>NW_026652291.1:58763949-58815409 GCF_009828535.3 Hylobates moloch | reverse complement strand
TCTCAGGATATAAAATCAATGTGCAAAAATCACAAGCATTCTTATACACCAATCACAGACAAACAGAGAGCCAAATCATGAGTGAACTCCTATTCACAATTGCTTCAAAGAGAATAAAATACCTAGGAATCCAACTTACAAGGGATGTGAAGGACCTCTTCAAGGAGAACTACAAACCACTGCTCAATGAAATAAAAGAGGATACAAACAAATGGAAGAACATTCCATGCTCATGGGTAGGAAGAATCAATATCGTGAAAATGGCCATACTGCCCGAGGTAATTTATAGATTCAATGCCATCCCCATCAAGCTACCAATGATTTTCTTCACAGAATTGGAAAAAACTACTTTAAAGTTCATATGGAATCAAAAAAGAGCCTGCGTTGCCAAGTCAATCCTAAGCCAAAAGAACAAAGCCGGAGGCATCACGCTACCTGACTTCAAACTATACTACAAGGCTACAGTAACCAAAACAGCATGGTACTGGCACCAAAACAGAGATAGACATCAATGGAACAGAACAGAGCCCTCAGAAATAATGCCACATATATACAACTATCTGATCTTTGACAAACCTGACAAAAACAAGCAATGGGGAAAGGATTCCCTATTTAATAAATGGTGCTGGGAAAACTGGCTAGCCTTATGTAGAAAGCTGAAACTGGATCCCTTGCTTACACCTTATACAAAAATTAATTCAAGATGGATTAAAGACTTACATGTTAGACCTAAAACCATAAAAACCCTAGAAGAAAACCTAGGCAGTACCATCCAGGACATAGGCATGGGCAAGTACTTCATGTCTAAAACACCAAAAGCAATGGCAACAAAAGCTAAAATTGACAAATGGGATCTAATTAAACTAAAGAGCTTCTGCACATCAAAAGAAACTACCATCAGCATGAACAGGCAACCTACAGAATGGGAGAAAATTTTTGCAATCTACTCATCTGACAAAGGGCTAATATCCAGAATCTACAAAGAACTCAAACAAATTTACGAGAAAGAAACAACCCCATCAACAAGTGGGCAAAGGATATGAACAGACACTTCTCAAAGGAAGACATTTATGCAGCCAACAGACACATGAAAAAATGCTCATCATCACTGGCCATCAGACAAATGCAAATCAAAATCACAATGAGATACCATCTCACACCAGTTAGAATGGCGATCATTAAAAAGTCAGGAAACAACAGGTGCTGGAGAGGATGTGGAGAAATAGGAACACTTTTACACTGTTGGAGGGACTGTAAACTAGTTCAACCATTGTGGTAGTCAGTGTGGCGATTCCTCATGGATCTAGAACTAGAAATACCATTTGACCCAGCCATCCCGTTACTGGGTATATACCCAAAGGATTATAAATCATGCTGCTATGAAGACACATGCACACGTATGTTTATTGTGGCACTATTCACAATAGCAAAGACTTGGAACCAACCCAAATGTCCAACAACGATAGACTGGATTAAGAAAATGTGGCACATATACACCATGGAATACTATGCAGCCATAAAAAATGATGAGTTCATGTCCTTTGTGGGGACATGGATGAAGCTGGAAACCATCATTCTCAGCAAACTATCGCAAGGACAAAAAACCAAACACTGCATGTTCTCACTCATAGGTGGGAATTGAACAGTGAGAACACATGGACATAGGAAGGGGAACATCACACACCAGGGCCTGTTTTGGGGTTGGGGGACGGGGGAGGGATAGCATTAGAAGATATACCTAATGCTAAATGACAAGTTAATGGGTGAAGCACACCAACATGGCACATGTATACGTGTGTAACAAACCTGCAAGATGTGCACATGTACCCTAAAACTTAAAGTATAATAAAAAATAATAACAAAATAAAATTAAGGAATCATAAAGCACATGTAGAATATGCCTATGGAGAAGATACTATAGGCAACAAGGGTAATTTTTTGAAAGCGAATGTTTTATGGTCTCCATAAAGTTTCAAAAATGTAATTTTTATGTAATATAAAATAAAGCTGAAACGATGAAAAAAAAAAAAAGAATGTTGAATATTGGCCCCCACTCTCTTCTGGCTTGTAGGGTTTCTGCAGAGAGATCAGCTGTTAGTCTGATGGGCTTCCCTTTGTGGGTAACCCGACCTTTCTCTCTGGCTGCCCTTAACATTTTTTCCTTCATTTCGACCTTGGTGAATCTCATGATTAAGTGTCTTGGGGTTGCTCTTCTCAAGGAGTATGTTTGTGGTGTTCTCTGTATTTCCTTAATTTGAATGTTGGCCTGCCTTGCTAGGTTGGGGAAGTTCTCCTGGATAATATCCTGAAGAGTTTTCCAACTTGGTTCCATTCTCCCCATCACTTTCAGGTACACCAATCAAATGTAGATTTGGTCTTTTCACATAGTCCCATATTTCTTGGAGGCTTTGTTTGTTCCTTTTCATTCTTTTTTCTCTAATTTTGTCTTCTCACTTTATTTCTTTAAGTTGATCTTCAATCTCTGATATCCTTTCTTCCCCTTGATTGATTTGGCTATGGATACTTGCGTATGCTTCACAAAGTTCTCATTCTGTGTTTTTCATCTCCATCAGGTCATTTATGTTCTTCTCTAAACTGGTTATTCTGTTTAGCAGTTCACCTAACCTGTTTTCAACATTCTTAGCTTCTTTGTATTGGGTTATAACATACCCCTTTAGCTCAGAGGAGTTTATTACCCACCTTCTGAAGCCTACTTCTGTCAATTCGTTAAACTCATTCTCCGTCCAGTTTTGTTGCCTTGCTGGCAAGGAGTTGTGATCCTTTGGAAGAGAAGAGGCATTCTGGTTTTCTGAATTTCAGACTTTTTGTGCTGGTTTTTCCCCATCTTCGTGGATTTATCTACCTTTGGTCTTTGATGTTAGTGACCTTCAGATGGGGGGTCTCTAAATGGACTTCCTTTTTGTTGATGGTGATGCTATTGCCTTCTGTTCATTAGTTTTCCTTCTAACACTCTGGCTTCTCTGCTCCGGGTCTGCTGGAGTTTGCTAGAGGTCCACTCCAGACCCTGTTTGCCTGGGTATCACCAGCAGAGGCTGCAGAACAGCAAAGATCGCTGCCTGTTCCTTCCTCCGGAAGATTTGTCCCAGAGGGGCACCCGCCGTATGCCAGCCAGAGCTGTTCCGTATGAGGTGTCTGTTGGCCCCAACTGGGAGGTGTTTCTCAGTCAGGAGACACAGGGTCAGGGACCCACTTGAGGAGACAGTCTGACCCTTTGCAGAGCTCGAACACTGTGCTGGGAGATCCACTGCTCTCTTCAGAGCTATCAGGCAGGGACATTTAAGTCTGCTGAAGCTGCCGCCACAGGTGCTCTGTCCCAGGGAGATGGGAGTTTTATCTGTGAGACTCTGACTGGGGCTGCTGCTTTTTTTTTTTTCAGAGATGCCCTGCCCAGAGAGGAGGAATCTAGAGAGGCAGTCTGGCCACAGCAGGCTTGCTGGGCTGTGGTGAGCTCTGCCCAGTTTGAACTTCCCAGCGGCTTTGTTTACACTGTAAGGGTAAAACCGCCTACTCAAGCCTCAGCAATGGCAGACGCCCCTCTCCCCACCAAGCTCGAGTGTCCCAGGTCGAACTCAGATTGCTGTGCTGGCAGCGAGAATTTCAAGTCAGTGAATCTTAGCTTGCTGGGCTCTTTGGGGGTGGGATCCGCTAAGCCAGATCACTTGGCTCCCTGGCTTCAGCCCCCTTTCCAGGGGAGTGAATGGTTCTGTCTTGCTGGCATTTCAGGCACCACTGGCATATGAAAAAAAAATTCTGAAGCTAGCTCAGTGTCTGCCCAAACAGCCGCCCAGTTTTGTGCTTGAAACCCAGGTCTCTGGTGACATAGGCACTGGAGGAAATCTCCCGTGGGTCTGTGGGTTGTGAAGACCATGGGAAAAGCACAGTGCCTGGGCTGGAGTGCACCATTCCTCACGGCACAGTCCCTCACGGCTATCTTGGCTAGGGAAGGGAGTTCCCTGACCCCTTCTGCTTCCCAGGTGAGGCAACACCCCACCCTGCTTTGGCTCACCCTCTGTGGGCTGCACCCACTCTCTGACCAGTCCCAGTGAGATGAACCCGGTACCTCAGTTGGAAATGCAGAAATCACCCGCCTTCTGCGTCAATCTTGCTAGGAGCTACAGACCAGAGCTGTTCCTATTCAGCCATCTTGCCAAGTCTATATCAAAAAACTTATTTTTAAAAAGACAAATATTGGCCAGGTGAAGTGGGTCACACCTGTAATCCCAATAGTTTGGGAAGCCGAGGCAAGTGAATCACTTGAGGTCAGGAGTTCAAGACCAGCCTGGCCAACATGGTAAAACCCTGTCTCTGCTAAAAATACAAAATTAGCCAGGCACGGTGGCAGGCACCTGTAATCCCAGCTACTCAGAAGACTGAGGGAGGAGAATCGCTTGAACCCAGGAGGCAGAGGTTGCAGTGAGCCAAGATCACACCACTACACTGTAGCCTGGGCAACAGAGCAAAACTCCATCTCAAAATAAATAAATAAAATAAAAAAGACATATTCTAGTTTTGGACGTGTTCAATTTAGTGGGCATTGTGATACCAGAAAAAGTGAGACACCGAGCCAGAAATAAGAGAAAGCTACATTCTGTTGGTTTTTATCTAGCTACATCCATATTGAGGATGAAGTCTGCTGATATGTCAGTACCTATTCGGTATTAAATAATGATGAGTACGTGCCAGGATCATGCTAGGTGCTTCACATGCATTATTTCAAACATATTGATGGATCTGTGTATTCAGTGCATTTTACCTAGCCCGTTTCCTTAAATGTCCATTGGTAAAACATTAAAAACGGTGAAATACACACAAGTGCTGGATACAAGGAGTGGCACAAGTCATAGCCCTAAAAACTGAGCAACTTTTTAAAGATATTATAAAGAAGATAGACTTGAAGGATAGTCCAATCAACCCATGTGTTACTGCCTACATGATAAAAGCTCACCTGAGACAGCTCTAAGGACAAATGAGCAATTAGACTAACACTTATAAAGCAGTGGCAGGGGTCCTGGGGAGTAGAAGGAGATCAAAGAGTGAAATAATAAAGGGTAATTCTGATCATGAATTATATGAGGAAGAATTAGCTTCCACTTTGATGGTGATGATGATGATGATGATAATGATGATAACGAGTACAAAGTGAAAAACTAAACACCAACTCTCTCCATAAGGTATTTCGGAAAGTAAACATCTGTTTTTAAACAAAATTTTTAATCTTAGAAACAAACTGTGGTTTGTTTGCATGCCATTAGAGGAATACCAAATAGCATCATTGTCATTTTTAAGGAAACAAACCACTGAACTTAGGTCACCAAACTACTCTCCCTGTTAGAATGATACAATCATTCAAAGAGATGGTAATATGCACACGTATGTTTGTTGCGGCACTATTCACAATAGCAAAGACTTGGAACCAACCCAAATGTCCAACAACGATAGACTGGATTAAGAAAATGTGGCACATATACACCATGGAATACTATGCAGCCATAAAAAATGATGAGTTCATGTCCTTTATAGGGACATGGATGAAACTGGAAAACATCATTCTCAGTAAACTATCGCGAGGACAAAAAACCAAACACCGCATGTTCTCACTCATAGGTGGGAATTGAACAATGAGAACTCATGGACACAGGAAGGGGAACATCACACTCTGGGGACTGTTGTGGGTTGGGGGGATGGGGGAGGGACAGCATTAGGAGATATACCTATTGCTAAATGACGAGTTAATGGGTGCAGCAAACCAACATGGCACATGGATACATATGTAACAAACCTGCACATTGTGCACATGTACCCTAAAACCTAAAGTATAATAATAAAAAATAAAAAATAAAAATAAAGAGATGGTAATATAAAGGCAATTCAGGCACAGAAGTGGATACCACTATGTACCTCTCCAGCAAGTTCTCCAACTGGCGTCTCAGTATGAGTGATGTACCATTCTTACTAGCAAAAGACACCCTGACTTCTGGCTTGGCAAATAATTCCAAATCAGCCCTGACCTCCTTATCTGCTCCTGAAAGATTTAATAAATCCCAATATCATCAGTGCTGAAAGAAACCTTAACATACAATGTTAGAAATATGTAACTTTCCCTTTAAAATGCTGTGAAAAATAGAAAAAAAAATGGGACAAATGAAAACATTCAGCACTTCAAGGAGGAAGAAAGAATGAGAGGAAAAGAGCATAAGTGACTGAAGAAACAAATTATTTCTAGGACAGAAGAAAAAATAAATTTCTAGAAAATTTAAAACTTCCTACATGTAAGAAACTATTTAAAGGGTAACACCTGAGTTCAGAAAAAAACTGCCTTTCACCACAGATATATGGGACGATTATAGGAGAAATAAAATGCTGGCTTCTAAAATCACTCACAAGATCATTAAAAAAATTTATTTTTATAAGACTGGGGAAATGTGAAACATTCAGGTTAGAATATACTATTAAATTAAAATACAAGTCTGTGTGATCCTAATTTTTTTTCCTCACTGCCTCTTTGATCAGGTCTTTATTCAAAAGAAGCTTTTCAAAATGATTTGACTTTTATGGAATAATCAAATTTAAGAGTTTATGCAGCAGGCTGCTTTTCCTCCGTAGTAGATTTCTTTTCTGCCGGCTTCTTTTCAGCTGCTGGTTTCTTGGTAGCTGCTGCCTTTTTTCCCACCAGAGGTTTCTTCTGCTTCTTAACACCAGCAATGGCCTTCTTTCCTTTCTTACCTACCACAGGCTTCTTGCCTACAACTCCCTTCTCATCTGATTTGGCTTCTAGTGCTGCTGCCGCCTTATCTACCCAGAGCTTGTTATTCCTGGCCTAGCGAAGAATGGTGTTCCGGCGCGTGATCTGTGCGTATGGGTTTAGCTTCAACATGATTCTCAGACTTTTCAGTGGGTTCTTTAGTGCGATGAATCTTCTTGCATGGTGCTCGAAGGGCTCTCTGGATCTCTGGGCTTTTTAAGATGCTGCTAAGGTCCGTATTGATCATCTTGTGCATGGGAAGATTGTAGTTACTCTTGAGGGAAGCAGCTTTATGCCAAGTGCCATAACATTCATCTAACTTCCAGAAAGCACTTTGAATCCAAATGCAGAAACGTCCCACATGCCCACCAGGAGCAAGTTTCAAAATGTTCGGTTTGCTTATATTAAGCATAGTAATTCCAGGGATATTTCTGAAGGCCTTGACGATACCATTATCCTCATTATAGATGATGCGGGGCCCCTGCGCTGGATACGGTGATGGTTTCTCATTTTTCCCTTGCTGGATCTCATTTGCTGAGAGGCATAGACCTTTTTGATACCATTCCAGGCTTTAAGTTTCTTAAGAAGCAAAACAGCCTCCTTGGTCTTCTTGTAGCCTTCAACTTTATCTTCGACTATCAAAGGAAGTTCAGGACCTTCCTCAATACGATGACCCTTAGACATAACCAGTGCTGGTAAGGCTGAGGCAGCCAGGGCAGAAGAGATGGCATATTGTTTTAGGGTTGTATTCACTCTACTATGCCAATGGAGCCAGGTTTTGGTTGGTGCAAACATTCGACCTCCAGGACACACGTTTCCAAAAGCTCCCTGGCCAGAATGGTGATTCCCACCACCTCGAACTCTGGGAATTCAAGATGCAGCTCTGCCAGTACTCCAAGACTCAACACTGGTTTGATGACCTGCTAATTCACTGACAGCATAGAGCTGTCTGTTGTTTTTGCACAAGTTGATGTGAACAAAGTTCACAATATCTGGTCAAAAAAGAGCCTTGAATACGGCAGACAAAGTGACATTTTTGCCAGATGACTCTCCCTTCTCAGAGTACGCTGACATCAGTGGGTGAGCACATGCCATGGCAGAGAAGAGGAAAGAGCCACTGCTCCTCTCACCCCAGCTGCTGCCACAGGAAAGGCGATCCTAATTTTTTTTAATGAAGAAGGAATACTAAATGTTAGCTATGAATTATCTGTATGATAGGATTATAAGACATTTTGATTTTCTATTTTATAATTTCCTGTTTTTTCCTATACCGTGCAGTTAATATATTTATAGTTAGAAAAAGTTAATAAATACTAATGTTAAAAGATAAGAGACTCCATCAAGGAGAGGATTCTCTGACACTGACACCAAGATGTCCTTGGTAGGGGAGAAATCATTCAGATGACTTTATGGCACCCATAAAGTCAACCCTGAGACCAGGATATCAACTAAGAAATCATTAACTCCCAAGAAGAGTTTAATCAAAATGTTCTGAAAATTATTAAGTCATTTTGAAACTGGCCTTTTAGGATGTTTTGTAATGTCCATACATTAAAAATACAATACAGCAAAATCCCTGACTTAAAGGCAAAGGAAATAGAGTGCGGCTTTAGTCCCAGGTGCAGGTTTGGGTACAGGGTACAGGTGCCTGAGAAGCAATGTGTACTCTCTGCACAGAAGTAGATAGCTGAGTCCCCAGTCTGGGTGTCTGCAATGCGCAGAGACAGGTGTTTATCCTTCTTATTCAATAGAACAGTGAGTCTTTGGTCTTGTTTCAGGTCCATATTTGAAACAATATATGTCAGCAACTGGAGACCTGCTCCAGGTTCTTGCTTATACCAATATAAGTAGGTGGAGGAGCCGTCCGTGTAAGTGCAGTTTATAACTGAGCTGTCTCCCTCTCGGACACTCAGGAAAAGACTCTGCTCCACATCCTGGCCTCTATTCATACCTGTGCAAAAGGAAAAGTCAGACAAGATCATCAGGTCATCATTCTCTAGAGTTTGCTTTTTTATTTTTTTCACTGTAGTAACTTCAGGCATTCTGGAAAAGACCAGATGAGTCTCCTCCTCAGACTTCTAATGAATATTTACTAAACACTCTGTTCCCCAAAAGCTCTCGACTCACAGTCTAGCTGCAGCCACAAAAACAGGAATAAAGATCCAGTAAGTGTCTTCATTGTTCTCCCCACTGGGACCTGCAATCTCCAGCCAAGAGAGCTATATTATCAAGTATCTCTTCCTTTCCTCCAAAGCACTGTGGTTTCTTAAACTGTCCACAGAGTTATCTGCTTCTGTCGTCAGCCTACTCACAGAAGTCAACCAAAAGGATCCTTTCGTACATTCTACATGAGCAGAGAAGCTCTGCCACCTTGTGGTCAGATCCCCAAACGCTAAACCAATTATCCTGTAACTGTGGGAGATTCTGGCACATAAAACAGCAGAAGGCCAAATAAAGTAAATTCCAAGTGTACCTCCAGTCAGAAATTATGTGGATTAGCAGACAGAAAAAGTGCAAACGTAGGTTTTAGAATTCCATTTTATCTTCTCAGCACACTACTGAGTCATGTTAAATATATTTGAAGAAGTTAGAGGTTTTTCATGTTTATTAACGACAGTCTATTTGAAAGTAAGAAAATGCTATGATTCAGTCTACAAAGCTACTGAGGAGTAAAACGTTTCCTCCTTATCCCTGTACTATTTTTTGAATTGGCCAGAAAATCAATCAGCCAAATTAACCATCCTGTTTCAGCACTCACAGAGGAAAACTCTTTCTGAAGGTAGCATTTAAGCACAAAAATTGGAGTAAGACAGGTTCACTAAATATATCAGATGCATGCTATTTCAGGCTCTGCTCCTCCAAGCCTGGTCTTGTTCCTGTTCTTGCCATTCCCAGGAAATTGACAGTGCCACAGGTCAAAACATGAGTGTTGTTTTCTTCAAAATGACTAAATTATACAATAAAAGATAGAAGGAGGGCTTCTCCTTTCTCATAGAGAAAGGCTTCCATGAGTTAATAATACTGGTCTAATGAAAGGGAAGAGTTTAGCCTATAGATTGTGATGAAAAATCTGACATGCACTCTGAAATATTTTCCTCTGGAAGAACAGATCATCTGAAATTACGGATATGTGGCTTACTTATTGCAAAGTATTGACATAAAAGAGGAAACATCTCAGGAAACATCAGGCTACAGATTGAGATAATGTAAACAAATGTACATCTTTTTCAAGTGTATTCTTATTCCTATTGTCAGAATGAGTGGCTTGTCCTCAAATGTGATCACTGAATAATGAGCTGTAGTAGAATTTCCCCTCCTGTTACCCTGGGCACTGCTAACTCAGATTTCAGACCCAAAAACTTTTCCCTCGACTTTATTGTCTATTGCTAAAATCATTGTTTAGATATTCCCCTGTGATAAAGTCCTTCAGTACTTTAAATTCTCTATCCAAACCCTACATCATCTATTTTAATTTCTTCGGTCTTTCTGATTCATTCCTGTAATAATAAATATAAGTAAGCATAAAACCAATGCCTGTTAGTAGCATAATATATGTAGGAAACTGACAATGGCAAATTTACTCCCCATCCAGGGAAACTTGGTCTGACTGTTTTTCACAAGTTGAAGTCCCTCCCGTGTGCTTTGACTTAGTAGATCTCCAAGCAATGTAGAAAATTAATCTAGTTCCTCATCTACATGGCATAACCAATATATCTCGAGTGTGATTATGCAGAATCACTTTCCTAAAATACAAAGATATGTACATATTACAAAATGTATGTAGATTTATATACATTAAATGTATTTATTTAAAGTTTTCATTTAAATTGTTTTATCCTTTTACTCATTCATCATAAATGTAATTCTCAGATCCTTTACCGTATTTCTTAGTTGCATTTTCCTTGAACTTTTCTTAACACTTTAGGTCAATATCTGTCCTTTGGATACATAGCATGCAGAGTTGAAAATACTAGTCTTTAGGTGGTCTGCTTCTGTTCCGCCTATTTACTGTAACACTACTCACAATTATGGCCTGGAAAAATTTCTACCCCTATGATTTTTTCATAAAATATTGCCTTATTGTCAAAAACAATGGCATGGAATAGCTCTATTTTCTAGTACTGACATGGATTTCACTATGCATAAGCAATGTTCATTTTGCTCCCAATTTATCTACTTTTTCTTTTCCCTTGGTCATTTTTTCTTTCACTCTGTATGTGATGCACATTATATTTATAAATACAGGATAATGAGTATAATTTGTTATTAATAATACAAAATAGAAAGTACATCTGAGTGATGAGGCTAGTTATAAACAGTCCTTGGCCTATTCTTACTTATGTCAGAGATTTAATTACTGATTTCCTTGTAGTATGAGAGTGGCTGACCCTAGCTTTCCTATTCTTTTCAAAATTCTGAACATGTATTGTCTGGTTGGCATAGATCAATGGTCATATACGTGGTTAGGGGCCAGATAGTGTATGCCCATGCTGTGGGACAGTGTCTCCCCGCTGGCACGCCAATGTAAGACCATAATAACTTGGCACACAGTATTCAGTGAATGTCTTTTCAGTTAAATCGGATCCCAGAATTTCAGAGCTATTAGGACCCTTAGGATTCTGTAGTCCACAGTTTGTCAATATTGGCACTAACATTGGTACAAAATAATTCTTGTTTGGAAGCTCTCCTGTCCATTTTAGGATGTTTAGAGCATCTCTGACCTCTCTCCACTAAATGCCAGTTTCAACTCTCTGTAAGACAATAAAAAATATCTCCAGATATTCCAAAATATCCCCTGAAGGACAAAACTGCTCTCATAGGGAAACCACTGTTCTAGCCCAATCTCGCTCACAAATAAAAGAATTGAATCTAAGGTAAGTTTAGAGTCTCAACAAAATAAAACAATTAACTAGTTTAAAAAAAAAAAAAAACCTAGAACTTGAAAAAAATATTTTCCCCACTTCCCTTCATCATTCTGTTTACTTCCCCACTTCAGGACCACATTGCTGAACAAAAAGGTACAAATTCAGGAACTGTGCTAAAATGCAAATCTTGAATCAACAGGACTGGGGTTTGGCCTAAGACTCTGCATTTCTAACAAATTCCAAAGTGATGCTGATGCTGATGATTCAATGTGGATGACTACAGATGGGGCTGGACTGCCCTCCTTCTATTTTCTGTTTTGTGTTGGGTTAGAATTAATTCTTCATTAAATGTTCTATTCAACTCACCTTTGAAGCTACCTGAGCCTAGAATTTTTCTGTGAAATTTTAAGGGGTTTTTTGTTTGTTTTGGTTGGTTGGTTGTTTTTGAGACAGAGTTTCGATCTTGTTGCCCAGGCTGGAATGCAATGGTACAATCTCAGCTCACCTGCAACCTCCACCTCCCGGATTCAAGCGATTCTCCTGCCTCAGCCTCCCGAGTAGTTGGGATTACAGGCATGTGCCACCACACCCAGCTAATTTTGCATTTTTAGTAGAAATGGGGTTTCTCCGTGTTGGTCAGGCTGGTCTCAAACTCCCAACCTCAGGTGATCCGCCCACCTCAGCCTCCCAAAGTGCCAGGATTACAAGCGTGAGCCACCGCGCCCAGGCTATATTTTATCATTTTTTTAATTCAAAATATCTTCTAACTTTCCTCGCAGTTTCTTCTTTTATCAATGGGTGACTTAGAAGTATATTGCTTAATTTGCAAATATCTGGGGATTTTCTACTGTATACCTTGTTACTGACTTCTAAATTAATTATATTGTGATGAGAAAACTGTAGGATTCTAATCCTTTCAAATCTATTGAGACTGTTTTACATCTAAAAATATGGTCTGTTTGATGAACGTTCTATGTGCACTTGAAAAGAATGTATATAGTGCACTTGGTGGGTATAGTGCTCTATAAATGTCAATTAGATCTAGTTGATTGTTCCAGCCTTGTATATTTTTACTGACTTTCTGTCTGCTTGTTCTACCAATTACTAGAGAAGAGCATCACAGTCTCCAACTCTGATTACAGATTTGCCTATTTCTCCTTTAATTCTGTGAATTTTATTTCATATATTTTATAACTCTGCTATCAGTACATAAACATTTAGAGAATATTATCTCTTCTTGATCAAATGACCCTCTGTTTATTATTAAATAACCCTTTTATCTCATAACACCCCTCATTTTCAAATATTCTTTAATATTAATAGAGACACATAGCTTTCTTATGGTTGCTATTCGCATGGCATATGTTGCCTCTTACTTTCAACTTATCTTTGTCTTTAAATTACATTTTTTGTGAATGACATACAACTGTGTCTTTTTGTCTGGTTTGAGAATATCTCCCTTTTATTTGAAATGTTTATGCTATTTACATTTAATGTAATTATTTTTATTTGGTTTGAATCTACAATCATAATGCCTTTTCTATGTTTTTCCTCTAGTCTTTGTTAATATGCCCTTTATTCTTCCTTATTTTGATTTATTTGAGAAGTTTTTATACTTGTCCATTCTGTTTCCCCCATTGGCTATTAGCTAAACCTTTTTGCTTTTGTTTTTTAATTGTTTATCTACAGATTATCATATGCATCCTCAGTTTATCAGATTCTCTCTTGAATTAATATTATACTACTTCATACATAATGCAAGAATCTTACAACAGTTTAATCCTACGCCCCTTCAGTTTTTTGTGTTATTGCTGTTGATTTTATTTATATATGTTATTAATGGTATAATACATTGTTATTATTTTTGCATTTGTCAGTTGCATTTTGAAAAACTTAGAAAAGTAATCTCTTTTTAATGTTTCCACATAGTTACTATTTTTAATGTTCTTTATTACTTCCTTGGGTCATAAATTCCATCTGATATCATTTCCCTTCAGTCAACAAACCACCTAACAAAAATACTTTATAATTTTTGAAGTATGAGTCTGCTGATAACATACACTGTCAGCATTAATTTATTGTTAAATGTCCTCGTTCTAGGGTATAGACCTATTTGTAGGGTATACCCTTTTGTCCCAGAGTATTGTCCTTATTTCTAGGGCGTGGTACTTCTTGGTTTTCATTAGAAAGCCTAAGGTTTTACCAAACCTCTTTCACTTGGCAGCAGTTGCATTTAAAATTCTATTGCCCTAGTTCAGGGTAACTGCTAAAATCTTTTCTCTCAGCCATCTGGCTGTTGTTTTCTACTTACTTTCTTAGAGTCTTGTCTTATGCATGCACAACTCAAGAATCAACCAAGGGATAGTTTTGTTTTTTTTAACTTGTATAAATTTAGGAGCTACAAGTGCATTTCTTATACATGAATATGAAGTCTAGGTTTTTAGTATAGCCATCACCTGAATAATGCACATTGTACCTATTAAGTAATTTCTCATCTCTTACCCCAATCCCACTCTCTCACCCTTCAGACTCTCCAGTGTCTATTATGCACTCTCTGTGTCCATGTGTACACATTATTTAGTTCCCACTTATAAGTGAGAACATACAGTATTTTCTGTTTCTGAGTTGTTTCACTTAAGATAATGGCTTCCAGTTCTATCTATGTTGCTGCAAAAGACATGATTTCATTCTTTTTATGGCTGAATAGTATTCTATTGTGTCTATATACTACATTTTCTTTATCCCACAATTAGGTTGATTCCGTATCTTTGCTATTGTGAATACTTCTGCGATAAACATGTGTAGGTATCTTTTTGATATGATTTCCTCTTCTTTGAATAACACTCAGTAGTGAGATTGCTGGATCAAATAGTGGTTATATTCTTACTGCTTTGAGATATCTCCATACTGTTTTCCACAGAGGTCATCCTAATTTACATTCCACCAACATTATATAAGCATTCCCTTTTCTCTGCATCCTCGCCAATGTCTGGTTTTTTTTGTTTTTTTTTTTGACGTTTTAATAATAGCCATTCTGACTGGTGTAAGATGGTATCTCATTAGTTTTAATTTGCATTTCTCTAAAGATTAATGATGCTGTGCATTTTTTCATATGCTTGTTGCCATTTCTATGTCTTCTTTTAAACAATTATTCACGTCCTTTACTCACTTTTTTATGGTGTTTAAGAAGTGAGTAAAGGACACAAATAATTTATTTATATATAAAATATATATAATGTGAATAAACTTTATATTATATATATATATATATTTGGGGTTTTTTTTTTGGAGACAGGGTCTCATATATCACCAGGCTGAAATGCAATGGCACCATCATGGCTCACTGCAGCCTGGACCTCCCAGGCTCAGTTGTACTTTCTGCCTCAGCCTCCTGAGTAGCTGAGGATACAGGCACACACCACCACGCCTGGCTAATTTTTCTATGTTTAGTACAGGCAGGGTGTTACCACGTTGCCCAGACTGGTCTCGAATTCCTGGGCTCAACCAATCCACCCGCCTGGTCCTCCCGAAGTGCTGGGATTGCAGGCATGAGCCACCGCACCCAGCTGGGTTATTTGTTTTTTGTTATTTTTGCTGAGTTCCTAACTAAGTGTGGCTTTATAAGATTTTGTAACTCCTCACACTGTGGATCCTTCTTTTCCTGGATCCCCCTTTGAATTTCAGCTACTCTGTCAGCACCGAACTCCAAACTCTGACTCCTAAACCCAATAAGACAGCTGCTTTCTGCTTGAGCTTCATTTCCTTGTGCCATACACCACACAGGGACCTCACTCAGTGTGTTTCTGTCCAAGTGACATATCCCCCGCAGTTTATTCTTACATTTTGTCACTGTTTGGAAGCTTCAGACAGCATTTTTAAATTTTTTTCTCATTTGTGTATTTCCCAAATACTCACAGTGTTATTTTATACGTATTATTGACAAATCATAACATTTTTTTCTTCTTGTTACTTAAAAAACATCCCTCACATAACTTACTTTACCACTTTTTATGCCGTTTACTTGCAAACATCAGTGCCTATTTATGTATATTAAATTTCCATTTGATCAAAGACAGACAATAGGTTGTTTAGAAATCCTAAATTTAAGAGAAATTTGTTTTCAAAGGAAAGATGAAAATTTAAGGTAATTATGTGTTTCCATAGTCATCTCTTTTTACAAGCTCCTTAAAACACCTATTAACATATGAATTTTAACATATGCAGAAAGACTCTCTCATTACAAACATCAACAAGTATAAGTGAAATCAAATTTGGAATTTTTATCCAAATATATTACTATTGTCTATACAAATTAAATCTGTTGGAAGAAAGAATTCAGAGTATACTGAGACTGTTTATGACAGTATATTACTTATTTATTTATATTAGGGCATTAGTCATACTTCACAACACCTATGATCTCAATTCTATCAAATTATGAGGGTCATAGATTAAACTATATAGCTGCAGTTTTTAATTAAATAGCTTCTACTACAGTTTAGACAAATTAGCATAATTCTAAGAGCTTATCAAATGGTTTTCAGTTTTACTAATAGCAAATTAGGCTAACTTTGCCACACTGCTAATAAATTCAAAATGGCAAAACAATGTATATATTCAACCTCTTAAATAAAATGCAATGTTTATAAATAACTGTTTTCCAAGGCTGTTGAATTTTGTTTAATATTTTTCTGATCACAAAACCCATTACGGCAGGGATCTTCAACCTCCAGGCCATGGACCAGGCCTGTTAGGAGCCGGGCCGCACAGCAGGAGGTGCGCATCGGGCAAGCGAACATTGCTGCCTGAGCTCCGCCTCCTGTCAGAGCAGCAGTGGCATTAGATTCTCATAGAAGCACAAACCCTACTGTGAACTGTGCATGCGAGGGAGCTACGTTGCCTATTTCTTTTTTTTTTTTTTTTGAGACGGAGTCTCGCCCTGTCGCCCAGGCTGGAGTGCAGTGGCGCAATCTCGGCTCACTGCAAGCTCCGCCTCCCGGGTTCACGCCATTCTCCTGCCTCAGCCTCTCCGAGTAGCTGGGACTACAGAGAGACGGGGTTTCACCTGGTCTCGACTCTGACCTCTGATCCCCCCTCGGCTTCCAATCTGGAATTACCTGACCACTGCCCCTATGAGAATCTAACTAATTCCTGATGAGCTAATGGTTTCATCCCGAAATCATCCTCAATCCCTTGGTCTGTGGAAAAATTGTCTCCCACACAACTAGTCCCTGGTGCCAAAAAGGTTGAGAACTGCAGCATTACAGTACCTCCCACTAAAGAAATTTTGGAAAATGCCCCTGAAAGTGAGGAGCTTCATGGTAAATTCTCCTTTGCCTGCAAGTAACATGACAGCTCAGGAGAGCCACTTCAGTGGTCCCTGCCCTTCAGCAAACACAACTATGACTTGAGGCAACTTTTTCCTATAGAAGTTTAACTTTCTCTCTCCAGATTAGAGAATGCAGTTTGTACTAGGCAGTTTTCCTGGAAGATTAGCAGTAATACTGAGCAGAAAACAATGGCCAAATTAAAGCAGGAAAGTACATAAACTGGGTCCAATACTACTGAAATAAATTATCAAATAATTTTTCAAGTAATTAAATGAGTATGGAATATGTGCACAAATAGTGGTGAGAGGACAGAGAGTCAAGACAGAGACCCAAATTCTTAGAGAAATACGTCATTTCAGATTAGTGAAGACAGGGTACATTGCTAAATAAATATTGGGGAAAAATAAAACTGGGTCACTGCTCCACTCCATATCCTAAAAATAAGTTTATGATTGTCCACAAAGTTTTCATGTATGAAAACAAAGCTACTAACATAATTATAGAAGAAATATAAATTGAAGATTATTTATAATAGCAAGGCAACAAAAGCCTTTTTAAGTGTGATACCAATGCCAGAAACCATTAAGAAAAAAAGTCAATATATAAAATTTCATGAAAATTTTAAATGCAGGAATAAGAACACTAAGGGATTATTTCATTAATCCTTTCCAGTTGAAGTTATTTTCCATCTGTCTCTTCTGACTAATTCTTCTTTTCACACTACAAGCTCCCACCCAAACCCAGAAGTAGTGTAGGAGACACAATCGACCACTCCTTGAAACATTTTCTTGTTTCGCCTTCTGTGACAGCACATCCTATTGGCTTCCCTTCCAATTCACTAATAGACTTCGATCTCCTTTGCTGACTTTTCCTTCGCTATTAAACCTGAACTGACAGTCCAAGGGCTCAGGTTAAGAACCTCTTCTCCATCCACACTCTTTCCCTAAGTGATCTCATTCAATGCATGGCTTGAACACTATCCCATAGGCCAGCTATGTCCTCTGTTAGCTCCAGGCTCAATATGGAACTGCCTGGTCAACAACTACAATTGAATGCCTTATAGATATCTCTAATGTAACATGTCTGAAATAACACTTTTATCTGCCTACTATAATCAAAAATATTTCCTCTCTCAGGATTCCCTATCTCATCTTCCATGTAACTACATAAGCCAAAAACTTAAAAGTCACCATCAACTCCCTTTTTTTCCCCATCTGCCATATACAAATCATCATTAAGATCTATTTTTTACCTCAAAAATATAAGTTAATTCATCCATGTTTCTTCATTCCCACTTCTACCACTTAGTCTATACCTCCATCAGGTCTCACTGGGTCCCCTCCAAGTTCTGTCTTTGTGCCCTAGTCTCTCCCCATGCCAACCCTATGAGCCATTCCCCAAAGCACGAAGAGTGATCCTTCTAAAATATAAATTAGGTAGTCAAATATTTCCCAATACATGTAGAATGAAATCTGAATCTAACCATGATTTACAAGGCTTTGTATTTTCAAATCCATAACTACCTTTTTGACATTATTTCCTATCACTCTCCTTCTCGCTATATTCCGGGAACACCAGCTTCTGTCATAAATGCAGCAAACATGCTCTGCCTAAGGACCATTGTTGCATTTGAAAACTCTTTATTACCCCAGGTCTTAAATGGTTTTGTCATTTTTCTGTCATTCAAGATTCAGCTCAAATGTCACCACTGAATGACCTCCATAACCACCGTGATTCTCCTTCACATTACCCTATTTTGTCTTCCAAATGTCACTTATATTTGGAAATCATTTGTTTGTTTGTTTGTTTGTTTGTTTGTGCTGTCTGCCCACAGAAGAATAAAGCCTCCGTTTGTGCAGAAAACTTATCTGTATTGGAGAATAAGGTACTTCCTCCATTACATCATGGCCTATCACATCATAATACAAAATAAATATTTGCTGAGTAAATGTATTAATGAGTTCCAAATGAAATAATTTTGGCTGTTTCTCTCTCAGAGGAAAAAATCATGGTATGACCCTGGCCTCATTTTTAAAATTTTTTTCTATTTCAATAGCTTTAGGGGTACACGTGGTTTTTGGTTACATAGATGAAGTCTATGGTGGTGAGTTCTAGGATTTTAGTGCACCCATCACCCAAGTAGTGTATATTGTACCAAATAAGTAGTTTCGCATCTCCCATTCCCCTCCCAACATCTCCCCTTCTGAGTCTCCAATGTTCATTATACCACTCTGTATCCCCTTGCATATCCATAGCTTGGCTCCCACTTATACGTGAGAACATGTAATATTTGGCATTTGATTTCTGATCAAATTCCAATTCACTTACAATAATGGCCTGCAGTTCCAGTTTCCTCCAGTTGCTGAGAAAGACATTATTTTATTATTTTTTATGGCTGAATGGTAGTATATGGTATGTATATACCATATTTTCTTTATCCACTCATCAGTAGATGGGCACTTAGGTTACTTCCATATCATTGCAGTTGTGAATTGTGCTGTGATAAACATGCAGGTGTCTTTTTAATATAATGACTTCTTTTCCTTTAGGTAGATAACCAGTAGTGAGATTGCTAGATCTAATGGTAGATCTACTTCTAGTTCTTTGAGAAATCTCAAAGTCAATGTGAAGGAAAGAATTCTAGAGCAGTGAGACAAAAGCATCAGGTAAGCTATATATTGTATTACACTACCACAGCAAGTGGAGGGGCAAAGCTGGCTGGGGGCTGGGTCATGCAAGTCCACAGTATGGCTTTCCACATGCAAGTATAAGCAGTGGCCCTACTGGGATCACAGAACAGTTCCCTGGTTGCTGAAGTAATGTTCCATGGAGGAGCACAGATTCTTCTGCTGCACAGAAGAATCTGAGTGGGAAGCAGAGGGTAGCAGGCAGCAATAAGCTTCATTCAGCTCCCAAGCACCCACAGTGTTCTGCTAACAGGAGCTAGGTGGGTTCCAGCAAGCCTGCACTTAGAACTCAAAACTGCTCAGGCCGTTAAGCCTTCCCGGCCGCTGGGACAGAAACTGTGACTTTCAGGCCACACCCTTCCAAGTCCATCCACGAAGCAGGGGCACCCAGCTCCTGCATCTGTGGTGGTAGTACACTTCCCACTCACCCCTTGGTTCTGGCCAGTGGGGTTTGTCTCACTCAAGATTTTATATTGCAGGCCGAGCATGGTGGCTCACGCCTGTAATCCCATTGCTTTGGGAGCCCGAGGCTGCAGACCGCTTGACCTCAGGAGTTTGAGACCAGCCTGGGCAACATGGTGAGACCCTGTCTCTACAAAAATACAAAAATAATTAGGTGGGTGTGGTAGCTCACCCCTGTGGTCCCAGCTACTTGGGAGGCTGAGGCAGGAGGATTGCTTGAACCTGGGAGGCAGAGGCTGCAGTGAGCCGTGATCGCGCTACTGCACTCTAGCCTGGGTGAGCAAGACTCTATGATATTTAGAGTAATATCATCCTCTCCCCACCACACAGTAAAAATAATATCACAGGGGGAGGTGTACACCACCCCCCATATATTGGGAGTAGTATCATCCTCTCCCCACCTGGATATCAGGAACAATATGAAAGGGGGCTGTACATCTCCTGTGATATTGGCAGTAATATCATAGTCTCTTCACTTAGATATTAGGAACGATATCACAATGGAAGAGTACACCTCCTGTGATATTGGCAGTAATATCACCTTCTTTCTTTTTGGATATTAGGAACAATATCACGGGGAGGGGTTACACCTTCTGCAATATTGGAAGTAACATCATCCTTTTCCTTCTAAATATTAGGAATAATTTCACAAAGAAGGTGTACAACCCTTGAGATATTGGGAGTAATATCATCTCCCCCATGGATATTAGGAACAATATCACATGGGGTGTGTACACCCCCTGCAATTTTAGGAGTAATATCAACCTTTCTTCCTCTGGATATTAGGCACAATATCATAGGCTGGGTGTACACCTTCTGAGATATTGGGAGTAATATCCTCTTCTCTTATTCTGGATATTAGGAACAATGTCACAGGGAATTGTACACTCCCTGCGATATTGGGAGTAACATTATCCCCTCCCCTCTTAGATATAAGGAACAATATCACAGGAAGGGTGTACACCCCTGCAATATTATCCTCTCCCCTGCTGGATATTAGGAGCAATATCACAGGGGGTTATACACCCCATGCAATATTGGTAGTCATATCATCCCCTCCCCTGCTGCATATTAGAAACAATATCACAGGGTTGGTGTACACCCTCTGGAATATTGGGAATAATATCCTCTTCCCCATAAATACTATGAACAATATCATGAAGGGGTGTACACCCCTGTGATCTTGCCAGTAATATCATCCTCTCCTCCCCTGAATATTAAAAACAATATCACAGAGGGGATGTACAGCCCCTGCAATATTGGGAGTCATACTATTTTCCTCCTCTTTAAATATTAGGAACAATATCACAGGGGTGGTATTGGAAGTATATATCTGCAATACTGGAAGTAATATCATCCTCTCTCAACCTGGATATTAGGAACAATATCACAAAGAGGTGTACACCCTTGCGATATTGGAAGTAATATCATCCTCTTCTCTTCTGGATATTAGGAACAATATCACATGGGGGTTGTACACCCCCTGAGATATTGGAGGTAGTACCCTCTCCACTTCTGGATATTAGGAACAATATCACGGGGTGGGGTGTATACCCCCTGCGATATTGGGAGTACTAACATCCTCTCCTCCCCTGGATGTTAGAAACAATATCACGGTGGAGGTGGTGAACATTCCCTGCAATATCGGGAGTAATATTGTCTTCTCCCTCTCTGGATATCAGGAACAATATCACTGTGTGGCTGTACACCTACTGCGATATTGGCAGTAATAGCAGTCTCTCCCCTCTTGGATATTAAGGGGTGGTGTACACCTTATGCGGTATTGGAAGTAATATCATCTGTCCCAAACTGGATATTATAAACAATATCACAGGGAAGGTGTACATCCTCTGCAATATTAAGAGTAATAACATTCTTTCCTTCCCTGGGTATTAGGAACAATATCACAAGACGGGGGTGTACACCCCCTGCAATATTTATTGGGAGTAATATCATCCTTTCCCTCCCTGGATATTAGGAACAAAAGCCCGGGGGTGGGGGCTGTGTACATTCTCTGCGATTTTGGGAGTAATATCATCTTCTCCCCCTCTGGATATAAAGAACAATATCACGGGGATATGTACACCCCCTGCGATGTTGAAAGTAATATCCTCTCCCCCACTGGATATTAGGAAGAATATCACAGGGGGGTGTGTACACCCTCTGCGATATTGGGAGTAGTATCATCCTCTTTTTCCTAGGTATTAAAAACTGTATCACGGGGTGGGGGGTGAACACCCCATGCGATATTGGGGGTAATATCATCCTACCCCCCTGGATATTAGAAACAATATCACAGGGAGAATGTAAATGCCCTGTGATGTTGGGAGTAATATCATTCTCTTTCCCTCTGAATATTAGGAACAATATAACAGGGAAGGTATACACCCTCTTCAATATTAAGGATAATATCACCCTCTCCACATCTTGATATTAGGAACAATATTACAGGGGAGGTGTACAATAACTGTGATATTGAAAGTACTATCATCCTCTCCCCCGCTGGGTATTAGGAACAATATCACGGGGCGGGGGGTGTACACACCCTGCAATATTGGGAGTAATATCTTCTCTCTTTCTGAATATTAGAAAGAATATCACACGGATGGTGTACACCTTCTGCGATATTGGGATTAATATCGTCTCCCACCCTAAATATTAGAAACAATATCACAAAGGAGGTGTACACCCCCTGTGATATTAAGAGTCATATTATCTTCTCCTTCCCTGGATATTAAAAACAATATCATAGGGGGGGTGTAAATGCCCTGCAATATTGGGAGTAATATCATCCTCTCCCCCACTGGATATGAGGAACAATATCACAGGGGATGTGTACACTTTCTGCGATATTGCGAGCAATATCATCCTCTCCCCTTCTGGATATTAGAAACAACATCACAGGGATGTGTACACCCCCCGTGATATTGAAAGTAATGTCATCCTCTCCCCCGCTGGATATAAGGAAGAATATCAAAGGGGGGTGTATGATATTGAAAGTAATATCATCTTCTCCCCCTCTAGATATAAGGAAGGATGTCAAAGGGGGGCGTACACCCTCTGAGATACTGGGGGTAATATTATCCTTCCCCCTGGATATTAAAAACAATATCACAGGGGGATTTACACCACCTGTGATATTGAGAGTCATACAATCCTCTCTCTCCCCGGATATAGAAAACAATATCACGGGGGGAGTGTACACCTCCTATGATATTGGCAGTAATATCGTCCTCTTCCAATTTGGATACAAGGAACGGTATCACGGGGAGGGGTGTACACCCCCTGCAATTTTAAGAGTAATATCACCCTTTCCCCCACCAAGTACTAAAAACAGTATCACAGGGGCGGTTGTACATTCTCTGCAATATTGGGAGTCATATTATCTTCTCTTCCGCTGGATATTAGGAACAATGTCACAGAAAGGGTGTACACCCCTGTGATAAGACTAATATCATCCTCTCCCAGGGTAGATATTAGAAACAATATCACAGGACTGTGTACATCCGCTGGATATTGAAAGTAATATTATCTTCTTTCCTCGTAAATATTAGGAAGAATATCACGGGGTGGGTGTGTTCTTGCTCTGCGATATTGAAAGTAATATGATCCTCTCCCTCCTGGATATTAAACACAGTATCAAAAAGGTGGGTGTAAAGCCCCTGCGATATTGAAAGTAATATCATCCTCCCTTCCACTGGATATGAGGAACAATGTGACAGGGGGCTGTACCCTCCCCTGTGATATTTGGAATAATATCATCCTCTTTCTTCCAGAATATTAGGAACACTATCACAGAAAGGGTGTATATTTCCTGCGATGTTTGAAGTAATACCACCTTCTGCCCCCCTGGATATTAGAACAATATTACAGGGGGGGTATACACTCTCTGCGATATTGGAAGTAATATCATCCTCTTCCCCCCTGGATATTAGGAACAATATCACATGGCAGGTGTACATTTCCTGCAATGTTTGGAGTAATATCATCTTCCCCCTGGATATTAGGAAAAATATCACAGAAGGAGTGTACACAGCTTGCAATATTTGTAATAATATCATCCTCTGCGCCCTGGATATTAGGAACCACACCACAGGGAAGGTGTACACCCCCTGCAATATTGGGAGTAATATCATCCTTTCTAGTCCTGGGTATTGGAAACAATATCACCGGGAGCTGTACACCCTCTGCGATATTTAAAGTAATATTATCCTCTCCTTTCTTAAATATTAAAAACAATATCAGAGGGTGGGTGGACACCACCTGCTATGTTGGAAGTAACATCCTCTCTTCTCCTGGATATTAGAAACATGATCACAAACGGTGTGTACGCCCCCTGCGATATTGGGAGTAATATGATTCTGTCCCTTCCTGGATAGAAGGAACAATATCAGAGGAGGGGTGTACATCTTCTGCGATAAATATCATTTTCTCCGCTCCTAGATATTAGGAAAAATATCACAGAAGGGGTGTACAACCCCTGCCATATTGGAGGTAATGTCAACTTCTCCCTTCCTGGATATTTAAAAAAAAAATCTTAGGGGGATGTACACTCCTGCAACATTAAGAGTAATATCCTCTTCCACCCTTGATATTAAAAACAATATCACAGGTTGTTATACACCCTCTGCAATATTGGGAGTAATGTCATCCTCTTTTCCTCTGGATATTAAAAACAATGTCACAGGGGGGTGTACACTTCCTGTGATATTGGGGGTAGTATCATCCACTCTTGTCCTGGATATTAGAAATAATGTCACAGAAGATGTGTACATCCTCTGCAATACTGGGAGTAATATCATCCTCTCTTTATCTGGATATTAGCAACAATGTCACAGGGAAGGTGTACACCCCCTGCAATATTGGAAGTAATATCATTATTTCCCCTTCTGAATATTATGAACAATATCACAAGGGGGGTGTACACCCCCTGTTATATTGGGAGTAATATTATCTTTTCCTTCCCGGGCTACTAGGAACAATACGATGGGGGTGAGTACATTCCCTGCGATATTGGGAGTAATATTTTTCTCTCCCCCCCTTGGATATTAAAAACAATATCACAGTAGGGGTATACACCTTCTGCGAAATTGGGAGTGATATCCTCCTCTCCCCTTTGTGATATTAGGAACAATATCACAGGGAAAGTGTACACCCTCTGCGATATTAGGAGTAATATCATCCTCTTTTCCACTGGATATTAGGAGCAATATCACGGGGGGGTGTACAGTCCCTGCAATATCTGGAATAATATTCTCCCCCCTTCTGTATATTAGAAACAATATTAGAGTGGGAGTGTACACTCCCTGAGATATTGAAAGTAACATCATCCTCTACCCCCCGAATATTAGGAACAATATCACAAGGGGGGGTGTACACTCCTGCAATATTGAGTGTAACATCATCCTCTCCCTTTCTTGATAATAAGAACAATGTCACAGAGGGGGTGTACACTCCCTGCGATATTGGGAGTAATATGATCCTCTCCCTTCCTGAATATTAGGAACAATATCACAGCGGGGGTGTACACCCTCTGCGATATTGGAAATAATATCATCCTCTGCCCCTGGATACTCGAAACAATATCACAGAAAGGTAACCCCCTACGACATTGAAAGTAATATCATCCTCTTTGCCACTTGATATTGAAAACAATATCAAAAAAGGGGTGTACGACGCCTGCGATATTGCGGTAATATCATCCTCTTCTCCCCTGGATGTTAGAAACAATATCACAGGGGGCGTACACCCCCCGCGATATTGAGAGAAATATCATTCTCTCCCCAACTGGATATTAGGAACAATATCACAGAGGAGGTGTACACCTTGTGCGATATTAGAATATCATCCTCCTTCCCACCCTGGATATTAGGAACAATATCACGGGGGGGGGGGTGTACACCCCCTGCGCTATTGGAAGTAACTTCATCTTCTCCCGCGTTGGATATTAAAAACAGTTTCACGGCAGGGTGTATACAACATGCAATATTTCTCTCCCCCTTGATATTAAAAATAATAGTATAGGCGGAAATATACCCCTGGCGGTATTGGGAGTAATACCATCCTCATTCTTTCTAAATATTAAGAACAATATCACAGGGTGGGTGGAAACCCCTGAATTATTGGGATTAATATAATCTTCTGCCTCCCTGGATATTAGAAACAATATCACATGGGGGGTGTACAACCCCTGCTATATTGAGAGTAATATCATATTCTCCCCTCCACGATATCTGGAACAATACAAGGGAGGGTGTACACCCCCTGCAATGTTGCTAGTGTTATCATCATTTTTGCCCCTATGTATTGGGAACAATATCACGGGGGTGGGGGTGTACACATCCCGCGATATTGGGAGTAACATTATGCTTCCCCATTTGATATTACAAACAATATCACAGGAGGGTGTACACCCCCTGCGATATTGAGAGTAATATGCTCTCCCCGACCCAAGATATTACAAATAATATCACGGGAATGTATACACCCCCTGTGATATTGGAAGTTGTATCATACTCTTCCACCCTCGATATCACAAACAGTATCACAAGGTTGTGAACACCCCCTGCGATATTGCGAGTAATATCATCCTCTCCCTCCCTGGATATTATGAACAATATCACAGGGGGGCATGCACCCCCTGCGATCTGGGGATTAATGTTATCCTCTCAACCCCTGGATATTACAAACAATATCACATGGGGGTGTACACACTTTGCAATACTGGGAGTAATATTATCCTCCCGCCCCCAAATATTACAAACAATATCACAGGGGAGTGTACACCTCCTGCGATGTGGGGCGTAATGTCATCCTCTTTCCCGCTGGATATTACGAACAATATCACATGGGGATGTACACCCCCTGCAATATGGGGAGTAATATTATCTTCTCATTCCCTGAATATTATGAACAATATCACAGAAGGGTTTACACCCTTTGCGATATTGGAAGTATTATCATGAGCTCTTCTCTTGGATATTATGAATAATATCACAGGGGGGTTCTACACTTCCTGAGTTATGATGAGTAATATCATCTTCTCCCCACCTGAATATCATGAACAATATCACAGAGGGATGTACACCTTCTGCGATATTGGGAGTAATATCATCCTCTTCCTCTCTAGATATCACAAATGATATCACAGAGAATGTACACACAGGTTGTTTATGATATTGCAAGTAATATCCACTCCCCCCTAAATATTACAAACAATATCGCAGGGGTGTACACCCCCAATATCCACGGGGGAAGAGAATAATATTACTCCCAATATGGCAGGGGGAGTACACCCCCTCCCCGTGATATTGTACCTAATATCCAGGAAGGGAGAGGATGATATTACTCCCAGTATCACAGCGGGTGTACATTCCCCTTGTGATATTGTTCCTAATATCCAGGGTGGGGAACGATGATATTACTCCCAATATCACAGCAGGTGTATACCTTCCCTGTGATATTGTTCCTAATGTCCAGTTATGGAGGGGATGACATTTCTCCCAATATCGCAGAAGGTGTACACCCTTCTGTGATATTGTTTCTAATATCCAGAGGCGGAGAAGATGATATTACTTCCAGTGTCACTGGGAGTGTATACCCCTTCTGTGATATTGTTCCTAATATCCAAGAAGAGACACCCCTCTGGGATATTGTTCCTAATATTCAGGGCAGGAGAAGATGATATCACACCCAACATTGCAGGGAGAGTACACCCCCTTTGTGACATTGTTCCTAATATCCTGGGAAAAAGAGAATAATGTTACTCCCAATATCGCAGAAAGTGTACACGCCCCCCCCGTGATAGTGTTCCTAATATTCAAGGTGGAGAGGATGATATTACTCCCAATATCGCAGGGGGTGTACACCACCACTGTGATATATTTTCTAATATCCAGGGAAGAAGAGAAGAATATTACTCCCAATGTCGAAGGGGGTGTACACCCACCCCTTGATATTGTTCCTTATATCCAGAAAAAAACGAGATGATACTACTGGCAATATCATGGGGGCTGTACACTTCCCCTGTGGTATTGTTTCTAATATCACAAGGGGGGAGAAAAGGACATTACTCCCAATACTGCAGGGGGTGTACACCCCCACCGTGATATTGTTCCTAATATTTATGGCGGGAGAGAATGATATTACTTCCAATATCGCAGAGGGTGTACACCCCCACGTTATATTTTCTGAATATCCAAAGAAGGAAAGGATGATATTATTCCAAATGTCGCAGAGGGTGTACACCCCCTTTGTAACATTGTTGCTAATATCCAAAAAGGGAGAGGACGATGTTACTCAATATCGCAGGGGTATACACCTCTTCTGTGACAATGTTCGTAATATCCAGGGTCGAAAATAATGATATTATGCCCAATATCCCTGGGGGGGTACAACCCCCAATATCGCAGGGGGTGTACAATACCAATATTGGGATATTACTCCCAATATCGCAGGGAATGTACATTCACCCTGTGATATTATTTCTGATATCCAGGGAGGGAGAGGATAATATTACTCCCAATATCGAAGGAGGTGTATACTCCCCCGGGGACATTGTTGTTAATATCTAGGTGAGGAGAGGATATTACTCCCAGTATCGCAAGGGGATAACACTCCCCCCCAACCGTGATATTTTTCCTAATATCCAGTGGTTGATATTACTTTCAATATTGCAGGGATGTACACATCCCCTGTGATATTGTTCCTAATATCCAGAAGAAAAAAGATGACGTTACTCCCAGTATCGCAGCAGATGTACACCCCCTTTGTGATATTACTCCTAATACATAACGGGGAGAAAATGATATTACTCTTGATATTGCTGACGATGTACAACCCCCCATGATATTGTTCCTAATATCCGAAATTGGAGAAGTGGATATTACTCCTAATATCACAGGGGGTGTACACCCCTCTTGTGATATTGTTTCTAATATCCAAGAAGAAAGAAGGTGATATTACTATCAATATCACAGGGTGTGTACATCCCCCCTGTGATATTGTTTCTAATATCCATGGGGGGAGAGGATGATATTACTTCCAATATTTCCAGTGGTGTACACCCCACTGTCATATTGTTCCAAACAATCAGAGGGGAAGAGGATGATATTACTCTCAATATCGCAGAGGTCATACACACCCCTGCTGTGATATTGTTCCTAATATCCAGGGGGTGAGAGAATGATATTACTCCCAATAACACAGGGGGTGTACAACCCCCTGTGATATTGTTCCTAATATCCAGTGGGGGAGAGGATGATATTACACCCAATATCGCAGAAAGTGTAAACACCCCCTGTGATATTGTTTCTAATATCCAGGGAGGGAGAGGTTGATATTCCAAATTGCAAGGAGTGTACACACCCCCTGTGATTTTGTTCCTCATATCCAGAAGGGAGATGATGACATTACTCCCAATATCGGAGGTGGTGTACACCTTCTTTTTGTTATTGTTCTTGATATTTAAAGGAGAGAAAATTATATTACTCCCAATATCGCAAAGAATGTACATGCTTCCTGTGATATTGTTTTTAATATCCACGGGTGGAGAGGATAATATTACTCCCAATATCGCAAAGAATGTACATGCTTCCTGTGATATTGTTTTTAACATCCACGGGCGGAGAGGATAATATTACTCCCAATATCGCAGGAGCTGCACATTTCCCTTGTGATACCGTTCTTAATATAGTGAGGAGACAATGATATTACTTTCAACATCGCAGGGGGTGTGCACTTCCCCTGTGATATTTTTTCTAATATCCAAAGGGGGAGAGGATGATATTACTCCCAAAAATATTCCCTGTGATATTTTTCCTAATATCCCGTGGAGGAGAGGATGATATTACTCCCAATATTGCCGGGGATGTACACCACCCTAGTGATATTATCCCTAATATTCAGGGGAAGAGAGGATGATATTACTCTCAATATCTCAGGGGGTGTACAACCCCTGCCGTGATACTCTTTTTCATATCCAGGTGGAGAGAGGATGACATTACTCCCAATATCGCAAGAGGGGAACACCCTCACGTGATATTGTTCCTAATAATTATGAGGGGAAAGGATGATATTCCTTCCAATATCGCAGGGGGTGTACACGATCCATGTGCTATTGTTCCTAATATCCAGGGGGAAAAAAGATGATATTACTCCCAATATCGCAGAGGGTATACACTCCAACTGTGACATTGTTTATACTGTCCAGAAGGAAAGAGGATGATATTACTCTTAATATCGCAGAGGGTGTACACCTCCCCCCCGCCCCGTAATATTGTTCCTAATATTCAGGTGGGCAAAGGGTGATATTATGCAGAATATCGCAGGGGCTGTACATTCCCCCTGTAATATTGTTTTTAATATCCAGGGCAGAGAGGATGATATTACTCCCAATATCGTAGAAAGTTCACCCCCCCCCCAAAATATTGTTCCTGATATCCATGGTGGGGAGAGGATGATATTACTCTAAATAGCGCAGGGGTGTATACCTTCCCTGTGACATTGCTCCTAAAATCTAGGCAGGCAGAAATAATATTATTCCCAATATCGCAGGGGGGGTACACACCCCATGTGATATGGTTCCTCATATCAAACGGAAGACAGGATGATATTCATCACAATATCGCAGGGTGTGTACACTCCACCTGTGATATTGTTCCTAATGCCCAGGAGAAAAGCGAATAATATTACTTCCAATATCGCAGGGGATGTACACCCCTCCTGTGATACTGTTTCTAATATTCAAAGGGAAAGAGGATGATATTACTCCCAATATCGCAAGGGGTGTATACTCTCCTTGTGATATTGTTCCTCATGTCCAGAAAGGGAGACGACAATATTACTCCCAATATCGCAGGGGGTGTACACTCCCTGTAATATTGCTCGTAATATCTAGAAAATTAGAGGATAATATTACTTGCAATATCGCAGTGGGGGTACACCCCCTCGAGATATTTTTCCTAATATCCAGACAGGGATATTAGGGAATGTACACCCCCCCGTGATATCGTTTCTAATATCCAGTGGAAAAGAGGATGATATTAATTCCAGTATCAAAGGTGGTGTAAACCCCCGCTGTGATATTGTTGTGAATATCCAGCGGGGGAGAGGATGATATGACTTCCAATACCGCAGGGGGTGTACACCCCCTCTGTGATATTGTTCCTAATATCCAGGAGGGGAGAGTATGATATTTCTCCCAATTGCAGGGGGTGTACACCTCCCTGTGATATTGTTTTTAATTTCCAGAAGGACAGAGGATGATATTTCTCCCAATATTGTAAAGGGTGTATGCCCTCCCTGTGATATTATTTCTAATATTCAGGTGGAGAGAGGATGATATCACTCCCAATATCGCGGGTTGGGGGAACACTCACTCTGTGATATTGTTCTCAATGGGGAGAAAGGATGCTATTACTCCCAATATCGCAGGGGGTGTACACCCCCCGCCCCGGGATATTGTTCCCAAAATCCAGGTTCGGAGAGGATGATGTTACTTTCAATATCACAGGGGGTGTACACCTTGCCTGTGATATTGTTCCTAATACCCACGGGTGAAGAGGATAATACTACTTGCAATGTCGCAGGGGGTGTACAGCCCTCCTGTGTTATTGTTCTTAATATGCAGAAGGAAGAAAATGATATTACTCTCAATACTGCAGGGGATGTTCACCCCCACTGTGATATTGTTCCTAATATGCAGAAGGGGAGAGAATACTATTACTCCTAAGATCACAGTTGGTGTACACCCCCCTGTGATATTGTTTCTAATATCCAGGGAATTAGAGGATGATATTACTCTTAACATCACAGGGGGTGTACACTTCCCCTGTGATATTGTTTCTAATATCCAGAAGGGAAGAGGATGGTATTAATCCCAATATCTCATGGTGTGTACACCCCCACCCCTGTGATATTGTTACTAATATCCAGGGGAAAAGAGGATATTACTCCCAATATCGCAGGGGTTGTATACCCCCGCTGTGATACTGTTTTTAATATCCAGGAGGGAAAAGATTATATTTCTCCCAATATTGCAGAGGGTGTACACCCCCCCGGTGATATTCTTCCTAATAATTATGAGGGGAGAGGATGATATTACTTTCAATATCGCAGGGGGTATATATACCTGTGTATAATGTTCCTAATATTCAGTGGGGGAGAAGATAATATTACTTTCAAAATCACAAGGGTGTACACCCCCCTTGTCATATCATTTATAGTATCTGGGAGGAGAGAGGATGATATTACTCCCAATATCGCAGGGGGTGTACACCCCCCTGTGATTTTGTTCCTAATATTCAGGTGAGGAGAAGATGATATTACTCCCAATATCGCAGGTGAGGGAAACACCCCACCTGTAATATTGTTCCTAATATCCATGAAGGGAGCAGATAATATTACTCCCAAAATTGCGGTGGGTGTACACCCACCTGTAATATTGTTCCTAGTATCCCCGGAGGGAGACGTCTCTCAACCTATAACCACTACTTGAATTACTTAGCAAACTTCTGCAAGGTCCCCTGTGAGGTAGGATCAGAAATGACCTCCCTCTATCCCCGCTGGAGTCTGGGCGTGCACACAAAGCACAACCCAATGCTACTCCTTCTCATACACTTTCTGCTGCTCACTAAGTCAGCTCCAATGCTGGGTGAGGTTAAGGCCTTCCCCATGCCCTGGATTGCCCAGCTCCCCTTGGGATTGTGTGTCACTGTGGCAATCTCTCCCCCCCATGCTCTGAAGACTCAGTTTTCCATCTGGTTCAGTGTAGGCTGCTGCCCACCACTTCTTTCAAAAGGTCTGTGATTTGCTTCACTTTTTCTGTTAAGTTCCTATGTTGCTTCTTGAAAAAAAGTTCACAGTGTGAATCTCTATGCATTATTTTGTCTTTTCAAGTGGGAGAGTCATACTAACAATGCCTCCAATCCACCATCTTGGGGGAACAAAAATGACCCTGGCCTTCTTTGCCTTCTGTCTTCTAATACGTGAGTGATTGACACCTACTAGAAGTATCAGTGGATGCTTCTGCAGAACAGACAGCAATGGGCGAATCATCATTTCATAGGAGAATTCAAATTAACATTTCCTTAGGAGTCACTGTGTAGAAACTGTCAAAATTTGTTTCTTTCTTTATTGACTTTTATAAAAAACATTCTGCTCATTTATTAGTATAAATAATTTACCTTAGAATACTTATACACTGTTAATGGGCATGTAAATTAGTCCAGCCACTGTAGAAAGCATTCTGGAGATTTCTCAAAGAACTTAGAGCACAGCTACCATTCGACCTAGCAATTCCATTGCTGGGTATATACCCAAAAGAAAATACATCATTCTACCAAACAAACACATTATTTCTTTTTTTCTTCTTTTTTTTTTTTTTTTTTTTTTTTTTTTGAGACGGAGTCTCACTCTTTCACCCAGGCTGGAGTGCAGTGGCGCGATCTCGGCTCACTGCAAGCTCCGCCTCCCGGGTTCACGCCATTCTCCTGCCTCAGCCTCTCCGAGTAGCTGGGACTACAGGCGCCCGCCACCACGCCCGGCTAATTTTTTGTATTTTTAGTAGAGACGGGGTTTCACCGTGGTCTCGATCTCCTGACCTCGTGATCCGCCCGCCTCGGCCTCCCAAAGTGCTGGGATTACAAGCGTGAGCCACCGCGCCCGGCCTAAACACATTATTTCTTATGTTCAGCACTGTGCTATTCACAATAGCAGTGACATGGAATCAACCCAGGTGCTCATCAATGGTAGATTGAATAAGGAAAGTATAGTACTACTAAATATTTTATAGTAGGTACAAAATACTTCATGTACCTACTGTGTACTCACAAAAATTTAAAATAAAAATAACTTTTAAAAGTTGCACCTCAGAGTGGGGCTGGTTCCCTCTTGGAGACTTAGGGCTGAAGGACTCTTCTCCACCTGCACCCCTCTCACCCCTGCTTGGAAAGAGAAAGGCAAACACATATGATGTCACCGGGGAATCACTGATGCATTTTCCAAACCTGTAAGATAGCCCAAGAAACACCCATGAGGATGTAGGACAGTCCAGGAGCTTTGTATCAGCCCTCCCTTCCCTCCCTTTTCTTGTCAGCTGTGGAACACCCCACAGCCCCCATCTGAGATGGCCCAACTCACAGCAAACCTGGACCCACAGAAGCCCCAGTGGAGCTGCCAATCTCCTCTCCATGGCTCCTTGCCTGGTTGCTGTTCTGAAGGTTGTCAAGTCTTGGGTCCAGTCGAATTGTGTTCTTACAATTAATAGGTTCCAACAGACTCACTGAGCACCAATAACATTTACAGCAGAGCTTTGCATTATGTTTCTTAAGAGGAAACTCCAACAATCGTGGCCCAGCCCAGTCTAAATGTGTAATCTTTCTCAGGTGTGTGTGGGGGTGGAGGGACACAGGCTGGTGGAGGTGAAGGAAGCAGTAAGGGGACATATCCCCAATATCCCCAATCTTTACTGAGAACTATTTTAGATAGAGATTTTGAAAGTTTGCAAGGAGGATGAGAAAAGTGAGAAGATGACTCAGAGGGAAAGAGGGGCCTCATCTGGGTCAGTATCCCTGGAGAGTCATAGTTTCGGTGATCCGACTTTCTAAACAAGAATCAAGGCACATAGTTTGGCAGAGAATTTATTTACACTGAGGGTCTAACAAAGGAATACTCTCTTTTGTGGTACATATCATTTTGTTTATCCCCATTTTCAGAAAAGTAAATACAAATAAAACAAGTTAGAATAGATTTGTAAATCTAAAAATATATTTATATTTATACGTGAACATAGCGTATGTCTAAAATAAGGCTTCGATCGGTGATAAAAGAAATAGGACATGTGTAGGATGCCTACCTTGATTACATCCACCCCTCCCCCTCCTCTCTTCTTCCATCCAAACCTTTTTCCTTACACCCCAAAACCTACACAGCTGATTCTGTGCTGTGAACATGTGCTGAGGGCCATATTTTGAAGTCCACAAAAAATGTTTCTCCTTTTTCCTCCAGCATTTTCTTACTTTTTTCCCACTTCCTCTATCTCTACTTTTCTTCCTTATTTCCTTCATTCCATTGTCTTTTTCCTCAGAGTAGATGTAGATGGAGGAAGTTCATCAGGAGTATTGAAGACATTTCTGATTTAGAGAAGAAGGTAATTTTAATAATTTTAGTTTTTAAAAATTAGGAAACGAGAGAGAGAGGACACGTAGACATATCTATATATTAGATATATAAATAACATATCTATTTTAGAGTCAAGCACTGCTTCATTTTAAACAAATCTCTCTCTCTTTTTTTTTTTTTTTAAGCTGAGTCTCGCTCTTGTTGCCCAGGCTGGAGTGCAATGGCACCATCTCGGCTCACTGCAATCTCCACTTCCCGAGTTCAAGCGAGTCTCCTGCCTCAGCCTCCTGACTAGCTGGGATTACAGGTGCACGCCACCACACCTGGCTAATTTTTGTATTTTTAGTAGACACGGGGTTTCACCATGATGGCCAGGCTGGTCTCAAACTCCTGACCTCAGGTGATCCGCCCACCTCAGCCTCCCAAAGTGCAGGGGTTACAGGCGTGAGCCACTGTTCCCAGCCTAAAAGAATCTTATTTTTAAATTTTACCTTTATTTTAAGTTCAGGGGTACGTGCGCAGGTTTTTTACATAGGTATATTTGTGCCACAGGGTTTGTTGTACAGACTATTTCATCACCCAGGTAATTAAGCCTAGTACCCGTTAGCTATTTTTCCTGGTCTTTTTTGTCCCACCTTTCACCCTTCAATAGGCCCCAGGGTCTGTTTTTCCCCTGTATGTGTCCATGTGTTCTCATCATTTAGCTTCCACCTGTAAGTGAGAACATGCAGTATTCGGTTTTCTGTTCCTGCATTAGTTTGCTAAGAATAATGGCCTCCAGCTTCATGCATGTTCCTGCAAAGTATGGCTGCATAATATTCATGGTATATATGTATCACATTTTCTTTATCTAGTCTATCACTGATGGGCATTTAGGTTGAAAAGAATCCTACTCTTAACTAGGCTCAGGTAATCATATCTATCATGCTATCATAGCCCAGGCCTCAACTTGATCTATTTATGGATTCATGAAGATCCGAGCTCCATCTTTTTGAGATGATGTGAAAATGGAAGAGCTGAGTAAGTGACAGGAACAATCAGTAAATAGTCTCTTCGTGTGCTTAGTGATTTAATTTGATCACATGCTATCCAGTTCCTTCCCGTAACTGTTCTTAACCTTCATCTCCCCATTCGGTGTTCCAAATATTCACACAGATCCATTTATCCGGGTGTGATTGTCTGCGTATTACTATAGGAAAACTTCCTCAGTTAGAGACAAGCCTCGGTACAGATTTTTGCAGCACTCTCTAATGTCTGGTCACTGGTCACCTGGCAATCCCCACCCCAAAACAGCCCCACCACTATCCCATTTGAAGTGATTCTCTGAGGAGGTTCCAATCTTCAGTCTGTTGCAGACATTGTGCATTTTCCATGAATCCTGACTCTTCGAAGAGTGAATAAAGACCAGCTTCTGCACAAGAGCTACACACTTAATTCCTTCTGCCCTACTTGTCTTTATAGAATGTGACATCTCACTGAGAATTCTCCAGGTCAAGCCCTTGAGTCCCTGAAAGGCTCACACTTCCCAGAAGTTCGTGTTCAGCTCCCTCTTCAGCCCCAGACAGACTGTCACTCACAGCACAGAAATACTCAACCTAGTCACTCAAATGGGCTGAGGCTTTCTTCAGGTGAAAGGAGGTTTCCATCTTCCTAAATTCAGCCTCAAAACTTTTGATGCCTGTGATAAGACTGTTGAGGTGTGTATTTCAGAAGAACCTGGAGCCCTTGGTTGGAGTACTGCATATACCAGAAGAGATATGGTGGAATAGACGATGAGTAGTTGCACCTCAGCAGCACCAGGGCTCCTTCAGAGACAGGCTGGGTTACCGACTGGGTCTCTGGTTCCTCTGGCAACATCAATATAGTGCCAGTGAGACCAGAATAGACTTACCTATGAAGAGAAGGTATCTCTATTCAGAATCCGGTTGCAATACTGCACTTCTAGAGAACAAGAGGATAAAATAGAATTTTACTCACCCAGGGGAAACAGTATCACAAGCACTGGTATGGGAACCAAGCACAGGGTTTAGCAGCAAAGGAAAATGGGGATAAACTTCTATAATATCTAAATTGAGAAGCTAAGTAAGACTCATTTAATAGGAATTACTGAGTGAAAATTCTGTTTTGAAAACTTACCAGAATATTTATACTTCTGTCTCTTGATTTATTAATAAACTGGCTTATAAACTGGGCTGGGCTGAAGGGGGAAAATGTAGGACAGCTTGATTTTTGTCATCTTCTCTTACTCCTTTTTTTAATATTTGGATCAATCTCCAAAATTTTACAGTTAATTTTAAGTACAAAAACAGTCTCATCTTCACATATTAAAAAATGTATCCTACCTTCATCAAAGTGTTAACCCTTAATCCAGCTCAAAGTTTATTCTCACACACTCAAAGTAATGCTTCGTGAATACTTCTGCTTCTGATTACTATAATGGAAGTCCTATCACTGCATAAGAACAGGGCTGGGTGCCTCAGTAAACTATTCATGTCCTGACACTCAGACCAAAATTCATTCTGGTCTCTGTAATTAGACAAAGCTCTGAACACTTTGTAATCATTTATTCATACCAAATGTCTTCAGACTGTAGGCACGGAGTCACCACCATACCTGGGAGTCTAGACTCTCCAATGATTCCATGAACCATCATTTATCTACTTGGACCTTGAAACCCTCACCCTGGACATCATTTTGTTTAAAAAAAACATGTGATCTTTCTACAGAGAAATAGCTGATCAATTTATTGATCTTTTTGTCACAGACCAAGAGTTTCAACTCCCAAAAAAATGTTCTTATATTGGCTCAGGTCTTTTTCAGTTTCTGAAGAGTCTGAATACCCAGGATGTGATGTCATCCTCCAAACAGCTTTTCGGGTTGCAAATGAGGTTTAATAGCAATGATAATGCAGGATATAGATTGCATTAATCTGATGAGTGCTGATTAAATCAGGACATTCTTAGTGATATTCTTTTAACCACAGAACAACCCTGGAAAATAGTGTCATGACCCCCATTTTATAGACAAAGTATGAAAGCTCAAATGCCAAAAGTATTTGACTAAGGTCAAACTCTTTACAGCAGATCTCAGATTCAAACCCAGGAATGCCTGGCTTTAGAGCTGACTATTTTTCCAGTCTGTTTTGCTGCCCAGAGCATGAAGCAAAAATAAGGTACAACTAGAATTAGAGTGCCCTTTCTATCATCCCTCAGTGGCTGTTCAACTCTTTCTTCCAAAGTGGCTAACATACAGATACCTGTTCATAAAAGCAGACCTGAAACAAAAGCTAGTTGTGTTGTTTCCTCATAGTCAGTGCCTTCTTGAAAGAACCTGGCCCACAACCTGGCTCCCCACCCCCACAGCACAGCTCTTTTCCTCTGGACTACCCCAAAGGCATCATCCAACCAAGATCCCAGGAGCAGGCATGGGATGAACTCCAAGTGGATAGAAAACATTTGAAATTTTCCAATCCAATATTCCACCTTTAATTTTTTTCCAGATCAATTATCTACAGAATAGTATGATATCTTCTTTAGATAATCCCACATAGCCTCTCATATGTGGGTATTGATTTTCATAAGTAGGCAGGAACATTACAGAGATGTCCCTCTTTCCCACTCTCTCAACTCTCATGACTGGAGTGCGGCTTTGGGCAGAGGCTCTCCAGGGACTTTGGAATCACTCTGAGCTTCTCACAAAGATGTAGGTGTCAGAGTCTCCAGCCTTTGGGTCTGTTTTGTACAAAGAGGTGTATTCATTGTCTTTATTCAAATGAGCTGTAAATATTCCTTCCTCATTTCCTCCATTGAGAATATGAAAATCAGAAACACTAGGCTTTTTTGAGGATATTGTCTGTGCCACATGAAGTACTGGAAATAGTGGAGCACTTCAGAGAAGAGTTGGCTGCATCCTGGACATCTGGGGACCAGGACTCCCACTTTCTGCTGGCTCCTCATTGCTGTGTAGAGAAGTCAGCCAAAGGAGATGAGTGTATAGGCTCAAATACTCTGCAAATGTTTGTTTTCTTTCCACAATGCTACTCCCCCACCAAACCCTCAGATGGACTAGATGGAAACCTCCTCCTGCCACATAGCCTGATCCTCTCATTCTCAATAAAAAAATTATCAAATATTGCTTTCCCTGTGATCAAAATCAGAGACAATATCCCACCAAAAACAAGCAAACAAAAACATACCCCATGTTCCTAATGAAGCCTCAGGAGCCCAAGCAGGATTCTCAGCAAATTTTCAGTTATTCTTGTCTCTTTGGGGCCTTAAAGAACCCAACTTTAAAAACTAATAATGATCCGGAATCTCTGTTTCTGATTTAGATGTTTCAAAAATAGTCTACAATGCAAATCAGAAACAAATTCTCTCCCATCTCCTCCTCTACCATCATCTCCATTTTCCATTACATACCATCCACAATAGGGAAATGGGACAAAAGAAAAGAGAAAGACAGGCAACAGAGAGAGTGAGAGATCTAATCCCAGGGGACACATGAAAACCAGCATGTAGATACTTGGAAATGGCCACAGAAATGTTTAAAATGTGTGCAGCTATAAATAATAACCTGATACTGAGGCTAAATGTTTCAAAATCTAAGAAGCATATTGCCCATGTTGACTGTGCATGGTATGCATATAAAGTATATGTAGTGTGTGTCTATCTATACACACAAACTGAGGGGTACCAGTGAACTTAGCAACAATAGTATAAATACCACAGATACCTCACTTTGATAATTGAGTACTCAGGGACCATGGTGGAAGGAAGACATCATGCTGTATGCCCTTTTATACTTTTTTAATTTTAGATCACGTAAGTGAAATACCTATTTAAAAAATAAGTAAGATCGATTTTGCAAATAGTAGAAGAATAGATAAATTTGCTAATATCTTTTGAAAATAAAAATTTTAGAAAGCATTTTTGGACTTCTTTCTAGGCTGTGACTCCCACCCCACAGAGGAAAACTGCACAGGTGCAGGCCCATCTGTCTCACTGTGTGTCACCCACGAGGCAGTAGTACACAGCAGTGTGGCTCAGGGAAACCCGGGGCAGGCTCAGAGTGCTGGACTTTCTGTCGGCAGGGATAAACAGGGAGGCCACTTCATTTATAACGTTTGTCTTGTATCCTTGAATAATAAATCGTGGTCCTTGGCTGGGAAACTGTTGGTACCACATGATATAATCACTTGTACCAATGTTGTTGTGGCTACAGGTTATGTTCACTTCTTGTCCTTCATATGAGTCCATGGAGATGGGCTGGGTGGTCTTAGCAAGGCTCAAAGTACCTGTGGGAGTAAAACAAGGTGAGTTAGACGGTCCCATTCAGCAGCCCCACGGTTCCCTCTCACAGTCAAATCCATCCCCACGCTCTACTTCCCTGCCATACACATGCACATACAATTTACTTCTCATTTACGTTTCAGTACAAAAATATTTATCCCAGGGAGGCCCATGAAAACATACACAGAAGTGTCAGGTTTACTATCTCCCTCCCATGGATAGACCCTAGGGATTAGAAACCCCGAAAATCTTTGCTGCCCTGAGACACATCTCACATAAATGCTCAGGAGCTGCCTGGAGAAAAATGGGACCCTGAAGCTATATCTCTGCATCTTGGATAAAGAGCAACTGCTAGCAGGCAAAGTTACAGATTCCTTTCCAGCATCATCAGGCCCAGATCCCACTCCTCTTCATCCCAAAATAACTCACTCAGGGTCAGGAACACGATCACTCTCGCCACTTGCCTCATATTCTAGGTGCAAACTAGGACCCAGGTTCTAGGCTCTTTTGCTGTGTCTGAGCTGCAATGAGCCCAGCGGCAACTGCCAGGGCCCACAACAGCAGCTGTCACTCAGGCCTGTCCCAGGAGAGCAGCCAATAGCAGGGCAGCAGCTCCTCAGAGCGGGGCTCCCCTCAAAGTTCAACTAAACCCCCAAGAAGAGTAGGGTGCGAAAACTGCTGGTACTGAAGCACAGCAGCCTGAATTTCATTTTAGATCTTTGCAGAGGTCTAATCCCTTAAAGATTTGGTCCAAATCAGGCAAAGCTATGAGAAGGTAGATTCCACTGGGCTCCTATCCCCCGTTACATTACTTTCCACAGCCCCAGAGGGTGGTCATCTACTGTAGTCGGTCTGACATTCATGGACTCATTGACAGTCATGGTCTGAGTGTAACCTGCCTGACTTGTTACTTTATGCCCTGCAATGCTCCACTGACCCCTATTTAGCCAAGAAGAAACAGGGATTCCTAATCCTATTCCAAGAAAGAGCCCATGAGGCAGTCTGGACTGGACCTTCCATCTCCTGATTCCCTGGGATCATTTATAATCCCACTAAGTCCACAACTAATACCTTCTTCTCAGACCCTGTGTAACAGATATTAAACAGAGGAACAAACCCCTCATTAGTCCCTGCTGAACAGCTGGGATAGGACATTTGGTCTGGAATGACTCACTTAACCAAGGAGGAGGTGAGGTGAACAAGAAGAAAAGGCACAGGCTGTGTCAGACAGATCTAAATCTAAATCTCAACTCTGCCACCTTGTGACCTCAGGCAGCTCACTCCTCTGAGTCTTGGTTTCTTCATCTGTAAAATGGGAACAATAATATGTATTTCAGTGTTCCAACCTGTGGCATGTAGTCAACAGTAAATTGTAGTTCCTTTCCCTTTCTTCTCATCTGATTCAGAGTGCAGAGTACCATGGCTAGTAGAAGGCAGTGGTGTAGGATTATATATCTAATGTTTTGTAGTTACTGTACACACTTCCTTCAGGAAATAATTCGTATAAATCCTATAACAGAAGCACAAAAACTGAAAAGAAAAATAAAGCCATTCAGAAAAAGAGCCGAAAGACACAGTAGTATTCATTGAATCCAAAAGACACAGTAGTACTCATTGAATCAGCCAAATGCTATAAACAAAACCTGTTACATACTCACATCAATGTGAAAAAGATAGTGGTATGTTATTTGAGTTCTTTTCTCTTATAATATAGGAATGAAAAAAATCACTGGAAAATATTTGGAAGGTGCCTCTTCTAGGTCTAGAATTGCCGAAAGCGGGCGGGCGCGGTGGCTCACGCTTGTAATCCCAGCACTTTGGGAGGCCGAGGCGGGCGGATCACGAGGTCAGGAGATCGAGACCACGGTGAAACCCTGTCTCTACTAAAAATACAAAAAATTAGCCTGGCCTGGTGGCGGGCGCCTGTAGTCCCAGCTACTCGGAGAGGCTGAGGCAGGAGAATGGCGTGAACCCGGGAGGCGGTGCTTGCAGTGAGCCGAGATTGCGCCACTGCACTCCAGCCTGGGCGACAGAGCAAGACTCCATCTCAAAAAAATTAATTAATTAATTAATTAATTAACTAATTAAATAAAAAGTAAATAGAATTGCCGAAAGCATTCTGAATCAGCAATTTTTCCATTTTCCCACCCCAAAAAAAATCAGTGAGTGTTGATGGCTTCTAGTAACATTTTGGCAGAGGAGCTATCACAAGTCATGAAATAAATAACCAGGCTTTCCTCAGTAACAAGTGAAGGAACAAAGATGTTTTTATGAGGGACCTGAAGATACTAGAACACCTTGTACAGAAATGAAAATAAATGGGTTACTCTTTAAACTCAACTCGTTGCAACAGCGACCTCTTGTGATAACTATACTCAGAAAAAATGTTTCACCCAAGTCAGTAGGTCTCAGATCGGCACAATTTATGGAATATCACATTTCTTTGTAAACGCAATAGCAGAGAGCTTGGTTTGGACTATGGAGTCTATTTTCAGTTATGGAAGAAAACACTGAGTGAGAAGTTAGACACCCTGAATTGAAACAATCCTTTGGATTTGATAGCTGTACTATTTTGTTCAAATCACCATTTGAGAGACACAATTTCTTCATCTCGGCAAGAGAGATTATAAGGATTAAATGAACATAAGTAAGTTATTTCTAAACTACAGTGTTCTATAAAAATACAAACTATGGGCCGGGCGGGGTGGCTCACGCCTGTAATCCCGGCACTTTGGGAGGCCGAGGCGGGCGGATCACGAGATCAGGAGATCGAGACCATCCTGGCTAACACGGTGAAACCCCGTCTCTACTAAAAATACAAAATTAGCTGGGCATGGTGGTGGTGCACGCCTGTAGTCCCAGCTACTTGGGTGGCTGAGGCAGGAGAATCGCTTGAACCTGAGAGGCGGAGGTTGCAGTGAGCTGAGATGGCGCCACTGCACTCCAGCCTGGGCAACAGAGCCAGACTCTGTCTCAAAAAAAAAAAAAAAGAAATACAAACTATGTTTAATGCAGGAAATATCACCAAGCCAAAATGGTCTTCCTTTTTCAGGCCAAAAAAATGGAACTCGAAGTTTCTGTGTTGCCACCTGTTACCTCACTTTGGAGAATATTACTGGATACCAGGCAACTGGAGGTAGAAACACTAGAAGTTTTTCTATCCCTCAGCCTATGGAATGAAAGTAATTATTGATAGTAGTGGTGTGTCGTGGGTTGAATTATGTCTTCCTCCCACCCAAAAACTATATATGCATATTGGAGTTCAAATCCCTAGTACCTCAGAAGGTGACCTTATTTGGAAACGGTTTTTACTGGTAATCAAGTTAAAATGAAGTATTTGGGTGGGCTCAAATCCAAACTGGTGAATGATGCCTGGTGTCCTTATAAAAAGGGGGAATATGGACACTGAGATGAACAAAAATAGAAGGAAAATTTGAAGAGGTACAGGGAGAAGATGGCCGTGTACAAGCCAAGAACAGGTTCTTGCATCACAGCCCTCGGAAGGAACCAACCATGCCAACACCTTGATTTTGAAGTCGTCCAGAACTGTGAAACAATACATTTCTGTTGTTTAAGCCACCCAGTTTGTGGCCTCTTGTTACCAGAGCCTTAGCAAACTAATATATGGTGCCAATAATTATATTATATATTATATGTTATGTAGGTTGCGATGGTTGACTTTATGTATCAACCTGGCTAGGCTGAAGGATACCCAGGTGGCTGGTAAAATGTTATTGTGGGGTGTGTCTGTGAGGGTGTTTTCAGAAAAGATTCGCATTTCAATTGGTAGACTGAGTAAAGACCACCCTAATCAATGCAGGTGGGCATCATCCGAATCACTGAGGGCCTGAATAGAACAAAAAGGCAGAGGAAGGACAACTTTTCTCTCTCTCCGTGAGCTGGGACATCCATCTTCCCTGCCCTCCAACATCAGTGCTCATGATTCTTGAGCCTTTAGACTTGGACCAAGATTTATATATAACCAATAATTACATGTATATTCCAATAAATATATATATTCCAATAAATATTTATGGATAGGTAGGTAGATAGATAGATAGATAGATAGATAGATAGATAGATAGATAGATAGACAGACATCCTATTAGTTCTGTTTCTCTGGAGAACCTTAACATATATATATACTCCTTTGCAAAACATTTTTTGGTGTTCAAAAGTATTTGGGTGAACACATAGGAGCATATCACATACATTAATGTTGTTTTTTGAGTATATTGTAATAAAAAATTTAGACCATTGTTAAAGCAAATTTTAGAAAGTTCCTAAGGTTATGAAAGAAAACCACACCCTATAGCAATAGCCAACTACAAGAGGGATATTTTAAATTTTTTTTAAGTGGGATTTTTTTTCTGGTTAGAAGAATAATGAATTCTAAATACAGAATTTGGAAAATACAGGAAAGTGTTTTTAAAATCATGTATAATACCATATCCCAGAAAAAATCATTGACAATATTCAGGCATACCGCTTTTTAATCCTTTGTTTTTGCATGACTATTGTTAACACAATTCAATTGTGTGTGCACATGAACACACACACATTTGCACATGCTGGAGGTTTTTTCAACTTAATATTATTTTCCAAACTTTTTTTGTCAATAAATATACATAAAAATTCAATTTTAATAGCCTCAACATAGTCCATAGTACAAATGTGCTATAATTTATTTACCAATTTCTCTAGTATTAAACATTTGGATTTTAGAAAGAATACTATGATAAAAACCTTTGTACATAAATCTTTGTCTAAATTTCCAATTATTTATTTAGACTAGCTTCTGCAAAGAGGATTTCCTGGATTCGAGTAAGAACATTTTAAGAGTCTTAGGAAGTATCCATTTATTCAATCAACAAATATTTGTGGAGCCCCTTTTAGAGTCAGGCACTGAGGTAGACACTGGCCATTCAATGACAAGAAAGACCCAGTGGTCTAGTGAGAAGGAAGAGGATTTTAAAAGCAATGATAGTCCTCATGATAACAGCCATGGTAGGGAAAGCATAGAGTACTATAGGAACACAAGGAAGTGAAATGGTTTTGGTTGTAGGATTGCAGGAAGACTTCCCAGCAGGAGTGACACCCACCTAAACTAAAACCTAAGAGAAGAGGAAGAATGAGCATGATGAAGACTGGGCTGAGTAGAAAGAGGCAGAAGGCACAGCATCTGGACAGCCTTGGAGCAAGAGCGTGGATGGCACTTGGGTAGATGACGGTCCTGTTGTTTGATATGAAAAACACAAAAGAAGGAGCTAATTTATCTTGTTTTGTTTTGTTTCATATGGTGGAGTGGGGGAGAAAGGAAGAAAGATAAAGAGCTAAGCTTTGCACCATTTGATTTGAGGTGCTTCTGGAAAATTCACATAGGTCAAAAACCCAGTTTGATATATTAAACTGAAGCTCAGAAGAGATATATGAGCTGAAAATAATCAGCAAATAATAGTCGAAGCATGAGCATGGATAATATTACCCAGAAAGAATTTTTGACTGAGAAAATAAATAGGTCAAGGGAAGAATCCTAAAGAACACCAACTGGCAGACTCCTGAGGCCAGGAGTTCAAGACCAGCCTGGCCAACATGGCAAAACCCCGTCTCTACTAAAAGTACAAAAATTAACTGAGCATGGTGGTGGCGGGCACCTGTAATCCCAGCTACTCAGGAGGCTGAGGAAGGAGAATCGCTTGAACCCAGGAGGCGGAGGTTGCAGTGAGCCGAGATCACACCACTGCACTCCAGCCTGGGCGACAAGAGCGAGACTGTCTCAAAAAAAAAAAAAAAAAAAAGAACGCCAACTTTAAAGAGTGTTGTGAGAAGTCAGGGACCCCAAACAGAGGGACCAGCTGAAGCCATGGCAGAAGAACATGGATTGTGAAGATTTCATGGACATTTATTCGTTCCCCAAATTAATACTTTTATAATTTCTTATGCCTGTCTTTACTGCAATCTCTAAACATAAATTGTAAAGATTTCATGGACACTTATCACTTCCCCAATCAATACCCTTGTGATTTCCTATGCCTGTCTTTACTTTAATCTCTTAATCCTGTCAGCTGAGGAGGATGTATATCGCCTCAGGACCCTGTAATAATTGCATTAACTGCATAAATTGTACGGCATGTGTGTTTGAGCAAATGAAATGTGGGCACCTTGAAAAAAAACAGGATAACAGCAATTGTTCAGGGAATAAAAGAGATAACCTTAAACTCTGACCTCTGGTGAGCCGGGCGGAATAGAGCCATATTTCTCTTCTTTCAAAAGCAAATGGGAGAAATATCGCTGAATTCTTTTTCTCAGCAAGGAACATCCCTGAGAAAGAGAATACACGCCTGGAGGTATAGGCTTATAAACAGCCCCCCCAAGTGCGCCTGTCTTTTATGGTAGAGACTGCAGAGATGAAATAGACCCCAGTCTCCCATAGTGCTCCCAGGCTTATTAGGAAGAGGAAATTCCCACCTAATAAACTTTGGTCAGACCAGTTGATCTCAAAACCCTGTCTCCTGATAAGATGTTATCAATGACAATGGTGCATGAAACTTCATTAGCAATTTTAATTTTGCCTCAATCCTGTAGTCCTGTGATCTCGCCCTGCCTCCACTTGCCTTGTGATATTCTATTACCTTGTAAAGTACTTGATATCTGTGACCCACACCTATTCGCACACTCCCTCCCCATTTGAAACTCCCTAATAAAAACTTGCTGGGTTTTGCGGCTTGTGGGGGCATCACAGAACCTATCGACAGGTGACGTCTCCCCCGGATGCCCAGCTTTAAAATTTCTCTCTTTTGTACTCTGTCCCTTTATTTCTCAAGCCGGCCGACGCTTAGGAAAAATAGAAAAGAACCTACATAAATATCGGGGCAGGTTCCCGATAAAAGAGTGAGCAGAAGAAAAGCCCACAAAAAAAGACAGTGCAGGTTCAGCCAAAGATATAAGAACATCAAAAAGAGAGAGGTGGGCTGAGGTTTCACATGTAGCAGAGCAGCTCCCTCACTGTGATCTATTGAAAGTCAGCTCTCAAATTTTTTTTTTTAAAGTGAAAGTGGTGTACCAGAAACCAAAAGAGGACCGGGTTTCAAAGAGGGAATAATCACTCATTCATTGGATGTAACCCAAGAAACTGTTGCTAACCCTGGCAAGAATAGTTTGGGCCAATGGTGGAAGTTAAAACCATACTTCAGTGGGTAGAAGAGTGAGTAAAAAGAGAGAAAAGAGACACAGTGAAGATTGCCAGATTGCCTCCCAAAAGCATCATATGAGTTTATGCCATCAATAGTACACTTCAGTACCCATTTACTCTTTGTCAATATTGTTTATATAGTTCACAATTGCTAATTTCATAGTTAAATGAAATATCACTTTATTTAACACTTGTTCATTACTTATACTGCAGAAGGAGGCATTTTGCAGGATCTGTGTGGGATCCCTGCAGTGCTGATGACAGCAAGTGACCACAACTTATCTATGGCCTCTCCTGGAATTCATGGTGGAACCCCCACCAACTCTTGTATATCACAGAAGCACAATTTTTGAGAATTAGAATGGAATTCAAAGATTGTTTCAGAGAACCCAGTGAAACTCACTACACAATCAGGGAAAGATGAGAAGAGGGAGGACTGAATGTAGTATGGGGAGACTGAAGGGAGAAGTGTCTCCCTTGTATCCAGGCAGGGACAGATTCTCACATGGATGAGAAGATGACTGTCTATATAGTGTTCTCAGAAAACCAGGACAACTTTTCTTCCCCAAAACATGTTTCCCTACCTTTACCTTCTCTAAAATGCTTAAAAGTGTGTTTCAAGGACAAAAACTGTGATTCCACAAATAACTTTTTTAAGTTGGTGCTTAAATGCAACTTAACTACAATGTACATAGATAATATTAGCTCCTTTCCTGAAAGCAGGTTTTCAGGTATAGAAGATTAAATTAGAATATAGGGCCAACTGAAGTAACAAAGGCCAAAATAAAGTAATTTATCATGATACAGTTCAAATGTCAGCAGTTCAGGGCAGTTATAAGGGCTCCACAGTGTCAGTGTCTTAGGTATCTGATTGCTCTGCCCACCTAAATATCCACTCTTATTTGGGGTCCAAGACATATGTCACACATAAAGCAATCCTCACAACAATCCTTCCAATTATCTCAATTTCATTAATTAAGAGATGAGGCACATAGAGTAGAAATGGCATGTCCAATATCACATAGGTACTTAGAGGAAGAATCAGAAACAACCTATGCTTCCTAATTCTTAATTCAGTTCTCTTTCCACAAAGTTCTTGAAGTGATATAAAAGGGGGGAGAAAAATAAACCTTATGAAGATAAGTTTTCCAGAATTTCTCATTTTTCCTGAAGTTTATCTGTTTATAAGGAGTATTTCCCAACAGACAGGAAAAAGGAATGCTAGACTAACTTTTCTTTAAGTCAAAACAGAACTTCTAAAAAGACATTGTTGTTCCCTCTGAGCCACCTTAAAAAAGGGGTAAAATATAGATTCTCATTTCCCTACGTAACTCCCCTCCCATCACCACCACCACCAATCACTACCACATGACAAAAGATTAATATCTAAGGCCTAGCTTAACCTTGGAGAATTTTCCTGAGAAGGAAATAATCTTGAGAGTTGTATCTCTTTGACTAAGAAGTAGTCCTATTTGGGTAGGGAAATGATATCAACAAGTGTGCAGCCTGGGGAATGACTGGAGGGAAAGATTTGTTCACCACTGCATCTGCAGGGATGATAACAATGCCCAGCACATAGTCAAAACTCCACAAATAATCATTGAGTGAATCAGTGAGTAGCTAAATGAATAAATAAGTCATAATTGTATAGAAAGACTTCTTTCCTTTGCAGGACTTGCATAAATTGTATTTAAAAGTATCAAAGACAGAAACAGGCCACACAGCCAGGTCAATGGTGTAATGTGATAAAAATATCCCTGTGGACATGAACTTCCTTTGGAGTGAAACAGTGATAGTGGCTGAGAGCTTACCTAGAGTTATGGCAACTGTATAATTAAATCTAAAACAGATACCATGGTTTCATGAATACAAATGTATTTTGGCAGTAATGGTACAGAACACTGCCACCCTTAGACCTGAGCAAGTGATGTCCCTGCTCAGAGTTCTGTGCCTCCACCCCAGTTATTATTCAGCTATTCCTATCCCTTCCTATGAGAAAATCACAGGACAAAGGAGACATGGCCCTTTAGAGTCTAAATACCTCTTCTTGACCATATTCTGGGTACCCAGGATTTCAGAATTCCCTGCACAAATATCCCCAAACCCACTTTTAAGATCTGCATGGGCCTATCTCAAGGATTATCTTCCCAGAAGCAGATATCCCACCTGTGTACACAACTCTAGGCCCAATGGGTGGCCAAAAGATCACTGTTTGCCTGGACTGTTGACATGTGGGCTAAGGTGTCTGCATCCTTGTGTGTAAAGCTCCTCAAAGTATGTGATGGATTGAGGGATAGGAAAAGAAGGCGGGTAAATCACAAGGTACAAACCAAAGACTGCAGGGTGAATCTCCCTAAAGCAGCACATTCTAGCACAAAACTATAAAAATCAAGAGTTCAAAAGTAGATCTGAGTATATCTAGGAATTTAATACACTATAAATGTGGTATTTCAAATCTATGAGGCAAAAGTGAATTTTTCAGGAGGTGGTATAAGAACTACTGGCTATCCATTTGGGGAAAAAAATAAACAGATGTAGATCCTTGTGTAAAAATTAACTTATTTTGGGACATACTCCTTTTAACCAGGTAGTTCAAAATAGAGCTGCTAACTTGCAGAATCCTCACTCCCACCCCCAGCCACCAAAGGTGGAAGCCAAGCTGGGCTAATCCAAGGAGCCTGCACCCATGGCCACCACTGATTAGTCCAAGGAAGAGCCACCTAACTCACACTGAGTCAAACAGAGCCCTTCCCAGGACACTCGAACTTGGGAAAAGATAAAGAGAGAAAAGTTCATTAAGTTCAGTTCCTCTCAAGAGCATACGTAAGATGTGAACATAGGAACTGTAAGCAACTATCCTTATAAGAACTACACGCTTACGCCCTTCCTTGATTCAAACTCTCCTCCCATTACAGACTGTTTCTGTCTTCTTTCACAGCTAAGCTATTCCTATATCCTCATCTCACAGAGCATTTTTTGAATTCTCTATCTTGGCACACACCAAACCGTTTAGAGTGTTAGTTTATTGTCCATTAATATAACCAACACTTTTTTGACAGCGACCCTTTCTGGAGTTAGGGCTACACCATCACTAAAATCAGTCTCTTGCCTCAAGAAGCCTATAGACTGGCAGAGGAGTGGAGTAGTTGGACCACGTGCCCTACAGACAGACTGCCTGGGTTGCAATTTACCAGTTATTAACTTTGTGACTTGAGCAAGATACTTAAATTCTCTGTGACTTTGCTTCTTCATCTGTAAAGTGAAGCTGGTGATAATACTTGTGAGAATTAAATATGTTCATTAATGTTTGGAATCACACCTGGCACACAGAGATCAAGGATAGCTTCTTTCAATTCTTTTTTAAACTGACAAATAAAATTGTATATATGTATGGTATACAACATAATGTTTTGAAATATGTGTACATTGTGGAATGGCTAAATCAAGCTAATTAATATCTGCATTACCTCACATACATATCGTTTTTGTGGTAAGAACACTTAAAATCTACTTTCAGCAATTTTTAGAAATTTCTGTTGCAGAAATTTTTTTAATGGTCTCAACAGGGTATGTAACATTGCAAAATTATTATGATGATATTTCACCTCAGTATGAAAAGAAATGTCTGTTGAAAATAAACCCCTTTGCAGAAAGAAAAGAAGGAAGGAAGGAAGGCAGGCAGGCAGGCAGGCAGGAAGGAAAAAAGAAGAAAGAAAGAAAGAAAGAAAGAAAGAAAGAAAGAAAGAAAGAAAG
>NW_026652291.1:58618337-58753949 GCF_009828535.3 Hylobates moloch | reverse complement strand
AAAGAATAATTGCTTTTCAACTCACAGCTGCCTGGAGTTTGAATGGACATTATGGGAGCAGCAAGAACCCTCCTGCAAGAAGCTGTTGTGAAAATATTGGCAATTCCCTTGATGTGATGCTGTTGAAAAAATCAAGCATCCCATGGGCAGATGGTCTAGATTGTTTTTTAGAACTTCTCCTCCTGAGATTCGTGCATTTTTATATTTAGTTTGGTGTCTTTCTGTTGTAGAGAAGCTCCGAGGATGGGTGTTTTGTTTTGTTTTGTTTTGTTTTGTTTTATGGGACAGGAATAAAGAAAAAAAACATGATTGGCAAGTTATAGGCACCCAATAAATAACTGTCAGATGATTGAAACTTTAAATAAGTACACAGAGCTAGCAGAAATCCATGTAATGAGAGGCCATCTTACATGCAATGATGTAAGAGCTCTGTTTCCCTTCATTCATCACAAATGGTTGTCCTTCGCAGAGAGGGTTCCTCATCCAGGAATCTACTTAAGAACTGCCTTGGCATTCTGACAATTCCAGGAGGAAACCCTGTGAATCCGTTGATCCTCACAAATCACTTTTCAGTACCTGTTAAATGTAAGATACCACCTGCATTGAGAAATAAACAGAGGAACAAGACATAATCCTTGCCCTCCAGAAACTTACCATCCGTTTTGGTAGATGAACACTTAGGGGAAGAATTATTAACTATCTGAAGTAAAATGTGCCAGAATTATATCAATAGAAAAATCATTACAAATATTTCTTGCAAATGAGAGAACAAAGAGTTTCACAAAGTTTAAGAAATTTAGCCAACTAGTTAAAGACCAAGTTAGTCTAGTTAGTTCATCTTGTAGAAGGGACACGGATGTGCTACACAAGATAATCCCCCTGCGTGCAAGAAGAAAATCATAACATTTAGTATTAAATTTATCTCAAACTTTCCTAACTTCTATTTTTGTTTGTTGCACACACGATCACAATCTATGAGCATATAAATATGCATATGTTGGAGGAGTAACATACTCTACTGATAATAGCACACAGTCAAACACTTTGGGGATCATTATACTATAGCAGCACAAACAAGGGAGAGAGTCCTCAGCTGAAGAAGTTATAGAGGTTGGGCTAGAATCTGAATAAAGGGAAAAGAGGGCATTTCAGGCAGAGAAAATAATCTGATACAACTCACACAGGAGATAATGCCAACAGGTCTTAAAGGCTAGAGAATAAACTTATTTGGTGACCCAAAGGGCTAGGGGATGTAGCAGCAGAAAGTAAAGCAGAAAAGTTTCATTGGGTTCATAATACGACAGCTTTACTAAGCAGAGGGTACCTCTATTTAGATTTGCTGTATTTGTTTTTGTTTCTTTCTTATATATAAAATTTAAAAGCCTGAAGGGTTTTATTTATGGAATAATAAAATCAGGGATACATTTTGAGATAATCTGGTAAAAGAATGTAGAACAGCAGGAGAGAAAATGGCTATAGAAGATTATCTATGGAAAAATTCAGTTAAATACTAGAACAAAGATCATGCAAAAGATGTCACAGATGAATTTGTGAGAGTTTATGTGTAGTTTTTAAATCTTCTATTTTATTGTTCAGGTGTTCAAAAATGAATCCAAAGGGAATACTATTCATCCATGAGAGTCTTATTGACAGTGTCTTCCCCTTATGTGGTTTAAGATAGTATTATCCCTTCTACCAAAATCATCATCATTTCATACATTTCCAAGAAAGCAAAGTTTTAAATCATCTGTAAGAAGTATAATTTCAATACACAAAAGTAGATGCTCAGGGAGGGAAAAAACTTTATTTTTCACAACTATGTTTAATTTCTATTTAAAGCTATATTCCACCAGGTATCAGAAACCAAATCTCAGTCAAACCAGAGTTTTCCTACCTTTTCCTGAGATTACGCCTAATTTCTGGGCAATTTATGTAGTTCCAAGGTATCACAGGGAAAATAAATGTAAACTGGACCTTGAGATCATTATCTATCTACACAAGCATCTGCAAAATATTTTGATTCACATCTGACTTTCAATCTCCCCACACAGTTTATTGCTGTGTTCTACTCCCAACTATATCCATGCTATCTCAAACCTCTGAAAAATACTACATTTTAAATATCTTCTCCCTGTACCTCTTCACATTGTTTTCCCTCTGTGCATGTCTGTCTCTGTGTTCAGATCTCCCTTTTTTATAAGGACGCCAGTCATTATTGGCTTAAGGTTCATCCTATTGACTTCACTTTAATTTTATCACCACTATAAAGATTATATTTCCAAATAAGTTTGCATTCTGAGGTACTGAGAACTAGGACTTACCCATGTCACCTACTCCAAAAAAATATCCTTTTGGGGGGCAAGGGGCAGGGAACATAATTCAACCCATAACACTAATCCTTGGAAGAAAATGAAAGCAACACAGACTTCCAAATACCACCCATTCTCTGTGGCGCCATGATTTTCAGAAGGCACTGAAGATTACCGTAGGTGGTTTTCATGGCCCTGTCAAAAAAAAAAAAAAAACTAGCAGCAAAATCAGAGGACGTAGGACACAGTAGCAAGGCATGGCAAGCCTTTCAGATTTCTCATGGAGCCAGTGACAGACACAGATACCTTTCGAATTATATATACAAAATCCCAGGATTGGGAGTAAAAAAAAAATTTATTCTCCTGTGAATGTTTCTGTCCTTGTCACCACTGAACTGGGAGCCTCATAATGTTATACCTTTAAGAGTGGGACTTTCGATTGCGCCACTGCACTCCAGCCTGGGTGACAGAGCGAGACTCCGTCTCAAAAAAAAAAAAAAAAAAAAAAAAAAAGTAAGATTACGCCAGGCTTGGTGGTTCACACCTATAATCCCAACACTTTGGGAGGCTGAGGCGAGCAGATCACTTGAGGTCAGGAATTTGAGACCAGCCTGGCCAACGTGGTTAAACCCCATCTCTACTAAAAATACAAATTAGCTGGGCATGGTGGCACGTGCCTGTAATCTCAGCTACTTGGGAGGCTGAGGCAGGAGAATCACTTGAAGCCAGGAGGTGGAGGTTGCAGTATGCCCAGATTGTGCCACTGCCCTCCAGCCTGGGCAACAAGAGCGAGACTCCATCTTAGAAAAAATAAATAAATAAAATTTTAAAAAATAAGGTTAACACACTTTTAAGCAAGCAACAATCCAAAATATAATATGCCTAAAGAAGTAATACAAACACAACCATACCAATTTACACTTACATCCAATGGAAATATTTAGGTGTTATTAAAAATTTGCATTTAAGAATCAATCTTATGACATCTTGGCAAAGTTTCATGACAATTGATATTACTAAAATGGCTTTTTTCTTCTGTCATCAGCAATCTGCTCTTCACTTTTTTTCTTTTATTTTTTTTCATAGGGTCTCACTCTGATGCCCTGGCTGGAGTGCAGTGGTGCCATCCTGGCTCACTGCAACCTCTGCCACCTGGGCTCAAGCTATCCTCCCACCTCAGCCTCCCAAGTAGCTGGGACTGCAGGTGCACAACACTCCTAGCTAATTTTTGGTATTTTGAGTACAGACCAGGCTGGTGTCAAACTCCTGAGCTCAAGTGATCCACCTGCCTTAGCCTCCCAAAGTACTGGAATTATAGGCGTGATCCACCGTACCTGGCCACTTTTATTTTTAATTGAGACAGGGTTTTGCTGTTACCCAGGCTGGAGTGCAATGGTGCCCTCCTGGCTCACTGCAGCCTTAACCTCCCTGGCTCAAGCGATCCTCCCACCTTAGCCTCCCAAGTAGCTGGGACTACAGGCACATGCCAACACGCCAGGCTAATTTTTTCTACTTTTTGTAGAGACAGGGTCTCACTATGTTGACGAGACTGGTCTTGAACTCCTGGGCTCAAGGGATCCTCTCACCTCAGCCTCCCAAATGTTGGGATTACAGGTATAAGCCATCGTGCCCATCTTTCCCTTCACTTTTTATTCCAAATGCCAACATTTGCTGAAAGTCTACTGTGTAAGCAAGCAATAGCACTGTATGGTTCACTTCCTGAAGCCCTTTTCTGTTGCTAAAATTCTACCTAAAAGGAAGTAGAGAATAGTGGTTAAAGCCTCAAGACCTGGTAATATGGTTTCACTGTGTGTCCCCATCCAAATCTCACCTTGAATTGTAATAATCCCCACATGTTGAAGTGAGGAGCGCCTCTGCCCGGCCGCCCCGTCTGGGAAGTGAGGAGCGCCTCTGCCTGGCCACCCATCGTCTGGGAAGTGAGGAGGGCCTCTGCCCGGCCGCCCCTTCCGGGAAGAAGTGAGGAGAGCCTCTGCCCGGCCACCCATCGTCTAGGAAGTGAGTAGCGCCTCTGCCCGGCCACCCATCGTCTAGGAAGTGAGTAGCGCCTCTGCCCGGCCACCCATCGTCTGGGAAGTGAGGAGCGCCTCGGCCCGGCCGCCCCGCCTGGGAAGTGAGGAGCGCCTCTGCCCAGCCGCCCCGTCTGGGAAGTGAGGAGCGCCTCTGCCTGGCCACCCATCGTCTGGGAAGTGAGGAGCGCCTCTGCCCGGCCACCTATCGTCTGGGAAGAAGTGAGGAGCGTCTCTGCCCGGCCGCCCCGTCTGGGAAGTGAGGAGCGCCTCTGCCCGGCCGCCCCGTGTCTGGGAAGAAGTGAGGAGCGCCTCTGCCGGGCTGCTCCGTCTGGGAGGTCTACCACGGAGGCCAGAAGCAATGTGGGGGCTGGACGTGGTGGCTCACGCCTGTGGTCCTGGCACTCTGGGAGGTGAGGCGGGTTGATCACTTCGGGCTCGGAGTTCGAGACCAGTCTGGCCAACTTGGCGAAACATGAAAAATACAACAGACAAACCAACCAACCAACTCAGTGACAACAAAACAGGTCTACCCTGGAGTCATACTCTAATTTTTTCTATTTTCCTCCCTTTCTGATCCTTTATCCCACTTTCTTTTTCTTCCTCTTCCTTCTCCCTCTTCTTTGTCAAATAGAGGATTGAGTTATTATCACTGATCCATATAAAGTCCCTCTCTCATTTATTTTAACTCCCACCCCCCATTTCTATTCCCCGACTTCCCATGTGCAACCTTCCTAATATGTTTGATACGCATCTTTTTGTTTGTATGTATTTTTAGAAAATGTTTGTTGTTTTTGCGTACAAAAAAAATTAATTAAAAAAAAACTAAAAACTAAAAAATAAAAAATAATCCCCACATGTTGTGGGAGGGACCCGGTGGGAGGTAATTGAATCATGGAGATGGCTTCCCCCATGCTGTTCTCATGCCAGTGAATGAGTTCTCATGAGATCTGATGGTTTTATACATGTCTAGCACTTCCCCTGCTGGCACTTCTCCTTCCTGCTTCCCTGTGAAGAAGGTGCCTTTCTTCCCCTTTGCCTTCCATCATGATTGTAAGTTTCCTGAGACCTTCCCAGCCATGCAGAACTGTGAATCAATTAAACCCCTTTTCTTTATAAATTACCCAGTCTTGGGTATTTCTTTACTGCAGCATGAGAATGGACTAATACACCTGTGGTCCAAAATCTGAAATTCCCAGATCAAACCTGGCTGAGCAAAACAATCACCAGCAGAGCTTTATGGAAAATATAGACTTCTGGGTCCCACCCCTGCAAACCCTGATTTAGTTTATCTAGAATATGGCCACCCAAGAAAACAAATCCAACTTTCACAAAACTTCCGATCTAGGAGGATAAAATATATTAAGAACCACTGGGCTACCCTAAGGCATTGCTCTCTAAAGTGGGAGGGACACGTCTGGGGTGGGAGGACCAAGCTAATTAACAGGAGTGTGGGAAGAATGCATTGCAATGAGTACAAATACTTCCATTTGCATTTGTTTTTAGTTTAAATATTATGAAGGGGATTCAGTTTGACTAATATTTCATATACTCACTGACTGGCACCCTCAACGGGACTGTATGCTAGATTATAAGCAAAGTATCCTGAGGCACGGATTGAGGTTCCAAATGCAGGGCTGTAGGTAGCAGCCACTCACTCATTCATTCCTTTCTCACTTCTTATTACATTGTCCAGTGTTAACTAAACCACCCTTTACAAATTGACATGTTTTGAAAATATTGCTGCAAAAAGACTGAAGCTAGCAGATAGTATTTAAAAGGTAAGCATAGACAGCAATAAGAAAATGAAAGAGTTGACTGGCCCTGATGGCTCACACCTGTAATCCCAGTGCTTTGGGAGGTCAAGGCAGGAGGATCACTGGAGGCCAGGAATTGAAGGCCACAGTGAGCTATGATCATGCCACTGCACTCCAGCCTGTCTGAATTTTTAAAAAAGGAAAGAAAATGGAAGAGTTGACATGCCTCTTACTACTATCACAAGTTCATCATCCACCATTTTATGAGGGAAAAACAAAAATATCTAATCAGATCTCAAGAAAATGAGTCAAAAGTGTTTCAGATATCAAGAAGACTATTTGAAATAAAAAGCATATTTTCTGGTCCAGGTGCATTGGCTCACACCTGTAATCCCAACACTTTTGGAGGCCAAAGCAGGAGGATCACTTGAAGCCAGGAGTTTGAGACCAGTCTGGACAACACAGAGAGAACTCATGTCTACAAAAATGAGGAAAATTCACTGGGCATGGTGGCACATGCCTATAGTCTCACCTACTCAGAAGGCTGAGTCCCAGCTACCCTTGAGCCCTGGAGTTCAAGGTTACATTGAGCTATGATCATGCCACCGCACTCCAACTTGGGTGACAGAGCAAGACCCTGTCTCAAAAAAAAATTAAAAGCATATTTTTATAGACATTTGGTAATATATAGTGTGTCTGGACTCAATTTTTTTTCCTAATAGCAGTACCAAATGAAAAAGCTTGGGTAACACTGAATTAAGGAGGAAAAAGTTATTGCTCGTCTCTGTTTTGCCTCCTGCAAAGGCTGTGATCTTTGTTTCTGTTCAGCTCTTCATAGTTTCCCTGCCTCTGTGTCCTCCACAGCACAGTAGTAAACAGCAGCATCTGCCTCCCGCACCTGGAGGATGAGCAGCGATGAAGAGAACCGTTCATAGGTCATGTTGTATCGTCCCTGCTGAGAAGGCTTTGAACCTTTAACGAGGAGTCTTGGTGCACATCCCGGGAAGTGAAGGTACCAGAAGAAGTTGTAAGCATTGGACACAGAGTGATTACAGAAGATTTCCACCACAGCTCCCTCCGAAGATGCCACTGTGGAAGGCTGAAACACTTGTTCCTTGCTTTCTGCAACTACAGAAAACAAAGAGGGCTGTCACTTTAATGGTACTGTTTGGCTTGTTGATTGCCCCTTAGGTACAGTGAATGTTAGATCTGACTTCTCTTGTTTTTCTATTAAAAATGAGTCCAAATTTTAAAACAATTTCATACACTTTTACAAAACCAAATAGTGAAGGAGCCTACTCACCATTCCAGAGGGAGTTGAGGAGAAGCCCCAGCCACACTGCCCCCAGAGTGCTCTGCAAAGCCATGGCCAAAATGCAGTTGGTCTCACCAGAAAGCTTATTTAAGACTACCTGTTCTGCATTTTTTTCTTTATGTCAGTGACATCATCAGCCAGAATCTACAACCTTTAGAAGGGTTGCTACAGTTGTGAGGCTGCTTAGTAATGATGTCACTGTGCTTTGTTCTGAGAAATTAATATTAAAAGGGAATGCATCCTTTTTAAGGTCACTGTGGTTGTGCAAATTTAGTATTCAAGGAGCTTCCTTTCTTCTCTAAGGGTATTAGAAGGAGTCACATAATTAATGGGGCACTGCTTCATCATACAAATTAGAGTGATATATTCACACAAAAAGTATGCTAAATCCCATCACATATGACATGATGACCTGCTAATGTGTTTAAAATAATTAGCGTGAGATATTAGTAGCTGCAGCAGATGAGAAATGAATTTTTTAAGGTACAAAAGTTACTGTGTAAATATACTGATCAAAAGTTGACTCCTTGCATTCAAGGTGATCTTTGGAACAAATATGGAAAAAAAATATCAGTTGTAATTTTTCTGTAAACAAAAGAAACAAAAACTGCATTTGGAGATAATCTCTTTCGGTATGGTACCTATCCTCATTTTGCAACCTGACACTGTTATTGTTATTAATATAGGGCTTACTACAAAGTTCTATCTCCAGCTTTTATTATACTGTACAGGTTTCCTTGGGATTTTACTTGAAAAAGAAGAGGAAACACAGTTTGTAGCAATTCAGTGTTTATACAGTAGGGTTTTTCTGTAACCTTCGCCACCTAGTGGACTACATGGGAACTCATGAAAAATAATTTCTCCATGCACCCTCTAAGACAAGTGTTCACAGCTTCTCATATCTTCAAGAGATTTCATGTCCTTTGCTTCTGTTCGAATTCTTCATCCTTATTCAATTTCCACAGGAATATGAAGGCTATCCAGAGGAAATAATTGCCTTTTGGAAAAGCCTTCTGAATACTAAAAGATGTTCTTCATTCAGGTGAGTGGCTATTAAACACACACTTTCATGGAGTAACACACTTCTCTTTCCATTTTCAGATGGTTGCTTTATGCATTCCTTTTCCTTTCTTTAATAGTCTTCTAGGTGAGAGGAAATCTGTTTCTTTCCTAATCTTTTCTCTTTTCTTAATGAGAGAGTCCTTACTAATGATAAGATGAGCCGGGAGCGGTGGCTCTGGCCTGTAATCCCAGCACTTTGGGAGGCCAAGGTGAGTGGATCACCTGAGGTCAGGAGTTCGAGACCAGCCTGGCCAACAAGGTAAAGCCCCGTCTCTACTAAAAATATATAAACCACCTGGGCATGGTGGCAGGCTCCTGTGATCCCAGCTACTCGGGAGGCAGAGGCAGGGGAAGCATTTGAACCCAGGAGGCAGAGGTTGCAGTGAGCCGAGATCGCACCACTTCACTCCAACCTGGGCAACAGAGCAAGACTCCATCTAAAAATAAAAATAAAAAAAGATAAGATGATCATTTAGGTCCAACAGAAATCTTTTATTTATATTTATGACCTCAAAAAGCTTCCAAAGAAAATACAGAATTCAAAAATGCTTCTAAAATGAGGATAGAAAAATTAAAGGGAAGTGGGCACAGATATATTTAGTGGAAGGACTAAGATCACTACTATGATTAATTTGAGCTCTGAAATTTCTGACAACCAAAACACAGAAGGGAACACAAAAGGAATACAATTTTACAAGTAAGCTGATTAAGCCTTCAAGCAGCTTCTTACTGAAGCCAAGTAGTACAGAGCTACAGATAACTTAAAACTCTTTAGATACTGGTTATGTACTTTTAGTTCAAAGTAACTACTGCACAGTATTTCAGCATGCACCACACTTACTTAGGCAATCCCCTAGTAATGGAATTATAGGCTGCCTGTAACTCCTGCAAACACAGCAATTAACATATTTTTTTTTTACATTTCACCTATTAACTATGTGAGAATTTCTCTAGGATATGCCCCCAGCAAGGATTGTTCAATCATAGTACATACACGTACTCAGTTCCACTATGGTGATGATTGAAAGTAGCTATAGCCACTTACACTTCTAAGAGCAGTACATGAGCATTCCAGTCTTTCCATAACCTCAGCAACACTTAGAACTGTCTACTTTTACCAATCTACTGAGTATGGAATCTCAACTTGCGTTACTCTGATTATTAGTCTATTGAGCCGTTTGTATTTCTCTTTCCCATGTTATCTATATAAATGATCTCTCACTTTAAAATTAGACCTCTAGTTTTTCTCAGTAAATCATAAGAATTTCTCATATGTTAATTTTTTGCTGTATCCAAAATCACAAGTATCTTTTTCTAATATGGTCCCAGTCTATTAGCTTTGTCTATGGTGTCCTTTTTTTAATGGAAATCCTTAATTTTGAAGGAATCAACATTATCATTTTTTTTCACTTTATTGGTCTTTAGGGATTTTGATTTAGAAATCATTCTTCACCCCAAAGACACAAATACATTTTCCCACACTGTGTTTATTATCTTTATAGATTTGTCTTTTACATTTAGGTTTTAATTCATCTAAAATTTACATCTGTAGAAGACCCAACTACTTTATTTTTCTCCATAGAGCAGGACAGTTTTAATAGCACAATCTACTAAATAATCCACCATTCCCTACAGATTTGTGGCATCATTGTTATCATATCAGAGTTACCTATGAACTTGATTCACAAAGTTACCTATTGAACTTCCTGAGTTTTATATTCATCTTGTTGTTTCTTTCTGCAATACTACTATACTATTTTTATTATCTTAGCTTTAGCAAGATCCTCTTTTTGTCAGTGAAATATTCAGATGTAATTTAATAAAATCTACTCAGCTAATTTAAGTAGAAAAGAAAGATATTAAGATATATTAAGTAGATCACAGACCCTCCAGCAGAGATAGGCAGTGAGAATTCAACGCTATACAGCCAAAAACAATGTTTAACCACAGCACAGGGAATTCTCTAATCAATCAAATCTCACACTACTCACCCTAACACTACAAATTCACTCAACCAACAACAAGAACACTCACTGCTGAGTATACAAAGCCCTTCCGTTGCTGCCCAGAAACTGCTAGGCATAGTCCCTACTGTATTAGCTATTCTTTCATTGCTATACAGAAATACCTGAGACTGGATAACTTATAAAGAAAAGAGGTTTGACTGGCTCATAGTTCTGCAGGCTTTACAGGAAGTATGGTGTTGGCATCTGATCAGCTTCTGGGGAGGCCTCAGGAAGCTTACAGTCATGGTAGAAGGCAAAGGAGCAGCAGGCATGTAACAGCGAAAGAAGGAGCAAATTGGGGGTGGCGGGTGTCACACACTTTTAAATGACCAGACCTCACAAGAACTCATTATCACGAAGACAGCACTAAGCCATGAGGGATCTGCCCCCATGATCCAAACACATCCCATCAAGCCCCACCTCCAGCACTGGGGATTAAATTTCAACATTTGAGTGGGGACAAATACCCAAACGATATCATCTGATGTATACACTAAAGAATATATCTGCAAACATACTACTGGAGGAAAGTAACGAAGAGTAGCACTGATAGTGGCTATCCCTGTCTTGCTTCTGACCAAAAAGAGAATGCAGCTACAATGTTTCCATTGTTGAAGCATCCTTTGTAGTATAATACATGCCCAATTTTTTAGAATGTCCATTAGTGCTGGAAAAGAGTGTGTATGTCTACAAAGTTCCTTTTGAACATATTTCAATCCACTTCTACCTCTAAAATTCTGTCTCTACAGGGGGCTCAAAATCAGTATGAGGAGACAAGTGGAGAACAGATGGTATGCCTTCCTCCTCCAATATTTTCTCATCTCTTCACCTTAGCCTCTTTACTCATCCAAATTTTCTCTCCTCTCTCCAAGTTACAAAAAAAAATAGGTCTCATCTATGAAAGGAGAAAAATTAATTCAGGTGGAGAGAGACAAAGAAAGAAATGAGGAGGATGGAGATCTTGGTGGTTTCACAAGCAGCAGCCAGCCAAAATGTCATTGGATAGCTTGAAAAGACATTTCGAAATGATCTATATCCAACTTACCTAGGACTTAAATATAATATTTATAACAAGATATAATTCTAATTCATTTGAATTCCTCCAAAGTTCTAAGAGAACTTCACTGGTTTAGGACAGTGATTAGAGAAGAAAATAACACCAAGTAGGATTCAAAGAAGAAAGAATAGGCTGAATATTACAGGGAGAGGCATCTGGGGATAGGGTGGGAGATAAGTAAAGGAAAAAATGGTAAAACCCCCCAAGATGGCAAAAACTAACATACAACAATAATGGGACTTTATCTGTCAGTTATTCAAATAGACTCCAATAAAGTCTATTGAAAAATAATTACTTGCTGTAATTGGATTTTGTGGGAAATGACGAAGAGACTGTGCTCTGTGATGAAGATTGATTGAGGCATGACAGAATAGCATGAGTGAGGTCAGTAAGAATGGCAGCATAACGATCAAAAACCACCTCTTCACAAAGGCAATGACAACACTGGCCAAAAAAATTGTCAAAATAACTTATTCTGGCCGAGCACAGTGGCTCATGCCTATAAACCCTGCACTTTGGGAGGCTGAGGCAGGCAGATCACTTGAGGTCAGGAATTCGGGACCAGCCTCGCAACATGGTGAAACCCTGTCTCTATTAAAAATACAAAATTTAGCCGGGTGTGACGGCACATGCCTGTAATTTCAGCTACTCAGGAGGCTGAGGCATGAGAATCACCTGAACCCGGGAGGTAGAGTTTTCAGTGAGCCAAGATTGTGCCACTGCACTCCAGCCTGGGTGACAGAGTGAGACTCCATCTCAAAAACAATGAATAAATAAATAAATTTTTTTCTGAACTCTGGAAATTAACAAAAGACTTGCAATAATTCAAGAAGCATTTACTCATGAAAACTGGCTGTATCTAGATAAGAACAGTGAGCAGCAACTTTGTGATGTTTTAATTTGTCCTGTTCTCATCTTCTTCTCCCCAGCTCTCCAATAGCCTTGAAAACCAACAGCACTGCCATAATGGTAAGAAACAGCAGCCTTGAAGCTACTAGACAGGGCAAAGCTGGTTTGGAGCTCCCCAAAAACACTATTCTCAGAGAACTGTCATTATTTGACCTGTCTAGCACATTCCTGCAACCTCCATTGGCAAGATTTGCCTCTATTTGATATTATTCAGAACTTGCTCATTGCAAACAACCTTTCTGGAGGGACAGAGGTGGAAAACAATAAGCACCAATTATTTGACATTGCCACTGCCTGAGGAGATGATAATAGTGGAACAAACAAGAAACTGACCAATACACTTAAAGGAAAAGCTGAATAATGAAATGTCCATAGGGGGCTCTGAAAAACTCCAACATATTTCTGAAACTCTAGAAAGCCATGCACAAGCACACAGAAGGCTGTATACACGCCAAATGCCACTTGAGGACCTAGGAAAGATCTAAGAAGTACCTAATATCTCACCTAAGACTGTTCTTGAAGCTCTGTGAGAGCAACAAGTGAAGGCTAAGGCAGAGTTGCAAACTGCCAGGCTAAATATTGAAGGTCTGGTGAAACACACGCACAAAGCCCATCAGTGAAGGATAAGAGACCTACTGATTCCAGACATTTAAGGAAATCTCTATCCAATCATTAGCTGACCATTAAGCTAAACAAGCAGAGATTTTAATGGCCACACATGACAAAGAATACAGGCTTTACAAATGCATTCAGGAAAGTCAGTAAACAAACTGATAGCAAACACAATAACAAGCAGCAGCAACAAACCCCGAGGGGGTGAGTGACATTTCCAGAGTTGCCATATTATTTAAAATGTTAAATATCTCCCAATAAATGATAAAATTTTAAAGATAAATAAATAAAATGTTTCAAGGCAAAAGTAAAATAAAATGTCCATATCCAGTTTTCAACAAAAAAAAAGGACAAAGCATGCAAAGAAGCAAGAAGATATGGTCTACAGAAAAGTCAAACAAAAAAAAGGAAAGTTTGCTATTGTGAATAGTGCCACAATAAACATACGAGTTGGAACCAACCCAAATGTCCAACAACGATAGACTGGATTAAGAAAATGTGGCACATATACACCATGGAATACTATGCGGCCATAAAAAATGATGAGTTCATGTCCTTTGTAGGGACATGGATGAAACTGGAAAACATCATTCTCAGTAAACTATTGCAAGGACAAAAAACCAAGCACCGCATGTTCTCACTCATAGGTGGGAACTGAACAATGAGAACTCATGGACACAGGAAGGGGAACATCACACTCCAGGGCCTGTTGTGGGGTGGGGGGAGGGGGGAGGGACAACATTAGGAGATATACCCAATGCTAAATGACGAGTTAATGGGTGCAGCAAAACAATATGGCACATGGATACATATGTAACAAACCTGCGCATTGTGCACATGTACCCTAAAACCTAAAGTATAATAATAAAAAAATAAATAAATAAATAAAAATTAAAAAAAGGAAAGTTTGAGGAAGCTAGATATTGAAATTGTGAGGCAAAGACTTTAAATCAGCTATTTTAAACATGTTCAAAGAACTTTAAAAAATCATGAATAAGGAACTAAGAGACTATAAGAATTATGTCTCACTAACTATAGAATATCAATGAAGAGATAGAAATTATAACAAAAAAGAAAAAAATAATAAATTTAAAAGGATTAAAACTATATCATTTTCTCCTACCATAATGAAATTAAATTAAAAGTTAAAAAGGAAATTTGGGAAATTCACAAATATGTGAAAATTAAGCAACACACTCCTAAATAAACAATGAATCAAAGAAGAAATCAAGAGGGAAATATGAAAATAATTTGAGATTAAAGGAAACAAAAACACACCCAAAAAATCCATAACAAAATTTACGATATGCAGCTAAAGCAGCGCTTAAAGGGAAATTTATAAACACCAAATTATTAAAAGAAAAAATATTAAATTAATCATCTGTTTACCTTAAACTAGAAATAAAGGAACAAACTAAACCTAAAGCAAGAAGAAGGAAGGAAATAATAAAGACTAGAGTGGAAATAAATGAAATAGAGATTATAAAAGCCATAGAGAAAAACAAACCAAAAATGTCTTCCTTGAAAAGATCAAGAAAATTGACAAACTTTTTGTTATGCTAAACTGACCAAGAAAAAAAGAGAAAATACTGAAATGACTAAAATCAGGAATAGAAACATTACTACCAATTTTACAGAAATAAAAATGATTATAAGGGAATACTATGAACAACAATGACGTATGCCAACAAATTGGATAACCTAGATGAGAAAGACAAATACCTAGAAAGACGCAAACTACCAGAACTGACTCAAAGGAATAGAAAATCTGAACAGATCTATAACAAGATCAAATAAGTAAACAAAAAATATTCCGCAAAGTTAAGTCCAGGCCCAGGAAGCTTCACTAGTGAATTGTATCAAATGTTTAAAGAATTAGCCCCAATCCTTCACAAACTCTTCCAAAAAATGAAAGAGGAGACAATACTTCCCATTTTGCAATTATAAGGGAACAATGCTTAAAACTTTCATAATATTGCTCAAGCCTAATTTGCCTAATACTTCCCAGACTACATCTTTTTATTCTTCTTTCTTGACTTTTCTCTCTTTTCATAAGAATTCCCTAAGGTTCCATTTTCAGACCTTTAATTTCTGCCCTTTCTCAATCAGTCCTACCTGTATCTTTGGTAGTCATTTCAAAGACAAATTTTAGGGAAGTAGGTGAGCCATTTATTTTTAAATAAATATCTAATCTGACATGGTTTTGCCTATAGTCATGCAGGTGTGCACTGTCCAACCCCAGGAGAACTATTCACGTCACAGACCCATAGATTTTAATTTCCATTACAATTTGTAGGCAAATGGTAGTAAAGCAACTTTATCTCATAAAAATCAGTAAATGCAAACATGCTACAACTAACTGCAACTCACAGAGAATGCTATAATGACCCTAACTCTGACATCCCTAGTGAGTTAGGACTGCAAAGGAAACTGATGAACTCCTAAGAGAAATTTAGTTTTCTTTACTCAAGAGATCTTATTATTAAACAAGTCAAAATCTAACTGCTTTTCACACAAAACCTGCCTCTCTTTCTGACTTTCAATTTCAATATTTGTTTCTAACATTCACCTAGAGTTTAAATCAGCTAGCTCTCTCCACCCTCTAATTATTCTATACAGTAGAGTAAGATTAACCTGCCTCTGAGATATAACAAGTGTCACATTTAAGGGAGTTGATGATGTTTGCAGACTGCAAATAGGATGTGGTGCCACCAGGTGTGCAAAGGTAGCCTCTTGAGCTAACGTGCTTGCTCTAATGGTAAACCATTTCTACTTTTGCTCCAGGAATCTATTCTAGAGCAACATGTACAAACTCTACAAAAATCTTCTCATCTTCTGTCATTTCACGTTTAGTGTTTCTGAAATTAAAGTAGTAATTCTGAGTTCCTTTTTCATCTTTCTTCCGGAATTCACCTCTGAATGCTAAAGTTTCCTCCTGAGTATGACTAGACTGTATGATTCTCTGCCTCCTAGATATGCTCTGTGTGCATAGCTTGGTTCATTGACCACATTAATTCATTTACATGTTAATCACTTCAAAACCACAACAGTTTTAATAAGGTCCTCTGGGGAAACTCAGCTTCCTTTGTTAACTACTCTTCTTACCACAGAGAAGCATTTAGAGACCAAAGAGTAATCAGTGAGCCTAAGAGTTCTAATGAATCACCAGAGGCATCCCTTGGTCTTATCTATGATAATGGCATGAGCCAGAGAAACACAGGAGATTAATTAAAAAGTTGCATTTTCCTCTAGGTCTTCTTAAGAGGCAGTCTCTATTGACCTGTAACTTGTCAAAAGTAACCAAACTCTAGTCTTCTTGCCTCCAGAGCTTGTGTGTGTTACAGTCAACCTCTTGAGTGCCATTCGACCCAGCAGAGCAGAAGCAAATTAGTACCCTGTAACCCTATTCCTGCCTGCACAGCTTCCTTCAACATTAAGAGAAAACACCGTGTGCGAAGAAGACTTAATCTATAGTCACCTTCTTCACCAAGGCCCTGTGCGTGGTAGTTAGCCCATACAATTCACTTATTATTTTCATTTCCCACTGAATTGGTCTGTTGTCTTAGGCCCAATGGGAGATGCAGTTCAAGATAATAAATTATTATCCAAGAAATCTGAAGTTGAAAGAAGTCTTAGAGTTGACCTTTACAGGAGAGAAAGCAAACAGTCCAGAAGGTTACACAACTAATCTAAGATCATAAAGTTTGTGATTAAACAAGATTTACAGCTTGAATACTAGTCTCCTAGTAAAATGTTTTTCCAAGAGAAATTACAATTCTCTGTCACCTGAAGACAAGCCTGGAAAAAAGTTAAGGGATTCCTTCTATTAAATTGCAGTTAGAAAAATATGATTCCCTATCATTTCTTCCTTGAAATTTTGAAATCTCTGATAGTTTCCCTTTCCTCTCCATTCTCTTTGCCTTGTTTTTATTAACTCATGCTCCTAATGCTACCATACCCTCCTTACTTTGGCATCCATAATTCAGTGATTATTATTTCTAGTTTATCCTTTGCACCATGACTAAATAGTCTTTCTAAAAGGAGATCATGTCACAACTGATTTAATAAATGTAAACTATACAATCTTAATAATGTCATTGTTCTTCTTAATTATCCATGCTATATTAAGTGAAGTGAGGGGTCTAATCAGATTTTTTGCCTCATTTATCCATTTAATAACTTCAAAATACTTGGTTTAAATTTGCCTACTTTATTGATTTATACTCTCTTTTTTATCACATATTAGATTCTTAGGCATAGCGGCATTTATTTCTGTGCTGTTGTTGTTGTTCTATGCATCTTTTAGTTAGTTGCCTGTGCTTTACTTTGTTTTGACCACCATGTGCTTATACATTAGAAAAACAAACTGTGGTATAGCCAAGCAATGGAATGCTACTCAGGAATAAAGGTGAGTGAACCATTGGTAAAAGACATGACATAAAAGAATCTCAAAATGATTATGCTGAGTAAAAAAAATAAAAAATAGACCAAAAGAAGTATATATTGTTCATTTATATAAAATTCTAGAAATTCTGGAAAATTTAAACTAATCTACAGTGACAGAAAGTGCATTCATGGTTGCTTGGGAAAGGAAGATGGGGGCAAAAAGAGAAAAACAGGATCACAAGAGGGCACAAGAAAACTTTTGTGATTGATGGTTATGTTAATCAATTTGATTGTGGTGATGGTGTCATGGGTGTATGCATATGTCAGAATTTATCAAACTGTGTACTTTAAATATATTCAATTTATTGCATGACTGCTATACCCTAAAAAGGCCATTATGGGGGGAAAAAGTCTTTCTAAAATAACCATTATGAGGTCACTGGTGACCTTCAAGGGAACAGGTTCCATAAGATAGTAAGTGTGGAAACCCAAGACATAAAATTACATAAAATTATGTAATTATTATATAAAAGTACTTGATATAATTTCAATTTTCTGAAATTTCTTGAGACTTGTTTTTGTGGCATATCATATGGCCTCTCCTGGAGAATGCTCCACGTGCTGATGAATAGAATGTACATTCTGCAGTTGTTGGGTAGAATATTCTGTAAATACCTGTTAAGCTCATTTGTTCTAGGATATAGTTTAAATGCATTGTTTCTTTGTTGACTTTCTGTCTTGATGACCTGTCTAGTGCTGTCAGTGAAGGATTGAAGTCCCCTGCTGTTATTGTGTTGTTGGCTGTCTCATCTTTTAGGTCTAGTAGTAATTGTTTTATAAATTTGGGAACTCCAATGTTAGGTGCATATATATATTTAGGATTGTGATATTTTTCTATTGGACAATTCTTTCATCTTTATATAATGTCCTTCTTTGTCTTTTTTAACTGCTGTTGCTTTAAAGTTTGTTTTATTTGATACAAGAATAGCTACTCCTGCTTTAGCATCCATTTGCATGGAATATCTTTTTCCATCCCTTTACCTTAAGCTTATGTGAGTCCTTTTGTGTCAGGTGAGTCTCTTGAAGACAGTAGATACTTGGCTGGTGAATTTTTATCCATTCTGCCATTCTGTATCTTTTAAGTGGAACACTTAGGCCATTTACATTCAGTGTTAGTATTGAGATATAAGGTACTATTCTAGTCATCGTGCTATTTGTTGCATGAATACCTTGGTTTTTTATTGTGTTTTTGTTTTATAGGTCCTGTAAGATTTATGCTTTAAGGAGGTTCTATTTTGGTGTATTTCAAGGATTCGTTTCAAGATTTAGAGGTCCTTTTAGCAGTTCTTGTAGTGCTGGCTTGGTAATGGTGAACTCTCTCAGCATTTATTTGTCTGAAAAAGACTGTATCTTTCCTTTTTTTATGAATGTTAGTTTCATTGGACACAAAATCCTTTGTTGATAATTGTTTTGTTTAAGGACCCTGAAGATAGGGCCCCAATCTCTTCTAGCTTGTGGGGTTTCTGTGAAAAATCTATAATTAATCTTACAGGTTTTCCTTCATAGGCTACCTGGTGATTTTTCCTCACAACTCTTAAGATTCTTTCCTTCATCTTAACTTTACATAGTCTGATGACTATGTGCCCGGTGATAATCATTTTTGCGATAAATTTGGCAGGTGTTCTTTGAGCTTCTTTTATTTGGATGTCTAGATCTCTAGCAAAGCTGTAGAAGTTTTTCTCGATTATTAACTCAAATTTGTTTTCCAAACTTTTGATTTCTCTTCTTCCCTGCGAACACCAATTATTCTTAGGTTTGGTCATTTAATATAATCCCAGACTTCTTGGAGGCCTTGTTAATTTTTTTTTATTCTTTTTTCTTTGTCTTCGTTGGATTGTGTTAATTTGAAAGCCTTGTCTTTGAGCTCCAAAGCTTTTTCCTCTGCCTGTTCGACTCCATTGCTGAGACTTTCCAGTGCATTTTGCATTTCTCTAAGTGTTCCTTTTCATTTCCAGAAGTTGTGACTGTTCTTTATTTATGTTATCTATTTCACTGAATACTTTTTCTTTCATATCTTGTATCTTTTTTTTATTTCACTAAGTTGGACCTCAGCTTTCTCTGGCACCTCCTTGATTAGCTTAATAATCGACCTTCTGAATTATTTTTCTGGCAATTCAGGGATTTCATCTTGGTTGGATCCATTGCTAGTGATCCAGTGTGATCTTTTGGGGGTGTTAAAGAACCTTCTTTTGTCGTATTACCAGAATTGTTTTTCTGGTTCCTTCTCATTTGGGTAGACTATGTCAGGGAGAAGATCTGGAGCTCAAGGGCTGATATTCAGATTTATTTGTCCTGTGGTATGCTCCCTTGATGTGTGTTATCTCCCTTCCCATGGGGATGTCACTTCCTGGGAACCAAACTGTAGTGATCATTATTTCTCTTCTGGATCTAAGCACCCAGTGGTGCTACTGGGCTCTGGGCTGGCACTTGGGGCAGGGGCGGGGAGTGTCTGCACAGAGTCTTGTGATGTGAATCATCTTCTGGAGTCTCAGCCATGGATAGCAGCATCTGCTCCAATGGAGGTAGCAGGGGGGTGAAATGGACTCTGTGAGGGTCCTTAGTTATAGTTTTGTTTATTGTACTAGTCTTGTGTTGGTTGGCCTCCAGCCAGCAGGTGGCGTTTTCAAGGGAGCATCCACTGTGGTAGTAAAGGGAAGACCAGGCAATGAGCAAGGTCCTACAGCTCCTAAGAGAGTATGTCCTTTGTCTTCAGCTACCAGTGCATGTAGAGAAAGACTATGAGGTGGGGGCAGGGTTAGGCATGTCTGAACTCAGACTGTCCTTAGGCGGGGTTTGCTAAGGCTGCTATGGGAGATGGGAATGTGGTTCTGAGGACAATAAAGTTATGTTCCCAGGGGCATTATGGCTGCCTCTACTGAATCATACAGGTCACCAGGGAAGTGGGAGAAAGCCAGCAGTTACTGGCCTAATCCAGCTCCCGCAAAGCCCAAAAGGCTGGTCTCACTCCCAGCCTTTTGGTGCCCCCACCAACAGCACCAACTGCTTTTGGTGCCCCCCTAACAGCACCAAGTTTATTTCCAGGCAGAGGGTGAGCAGAGCTGAGAACTTGCCCCAGGCTACCAGCCTCCTGACTCAGAAAGCAAGCAGGGCTTACAGGTTTCACACCTTCCCACCTGCTTCGGCTTCTGTGCTGTGTCTGCGCTCTCAATTTCCCCCTCCGCTGAGTTCTGTCCAGGAAACTTTGAGTTCAGTCAAAACTGTTACAAAGTTCAGCTGGATGTTTCCTCCTCCCTATGGTCTTTCTCCAGTTCCTGTGGCAGCCCTCTCCAAGGACCTCTGTGGAACAAAGTCAGAAATAGCTTCCCTGGGGACTGAGATTACCCACAGGGCTCTTCCCACTTCTTCTACCCCTGTATTTCGCTCGGCTCTTTAAATTTGTCTGAGCTCCAGGTAAGGTTAAACATACTATCTTTGCAACAACACTAACTGTGAGAAAATTCTATACTTATTAAACAGTCATTCTCCACTTCTCCTCATCCCCTGGTAAACACTAGTCTACTTTCTGACTCTACAAATTTACCTATTCTGGATGTTCAATATAAAAAGAATCATACAAAATCATACAACAGGTGGTATTTTATGTCTGGTTTCTTTAACTTAGCATAAATCTTTTGAAGGTCAGTCAGTACTTCATTTGTTTTTATGGCTGAATAATAATAATTTGTAGCTATATCACATTTTGTTTATTCATTCACTGATGGACATTTGGCTTGTTTCCATCTTTTGGCTGTTGTGAATAATGCTACTATAAACATTCATATATAATAATTATTAGAATACCTTTTCTCAATTCTTTTGGTTATATATCTAGGATTGGAATTTTTGGATCATATTATAATTCTATATTTAACTTTTGAGGAATAGTCAATCTGTTTTCCACAATGGCCACACCGTTGTACATTTCCACCAGCAATTGATGAGGTTTCCAATTTCTCCACATTCTCAACAGCACTTATTTTCCTTTTTTCTAAATTATAGCCATCCTAGTTGAGTGTGAAGTGGTATAATTCGTAATTCCCTGATGACTAAAAATGCTGAGTATATTTTCATATGTTTGTCAGCCATTTGTACATCTTCTTTGTAAAAATGTGTATTCAAGTCTTTTGCCAATTTTTAATCAGGTTGTTTGTCCATTTGGGGTTGGACTACAAGAGTGCTTTATTCTAGATACTAGACCCTTATCAGATAAATTATTCATAAATATTTTCTCCCATCCTTTAGATTTTCTTCTTACTTTCTTGATATGTCCTTTTACAGACAAATTTATTAATTTTGAAGAAGTCAATTCTAAGAATCTAGTGGCAAGTCCAAGGTCATAAAGATTTACTCCTATGTTTTCTTCTAAGAGTTTTATAGTTTAGCTTTTAATGTAGATACTTGATCCACTTTGAGTTAATTTTTTCATATGGTATGAGATAGAGGTCTAATTTCATTCTTTTGCATATAGATATCCAGTTGTCTCAGCACCATTTGTCAAGTAGATCATTCTGCCCTCCATTGAAATGTCTTGGCACCTTTGTTGAAAATTAACTGGACCCTCAATCTATTCTATTGAGCTTATTTCTTGGGCTTATTATTATTATTGGGTTTATTTCTGGATGCTCAATCTATTTTATTGATCTGTATGTCTATCCTTATGCCATTAGCATAATGCCTTTGCTACCACAGCTTGTAGTAAGTTTTGAAATATAAAAGTGTGAGTCTTCCCACCTTATTTTTCTTTTTCAAGATTATTTTGGCCATTCTGGATCCCTTGCAATTCCATATGAATTTTAAAATCAGCTTTTCCGTTTCTGCAAAAAAAAAAAAAAAAAAAAAAAACGGGTATTAGGATTTTGGTAGAAATTGCATTGAGTCTGTCAACCATTTGGAGTAGTTTGCTATTTTAACAATATTAAGTCTTCTAATCCATGAACACAGAATGTCTTTACAGTTATTAAGGCCTTCTTTAATTTCTTTCAGCAACGTTTTATAGTTTGTGTTGTACAAATTTTATACCTCCTTGATTAAATATACTCCTAAGTATTTTGTATGTTATTGTAAATGAAATTGTTTTCTTATTTCATTTTCAGATTGTACTGTTTTATATAAATCCTCTGTTGCTTTTTCAATAATATTTCTCTTTAAATTAAGTGATTTCTTCTTGATTAAGTTATTTTTGGGAAGATAGTGTGCGTAAGCCTTCAGAAGAATGTTCTAGGCCAATAAGGATACTCCGTGGCTCACAGTGAAGCCCTAGATAGTACATATTTTGTGTCTGTGAGATTACAAGGTGATTTGACCTTCTCTCTTCATTGGTTAACAAAGGTAAATAGCTGTAGAGTTGCTTGTCATGCACAGATTCTTCTTCATAGTTAGTGTTGTTCAAAGATAGTATGTTTAAGGTTTCCTCATTCAACCTTGCCTCTTCTGTTACACTGTTGTAGCGAGTAGGTTACAGAGACTCACAGCCTTTCATGAGTATGTTCCAAAGTACGGCTAACCATTGGCCCCTATGGAGAAATCTATGCTGTGCTGACTCTGTCCAAACTCTATAATGTAGTCATCCTCTCCTGGCATCTTCCTTTACCCTGATCTAATTTCAGATGCACTCATTAGCTCTTCTAATGAGTGTATTTTCACACTTAAAGTGTTGCCTTTTAATTTAAAAAGATGATGTTTCTCCCTTTCTCATTCATTTTCCTTATTGTCTCCAGTTTATTTTAGAGATAGGGCAATAATGGGCAGTTAAGTCTTTATTCTGCATCTTCCATTTCTAGTTTTTCAAACCTAATCCCTGTTGAATCCTTAATATGTGCTATGGCATATTTTATGTGCATTATCTATTAATTCCAATTACCACTCCAATGATATAGACATTATTATTACACCCAACTTATAGATAAGGAAACTAAAGCTGAAAGGCATTAAGTTATTTGCTTAAAGTAACACTGATAACAAATGCTGGAATCAGGGCTTAGACCCAAATACATTTGACTCCAAAGCTACTTTCAATTACTGTGCTATTTTTTTATTTTAACATTAGGTTATAGTCTCCCTCCCAGGTCTCCCTTCTGGAGTTAACATTGGGTAAGTCTAACCCCAAGATAGCAAGCTTTAGGGTCAAGGGCCAAATTGAGACTGCAAATGTATATTGCCTGCCCCACGCAATGAATTTTAAATGTTTTCAATCAATCAACAATTTAAAACCTGGGTGATTTTTTAAGCAACTCAGGATTTCCACCTCCTTTTGAAAAAGCAGAAGATCTAGCAGCACTGGGCTGGACAGTTTCCACACAGCAGTAGTTAGTGTGTCCTAAGTAGTAGCCATTTATTTGAGAAGATGCATTTATTCCCTGGTTAGCAATAGTCCCTACCCAGTTCTCTTGATTCATTTATATTGCCTGCCTGACCCTGGCATATCTGAGTTTGTGACCCTTTATCTAAACCCTCTTTTACAGAAGAAACCTCAAAATGTTTTTGTACCACTAATTATTTTATTTTCATAGGAAGAATCTGTCTTCCTGTAATTATTTTTCACATTGCCTAATTTCCAGACCCTTCATCATCATGATTTCCCTCTGCTAGAAGTTCAGAATTTGCGAATGTGGGAGAAGTGAACTGATGGGGATAGAGCAGCAGAATTTATGTCTCTCTTTGGACTGTAAGACTTTACCTTATGACTATACAAATAGGCTAGGACCATATACATTTTTCACTAGAATTAAGGCAAATGACACCAAAACACCCTCCAAGAAAAGACTTCCAAAAGCAATGGGAAAATTAATATTCTAATTCTACATTCTAACCAAATTGTTCTAAACCATTGGTTCTTAAAGTGTGGTCTCTAGAACAGCATGAGCTCGGAACTTGTTATAAATGCAAATTCCCAGGCCCATATTAGACCTACTGAATCAGAACTTTGTGTTTTAACAAGTCCTCCACATGATTCCAATGCATGCTAAAGTCTGAGAACTACTGTCTTACACTACTGTTATTTTCAAAAAGCTGTGACTAACAAACCACGAGATTTAAACCCAGCTCTGCCTGACTCCAAACATACATCCTCCTTCTTTTTCCAACGTGTTTTCTTATTTCCTTGCCAGCAGTCACTGCTTTCTTGGCTAACTAGTCACAAACTTTTATCCAATGTATCCATTCTAGAAATATAGGAAAGACTGATGTCAACCTAATTATTCGTGATTTAGTGGTTATAACTTCTAACTTTTTTGAATTTTGAGATATTCTTCCAAATCTAATCTTCTCACATCTCTCTTGTTCTGTAGGACTTTTCAAAGATAACCAAAAAACTGTTTCTCTGCAAACGAGTCCGCTACTCTGGGGTCTATTTCATCTAGTCCTGATGACAGAGCCATTTTAAACGGATAGACATTGCTAGATTTTTCTTTTGATTTACAACTCTATTAATCATGCTTATTTTGCCATTTTCAGTCTTAGAATTATTATACCTGATATGGAACAATGCTTTTCAAACTTTATATGTCATGACACATGTAGAAAATAATAGTAATATTTTAACAGTACACTGTTGTGAAACAAATAGATACAACCAGTCTAAGGACTTCAGTCACCCTGGACCAGATGAAGGGACCAGTATCTCTGAGTCCTTATAATACAGCAAGATACACTGCTGTTGCAGGGCACATCAGGAACCAAGCTTTGATTTAGAAGTGGAAGCTTAGCCAAAATTAAGAAAGTATGCCAAAGTCCATCTCCTCTTATTTGTAACAAGTTTTGCTTTGGCTCGTTCTGTGCTTTAAACTTGTTTATTCCCACAGCTTCAAGAAATAACCCTATATATGCATTCTTGATTACCAGTGACAACCTTCAAGTACACATGCACATAACACACTTTTGCCTTTTAAGATTTGTTCTTAACTGAGACTCGTTTATAGAATCATATGATATCTTTAGGTACCTTTGCCTTTTCTTCCTTTACAAGGTTGTCAAATTGCCATAATTTCACTTAAAAAGTCCTAGGGTACTGGGAATGGTGGCTCACACCTGTAATCCCATCACTTTGGAAGGCAAGGCAGGAGGATTGACTGAGGCCAGGAGTTCAAGACCAACCTGAGCAACATAATGAGACCCCGTCTTTACAAAATTAAAATTAAAAACATTAGCTAGACATGGTGGTGTGCTCATACAGTCCCATCTACTGAGGAGGCTGAAGCAAGGCAGTTGCTTGAGCTTAGCAGTTTGAGGCTGCAGTAAGATATGATAGTGCCACTGCAGTCCAATCTAGATAACAGAGTGAGACCCTGTTACAAAAAAATAAAATCTATGATAATCTATATTATCTTTCAGTGTTTCTGGCCATGAAATTATACCTATCTCATTTTTTTAGATTAACTTTCCTAATATCCAGGAAACATCTAGCTATGCCCAGCAGTTCCTCCCCAATTTTTGCAAACTCCAAAATAATGTTGACACATATTCTCTCCAAGCTTCTGAGACTTCCATAATACATTAGTTTCCTATTGCTTCTATAAAAATTACCACCAATTTAGGTGCTTAAAACAGCACATATTTATTATCTTACAGCTCTGTAGGTCAGAAATCCAAAATGGGTCTCACAAGGCTAAAGTCAAGTTGTCGATATGGCTGCATTTCTTTGAAGCCACCAGGGGAGAATCTATTTTCCTGAATTTCCCAGCTTCTAGATGCTACCTACATCTCTTGGCTTAGGGATCCCAGTCAACAGTCTCATTTCCCTTACCTCTGCACTCTGCTTCTCTTGCTTCCTCTTTCACTTTTAAGGACACTTGTGATTACATTGAGCCCACCTAGATATTCCAGGATAATCTCTCCACCTCGAGGTCATACCCTAATCACATTTGCAAAGACCCTTTTGCCATGTAAGGCAGCTATTCAAAGGTTTCCCATATTAGGATATAAAGGTCTTTGGGGGAACCTCATTTAACCTACCATACATGTCATTAACAAGTTCTTTCCTATCAATCAGAATTAAATCCAGATTAACAGTATTCTTCATTGTCTCCATTACATTCTTTTCAATAAAATTGTCAGTGAGTCAAAATTTATTAAATGTTTTATCAATCAAGATTGTTTCAATTGCAAGAAACAAAAATTTCAACTCGAGCTGAAGGGGATTTATTGGCTCATAAAACTAGAATGCCCAGAGAGAAAACAGGGCTTCAGGCAAAGCTTAATGCAGTATATCTCAATGACTCTATTGAGATATGGGCTAGAGTCCAATGACTCCATTGAGATATGGGTTAGAGTACAATGACTCTATTGAGATATGGGTTAGGGAATGGGACCAATCAATCAATCCATTCCTCTCAAGCTTCATGATGCAACACAATAGAGAGGAGTGACTGGAATCTGGGGAGGCAGCCATTGTTGCCCATGCATATCCATGCCTAGCAGAATAAGACTCTTACTGGATAGTTTCATCGTTACCAAAACAAACACTTCATAGTGTCTTACATCTTACAAAGGCTTTTCACATACATTTTATTACTTTGAATAATTAAAATAAGTATGATTAATTCTCATTTTGTCAATAATGAAAAGGATAAAATGCAAATACTAGAACTCAAGCTCAGGTATTCTAAGACTGGGGCCCATGCCTCCAAAGCGACAGATAGCTTTATGAAATTAATACCACACCATCATGACTGCCTTGCCTCTTTACCAGTTTTGTCATTCTGATTAAGCAATCTGTAATATTTATTAAGAAAAATGTTTATTTTGCTCTAAAGAAATCTCATCGAAATTCACTCCCATACACTTCAACTCTTAACTTTATGGGTTTCCATACACTTATATACTTCTTAACATGCAGTTCTAGCCCTCCCCTCCCACGCCTTCATTTAGATGTATCTTATGAACAAGGTAAACCTTCTGTTCTAATCCTGAATCTCATCCTGCCAAGACTTGGTGGAAAATAGAGCAGGTTTAACAATAACCATTACTTTTTCAAATTGTCTTTCTTTGCTATTGATAAACTATATACTGCTGTATAGAAATTTGGAATTTAAAAAAAAATTCTAGCATCTCCCTTTTATTTTACTGGCACATTGTAAACATGCAATAAATACTAGTTCCCTCTTTTCCTCTTAACCCTATTGGAAAGCCACCCACCACTTTTGTTCATCTCTTTCTCTTGAGTTTATAACAAAACAAAACCATAAATATACATGATTGTCTTTTGAAGCACAGGAATTGTCCTTCTTTTCAGAATATTCACCTGTTGCTTACAACTGGAGCCTTTTGTGCACTCATATAATGTTTTGGTCTAAATAGCCTGAATAATTTATTCTAGCCATCCAAATAATATTTGAATTCTTATTTCAAACAAATGATAGTCCAGGCTTTGAGTGAAATTTTTACTAGTCTTCCTCATTTCTTTTTTTTTTTTTTTTTTTTTGAGACAGAGTCTGCCTCTTGTTGCCAGGCTGGAGTGCAATGGCACGATATCGGCTCACTGCAACCTCCGCCTCCTGGGTTCAAGCGATTCTCCTGCCTCAGCCTCCCGACTAGCTAGGATTACAGACATGCGCCACCATGCCCAGCTAATTTTGTATTTTTAGTAGAGATGGGGTTTCTCCATGTTGGTCAGGCTGGTCTCGAACTCCCAACCTCAGGTGATCCGCTCGCCTGGGCCTCCCAAAGTGCTAGGATTACAGGCGTGAGCCACCACGCCCGACTCTATTCTTTCTCATTTCTAATGAAGAAATGGTTCCATTCTTGAATACCTGTAACTAGTAAAAAAAAAAAAAAAAAAAAATTATGTTAAAACTTTAGCTTCTAGTCCCATTATCTTTTCTTATTGGAGATTATTATAGTCTTATTCCTGTTTCACCTGAGAGACTCCTCATAGGAGGCAGCTAATTGGTTCTTCTCCATCTAAAACTCTTCTTTTCCAGTTAAAGGCAGAATATTTTTATTTAGGCCCAAAGAGTGGTATGACAACTATTTGAAAAAAAAAAAAAAACAAACAAAAAAAACTTGCTTCCAGTTTTCTAAATCCACAAACCCCTTTTTCCTTTTGTTTATGAGAGGGCTGGACAAGCACTAGGAATACTGACTCAAATACAGAGGAATCCTCAAAAGTTTATTGCTAATTTCAGTCTTTTTTATGTTACAATAGTCAAGATACATCACCTTGCCTAAAACCTGTATCAGCAATGAAAAGCTTCAGTTAATTTAGTTCTAGGATTTACACTGAACTTTATGATTCCTTACACTTTACAGACCCTGCAAATGACAAAAATCCCTCAAGCTTCTCAGCTATTAGCCAAACTTCTTATGAATTATTGTTTCTTTGCCTTTACATGTCTTTTACTGTCCATTACTTTAACACTTACACATCACTGTGTATTACTTTAACGCTCTAACCCCGGTCACCTTCCTTACGTGACCCAAAGGAGAAGCCCATGACTGCTCACTTAAATTAGACAACAACTCATACCTTGCACAGACTTACAGACTCCCTTGGATATTCTTGATTCAATATTACATAATAGCTTATTATTTTTTAAAAACTGAAAATTGCAAAGCAGGTTATGCTATCTCAAGAGCTTTAATTCAAGAGCTTGAATTTACTCTTGAAAATTAAACTTCTCCCAGAATTTAAATCAGCTTGGATAGTCAAATTCATTGCCCTTGCCTGGACCTGCCAGAGGAAAAACAGTAAAGAAACAGACATTTATATTGATAGTAGATATAATTTTGAGTTAGTCTATTATTTTAAAATGCTTTGAAAACAAGCAAATTTCCTCATCTCTTTAGGAATCCCTATAAAATGAAAGAATTAATAAGCTTTTAGACAATTTGATATTACCTAAGGATATAGCCATAATAAAAGTGCATTTAACAAAAATGCTTCACAATATTATCCAAAATAATAAAGGTGCATTGACAATAATATTTAACCAACATGGTGGAATAATGTTAGGAATATTGCCAAAGACCTTTTCTATGCATGCCCTACCTTCTGATGAGATTATTCTGTGAGGATTGCAAAAGTAGGATACTGATAGGAACCAAAGGCTCAAGGCCACTTTGATCACCTCTGAATGGATTTTATATAAATGCCCCGGCAATGGACTATAAATATGTTCTGGTTATTATTTACTCTTGGGATGAGTTGACGCTTGTCCTTGACAAAGAGCTATGGCCCAGTTGTGACCAGAATGTTTAATTTCTTTTTCTCTAATATGGGAAATTTCAATTTATCTTTCTAGTAATAGGGGCATATATTTCACTTTTACTATTACCAAATAACTCTGTAAACCTGTATCTTTTACTTAAGACTTCACTATCTTTATCATCTACAAACATCAAGAAAAGTAAAAAGAACTAATGAAATTCTAAAACTAAAATTAGCATAGCTCTCAAAAATACTCAGACTTCTATTAGCCTTGATGCTAATGAGATCTACCAGCTCTGGGAACCACAGGTGATCTCCTTATGAGCTAATAATAGGCTACCCCGTTCATTTGAAAATTTTACTTCTAAACCTAAATTATGCCCTACTACAAGTTAATGTGACCAAATAACACATGAGACACATATGATGCTTCCAGCTTTAACACAAACAGGTTTAAACTACATTTTCAAAACGCCCACTGTCTGATCAGAAATAGGGAGATCTAGTCTTCTAGAAAATACATCAGAGAGAAACTGCCCTGAGCCCCAGTGAAAAGAACCTTGGCAGGGATTATTAACAACTGACACAACAGTAAAACTTCAAGGTGTTGATCGTTGGAGTCATGCTTTCTTATTTTTTATTTTTATTTTAGATTCAGGGGTACATGTGCAGGTTTATTACAAGGGTATATTCCATGATGCTGGGATCTGGGCTTCTACTGATGTCATCATTCAGATAGTGAACATAGTATCCAATAGGAAGTTTTTTTCCAGCCCTTTTCCCCTTTCCTCCCTCCTGACTTTTGGATTCCCCAGTATTTGTTGTTCTCATCTTCTGTGAGTACTCAAGGTTTAGCTCCCACTTATAAGTGAGAACATGGGGTATTTGGTTTTTTGTTTCTGTGTTAATTCACTTAAAATAATGGTCTCCATCTGCATCCTTTGTTGCTGCAAAGGATATAATTTTATGCTATTTTATGGCTATGTAGTATTCCATTGTATCTACGTACCACGTTTTCTCTATCCAGCACACAATTGTTGGAAACCTAGGTTGATTCCATCTCTTTGCTATTTTGAATATGCTGCGATAAACATGCAAGTGCAGGTGTCCTTTGGTAGAATGATTTATTTTTCTTTGGGTGTGTATATACCCAGTAATGGGAGTTAGGCTTCCTAACTAAAAAGATACATCTATTTCTTACAAAGCCTGGAAATCCATTCACTTGGAAGACCCCGAGTTAAGGATTCTTAAAAATTCTCTACAAGCTGATGACTACAGAAGTGGATAGCTTTCACCCAAGACCACAAAACAAGATTAATTTTCTGATTTCTCAGCCCTCTTTCTTTCATTTTGATCTGCAACTAATCTAACCTCCTTTATTACCTAATGAAAAGATGCATCAAGATAACCTTCCCTATCTTTATCCTGCTGATTTTGACACTCTTTGGTCTTCTACCACTTAGGGAAAAAAAAAAAAATTCAGGTGTGTCTTTCTTAGACCACACCTACTATTCTGTTTCAACTGACTGCCAGATTTGTAATACCCCACCTAATCCTGCTGACAAAAATGTAATTGTTGTTCCTTTAAATATTCCAGAAAGTAAATTTCCTTATATATATCTGCTCTGGTACTTACTTTTATCATATAATTAATCCAGTATTTCAGTCTTATAAAAATTGGATTTTGGGCCAAGCACGGTGGCTCACGCCTGTAATCCCAACACTTTAGGAGGCTGAGGCAGGCGGATCACCTGAGGTCAGGAGTTCGAGACCAGGCTGACCTACATGGAGAAACCCCATCTCTACTAAAAATACGAAATTAGCTGATGTGGTGGTGCATGCCTGTAATCCCAGCTACTTGGAAGGCTGAGGCAGGAGAATCGCTTGAACCTGGGAGGCAGAGGTTGTGGTGAGTCGAGATTGCACCATTGCACTCCAGCCTGGGCAACAAGAGCAAAACTCTGTATCAAAAAAAAAAAAAAGTTTGATTTTGACACCATATCAACAAAATGCTGCCTCTAAGGTTATTATAATCCTAACAACAAAACCCAACCTATCAAAAATAGACACTGATATTGGGGCTATCTTTGCTACAGTACTCATTCAGTTTGTTCTCTTTAGAGACCTTGCTACTTTGCAGGAACTGTTTAACTTCAATTTAAAAAATCTTCCTACCTTAAGATGGGACCAATGATTGTCTCTCTCCTATTAGACAACACTTATATTCCCAATAAAATGTGTCCCTCTAAGTCACTGCTATTTATGAAAATGCAGCTTTGCTCTGGAATCCCAAAAAGCAGTTTCGATTTTCATTCATTAGCCAGAGTTTTCAGGAATTAGCATGTAACTCTTAATTTCCTGTTCACTACACAGAGAAACTTTATGCTATAGCAAAAATTTCTTGATGCACCAATAAAACTATTGCAGATCAATTAAAACAGTCTGTGACTAAGCCAAAAGAAAGAGTCACTTGGTCCTCTAGAAAAGATCAGCCAAACTTTAGGTTACGTTTTATTGCTTGAGTTTGACCATGAAAGTTCCTGTCTTCAGGATTTGTTATAAGAACTAATAACCGGTAGTTTCCTGGGAGAGATGAAAGCAGGAACAAGAGCAGAGTGGAGCACAGTCCTCCCAGCATCAGCTCCAGCATCCCGCCAGGTGTTGCAGGTGTGTGCGAGGGTGGCTGGCAAGATGGCCGAATAGGAACAGCTCCCAGCGAGATCAGCGCAGAAGGCGAGTGATTTCTGCATTTCCAGCTGAGGTACCCGGCTCATCTCCTTGGGACTGGTTAGACAGTGGGGGCAGCCCACCGAGGGCAAGCTGAAGCAGGGTGGGGTGTGTCACCCGGGAAGCGCGAGGGGTCGGAGAACTCCCTCCCCTAGCCAAGGGAAACCGTGAGGGACCGTGCAGTGAGGAACGGTGCCCAGATCCTAGGCTTTTCCCATGATCTTCACAACCGGCAGACCAGGAGATTCTCCTCGGGTGCCTACACCACCAGGGCCCTGGGTTTCAAGCACAAAACTGGGCAGCCATTTGGGCAGACACTGAGCTATCAGCAGGAGTTTTCTTTCATACCCCAGTGGCGCCTGCAACACCAGTGAGACAGAACTGTTCATTCCCCTGGAAAGAGGGGGCAGAAGCCAGGGAGCCAAGTGGTCTAGCTTGGCAGATCCCACCCGCACGGAGCCCAGCAAGCTAAGATCCCCAGGCTTGAAATTCTCGCTGCCAGCACAGCAGTCTGAAGTCGACCAGGGAGGCTCAAGCTTGGTGGGGGGAGGGGCATCTGCCATTGCTGAGGCAAGAGCAGACAAATTCAAAAGCTAGCAGAAAACATGAAATAACTAAGATCAGAGCAGAACTGAAGGAGATAGAGACACGAAAAACCCTTCAAAAAAAATCAATGAATCCAGGAGCTGGGTTTTTTGTTTTTTAAAGATCAGCAAAATAGATAGACCACTAGCCAGACTAATAAGAAAAGAGAGAACAATCAAATAGACACAATAAAAAATGATAAAGGGGCTATCACCACTGATCCCACAGAAATACAAACTACCATCAGAGAATACTATAAACACCTCTACTCAAATAAACTAGAAAATCTAGATTATTTGCAATCTGGATGCAAGGCTGGTTCAACATATGCAAATCAATAAAAATAATCCATCACATAAACAGAACCAATGACAAAAACCACATGATTATCTCAATAGATGCAGAAAAAGGCCTTTGATAAAATTCAACAACCCTTCATGCTAAAAACTCTCAATAAACTAGGTATTGATGGGACGTATCTCAAAATAATAAGAGCTATTTATGACAAATCCACCGCCAATATCATACTGAATGGGCAAAAACTGGAAGCATTCCCTTTGAAAACCGGCACAAGACAGGGATACCCTCTCTCACCACTCCTATTCGACATAGTATTGGAAGTTCTGGCCAGGGAAATTAGGCAAGAGAAAGAAATAAAGGGTATTCAAATAGGAAGAGAAAGTCAAATTTGTCTCTGTTTGCAGATGACATGATTTTATATTTAGAAAACCCCATCATCTCAGCCCAAAATCTCCTTAAGCTGATAAGCAACTTCAGCAAAGTCTCAGGATACAAAATTAAAGTGCAAAAATCACAAGCATTCCTACACACCAATAATAGACAGAGAGGCAAATCATGAGTGAAGTCCCATTCACAACTGCTACAAAGAGAATGAAATAACTAAGAACACAACGTACAAGGGATGTGAAGGGCCTCTTCAAGGAGAACTACAACCCACTGCTCAAGGAAATAAGAGAGGACACAAACAAATGGAAAAACATTTCATGTTCATGGATAGGAAGAATCAATATCGTGAAAATGGCCATACTGCTCAAAGTAATTTATAGATTCAATGCTATCCCCATCAAGCTACCATTGACTTTCTTCACAGAATTAGAAAAAACTACATTAATTTCATATGGAACCAAAAAAAAGAACCCCTATAGCCAAGACAATCCTAAGCAAAAAGAACAAAGCTAGAGGCATCATGCTACCTGACTTCAAATTGTACTACAAGGCTACAGTAATCAAAACAGCATGGTACTGGCACCAAAACAGATATATAGATCAATGGAACAGAACAGAGGCCTCAGAAATAACACCACACATCTACCACCATCTGATCTTTAACAAACCTAACAAAAAACAAGCAATGGGGAAAGGACTCCCTATTTAATAAATGTTGGGAAAACTGGCTAGCCATATACAGAAAAGTAAAATTGGACCCTTCCTTACACATTATACAAAAATTAACTCAAGATGGATTAAAGACTTAAACATAATACCTAAAAACATAAAAACCATAGAAGAAAACCTAGGCAATACCATTCAAGACACAGGCATGGGCAAAGACTTCATGTCTAAATCACCAAAAGCAATGGCAAGAAAAGCCAAAATTGACAAATGGGATCTAATTAAACTAAAGAGCTTCTGCACCGCTAAAGAAACTATCATCAGAGTGAACAGGCAACCTACAGAATGGGAGAAAATTTTTGCAATCTATCTATCTGACAAAGCGCTAATAAATCTACAAAGAACTTCAACAAATTTACAAGAAAAAAAAACAAACAACCCCATCAAAAAGCAGGCAAAGGATATGAACAGACACTTCTCAAAAGAAGACATTTATGCAGCCAAGAAACATATGAAAAAAACCTCATCATCACTGGTCATTAGAGAAATGCAAATCAAAACTAAAATGAGATACCATTCACACCAGTTAGAATGACAACCATTAAAAAGTCAGGAAACAACAGATGCTGGAGAGGATGTGGAGAAACGGAAACGCTTTTACTCTGTTGGTGGGAGTGTAAATTAGTTCAACCATTGTGGAAGACAGTGTGGCAATTAGTCAAGGATCTAGAACCAGAAATACCATTTGACCCAGCAATCCCATTACTGGGTATATACCCAAAGGATTATAAATCATTCTACTATAAAGACACATGCATGCATATGTTTATTGCAGCATTGTTCACAATAGCAAAGACTTGGAACAACCCAAATGCCCATCAGTGATAAACTGGATAAGGAAAATGTGGTACATATACACCATGGAATACTATGCAGCCATAAAAAAGGATGAGTTCATGTCTTTTGCAGGGACATGGATGAAGCTGGAAACCATCATTCTCAGCAAACTAACACAGGAACAGAAACCAAACACTGCATGTTCTCACTCATAAGTGGGAGTGGAACAATGAAAACACATGGACACAGGGAGGGGAACATCACACACGAGGGCCTCTCAGGGGTTGGGGGTCTAGGGGAGGGATAGCATTAGGGGAAATACCTAATGTAGATGACTGGTTGATGGGTGCAGCAAATCACCATGGCACCTGTATACCTATGTAACAAACCTGCACGTTCTGCACATGTATCCCAGAACTTAAAGTATAATAAAAAAAAAAAAGAACTAATAATCATTGTGTTACTGGTAACTGCCTGCACTGCAGTTAATATAGCTAATGTACACTTTCCATATTCTTAAATTCTACCTCAAATTTATTGTCATGTCAAAGGATTCAACAATTTGTTATGCAACAAAAAGAACAGGAGAGACCAATCCTAGTCCAACTACAGACGACATTCTCTAGACAACCTCCTAACCAACATAATTTTGACAATGATGAAAACACTGTATGGATATTATAGATTAATATCCTGTGGCCTGACCTAGTCTGCTTTCAGCCAAAAGAGAGGACTATGAAAGAGAAAAGCTACCCTGATAACTAGAAAATGGCCTGGCACTATCACATAGGCCTTGGTGTGGCTAGGAGCTAGTCCAGCACTCATAGTTAGGACTTGATGATCTCCTATTAAACAGCTTCTCAGAACACCAATATCTGACAAGATGACTCAGTACCATAAGGGAGCAAGACTATTCCATATTCAAAAATAAGACTATTCCATATTCATGTCTGAACACAGACAAAAAGAAGACCGTGTCCAAACCGTAAAAATAACCAAATATTCCCCTATCCTGGTTATATGAGTGACTGTTGCTTTTTGAACCCATTAAAATTTTCATTTTCTCCATTCTTAACTGCCTTCTAGAGGAGAATTATCAAGATATCCAACTATAGAATTACTCTTACTTCCTAACCACAGTCATTTGAAAGAAAAGCCTGCTTCCTTGAACCTTTCCCATTATCACCTAACAAAAACCCAAACCCTATATGTTCTTTCTAAAATCCTCTTACTTACTGGAACTTCCATGGTCTCCCTTATTACAAGGAGTCAACAAACCCAACTTAGTTTGACTACAGATTTGCTTCTAATGGTGATTGGCTGGAGGTCATTGACAGCAGAATTAGATTTGGAGTGTTCTTTTTGGCAACCTCTCTCAAAGAAGTCCTCTCTCATGCGGTGATATTCCATCAGAGACCTGAAGAAAGTGAAGCAGAGAACCAGGTACTATAAGGTGAAAAACTAATCTAGACAAAGAGAATAGCTAGTCCAAAGGCCATGCGAGAAGAGGATGTTTAGTGTGCTCAAGAAACACAAGGAATTCAGTGTGGTTAGAGTTTAATGAACAAGAAAGGATAGAGGGAAGTGATTACTTTTGAGTACAAACAGGCACATGATTCGTTCTGAAGAATGAATCGGATTGCTGATTGGAGAGCAGGCTATGAGAGGAAGGCAAGAGTTGAAACAGAGAAATAGATAAGAAGCTGTTGCAGTAGTCGAAGAGCGATAATGGTGCCTTTGATTATGGCTGAGAAGTGGTGAGGTTCAGAATATACTTTAAGTGCAGAGCTATTTGTATTTGCTGATGAAAGTTTGACTGTGGGACATGAGAGAGAAGACAAAGATGAATTCAGAATGTCTTGTTTAGTAGTTGGATGAATGGTAATGCTGTTACAAAAATGGGGAGGACAATGGAGGTGTCACTTTGGGATAGCATGCAATTAAGAGTTTTGTTTTAGATTGCATTTAAAGTTTGGATGCTCTTTAGAAATCCAAGTAGAGACGTTAAGTAGGCCACAGAAGAATATACAAAACTATAGCTCAGAGAAGTTAGGGCTATAGATAAAAATTCCGGTTATCAGCACAAAGATGGCATTAAAATAATTAGCTTGGATGGGTTCACTTAGAAAACATAAGCAGAGAAAAGAAAAATCTGAGGACTGATCCTTGAGGCATTTCATTTAGAGGTCATGAAGAGAAAGAGGGTACTATAAAGGAGAGTTTAAGAGAGCAACCAGGAAATTGGGGCAGGGGGAATAGGAGAGTCAAGTGTCCTCTTTCAAAAAAGAGAAAGAGCCAGGCATGGTGGCTATCTCCAGTAGTCCCTAGTGCGACCCTTATCTCTACCAAAAAAAAAAAATTAATCAGCTGGGTGTGGTCATGCACAACTGTAGTCCTACCTTCTAGGGAGGCAAAGTCAGCGCACCACTCCAACTTAGGCAATAGAGCAAGACCCTGACTCTAAAAAAAAATTTGTTTTCTTTTTTTTGAGACAGAGTCTCACTCTGTCACCCCAGCTGGAGTGCAATGGCACTACCTTGCCTCACTGCAACCTCCACCTCCTAGGTTCAAGTGATTCTCCTGCCTCAGCCTCCCAAGTAGCCAGGACTACAGGCATGCACCACTATGCCTGGCTAATTTTTGTATTTTTAGTAGAGATGGGGTTTCACCATGTTGGCCAGGCTGTTCTCGAACTCCTGACCTCAGGTGATCCACCTGCCTCTGCCTCCCAAAGTGCTGGGATTACAGGTGTGAGCCACCACGCCCAGCCTAAAAAAAAAAAAAGTTAAATTAAAAAAAATAAAAATATAAACAAAAAACATAGTTGACCATGTTAAATGATGCTGAAAGGTCAAATGAGACAAGGACCAAGAACTGCCCATTGAATTTGGAAGTATGGATGTCACTGGTGCCCTAGGTGAGAACTATTCTAGCAGAGTCATTGAGACACAAAGTCAGTCAGAGTAGGTTCAATAAACAAATGATAGCAGATAAAGTGGACACTATTAGTATAGGTAATTCTGTCAAGGAATGTGGCTATAAAGAAAAGCAGAGAAAATAGGTGGCCGTTGAAGAAAAATGTGAGGTCAAGGAATTTGTTTTAATATTGAAATTATTACAGCATCTTTGTGTGCTGATGGGAATGCTTCAACAGTGACCGAAATGTGATGATGCTAGAGACAGAGCTGCTTGAGCAAAGTCCTTGAGAGGCAAGAAAGGTTGGGATCCCGGGTACAAATGGAGGGGTTGGCATTAGATAGAGCAGAATGCCCATTATAAGAATAGGCAGAGTTTGCAGTTTCAGATGCAGACTGGTAGATGTAGTTAGCAGTGGGATGGGGTAAAAGTTCTCTTCTGATTACTTTTTTTATTAAAATAATAAGCAGTTCTTTAGCTTAATCTAAAAGTTAGAAGGATTTACTAGAGATTTGAGTAAACTCAGTATAAAACAATTACCATGGAGAGTAAAAATGTAAATTGACTACAAAATATGTAGAGCTGCCTATTTGAGATTGTGGTCACAATTCTAAGACCTTCTATCTTGTTGTGTGTTTTCCGTCATCAGCTCAGGCATACACCCAAAATGGGCATTGCATTGAACTTAATTCCTGGGAAAACCTCCAGTGGATGGGGCAGATGAGCAAATGAGTAGAAGGTGTATGCAAAGGAAGTATTATAAACTTACACCTTGAAGTTTAAGTTGGATAAGGAAGGAGTAAGAATCTGAGAGGAGTAAAGGATAGTGAGAGGATGATAGGATCAATGGATTGGTGTTTCTGGCAGGTTTGAAAAAAATGTATAATTGGGAGTACTAGAATGAATGAACAGGAAAGGTTAAAAGTTGGTGATCAGAAAGTAGAATACTTGAAACAGAGCATGGACGGGTTGCTGTTATTGATAATGAAAATTCAGGAGCATGTTCATGGGAATGGCTGAGTTAGGGTTGGAGGGTGAAATTACTGTAGAAGAGGCTAAATAACTGAGGCCAAAGTATTGAATGGTCATCTGTGCAGATGATTATAATTGGCAAAATCTTTGAGGAGGGAGGGTGAGTAGCTGAGAGGATCACTGAAGATAAAACAAGAAAGGGTTGCAGTTGGAATAGTCTGTTAAAATTTTCTTCAAAGCATAGAAATTTCTACAAAGGAAGAAAGAGAAATTATCTGAATCAGCATGGTTTTGAAAAAAAAAATGGCACTTACCAAAACTTGAGACCCAGCATAGCAGAAAAACCCTGCACTGCTTAACAGGACTGCAGTAATGTAAAGGTAATGTGCAAAAAAAAAAAAAAAAAAAAGGTGGAGGTCATGTGGGATTCTGCTTGCAAAATGCTAACCAGAGTACATAATGAAGAGTATGTGCAGGATCAGAAAAGGATAAAAATTAGACTACAGAAAGTACCAAGCTTTATGGAGATAAGAGTCCATAAGGGTGATCTGAAGGTTCAAAGATACCATGAACACTGGAATAAACAGGCATACATAGCTTGAGGGAATTAACCTGATTGGTGTCTTTTGAAAGCGGGTGGGTAGGTGATGAGATCTAATTGTAGCTTCCTCTTAAGGTCTGGTTTCAGCAGTTTATTGTGAAAAACAGAATGATGGTCCCACCAGGAGAATGCAAGCTCCGTTGATTTCCTGTCCTCTTCTGTGGGGGATGGAAGGGCTCAGACGGAAGGTCACAACACATTTAATTCATATTGCATTTACTGGTATCACCTCAAAGTTTTTTCCTTTTTTTTTTTCTGTGTTGAAAATTTTTTATTGAATAATTTCAGTTATTCCTAAAAGTCAGAACCTCTTCTCTTTCTCATTTCACTTTGAGGTCAAATTTAAAAGTCTGCCCATGGCCACTTGGTAACTATATGCCTATCTGTCTATATATGTTTTCCAGGGGCCATTGACATTTAGGGGTATGACCATAGAATTCTCTCTGGAGGAGTGGCAATGCCTGACACTGCAGAGCAGAATTTATATAAGGATGTGATGTCAGAGAACTACAGAAACCTGGTCTTCCTGGGTGAGGATAACTTTAATACACAATTCCTATTATACTCTAGAAGTTTCTTTTTTTTTTTCCTTAGGCTCTATTTCTTTTTTTTTATTATTATACTTTAGGTTTTAGGGTACATGTGCACAATGTGCAGGTTTGTTACATATGTATCCATGTGCCATGTTGGTTTGCTGCACCCATTAACTCGTCATTTAGCATTAGGTATATCTCCTAATGCTGTCCCTCTCCCCTCCCCCCAACCCACAACAGTCCCGGAGTGTGATGTTCCCCTTCTGTGTCCATGAGTTCTCATTGTTCAATTCCCACCTATGAGTGAGAACATGCAGTGTTTGGGTTTTTGTCCTTGTGATAGTTTACTGAGAATGTTTTCCAGTTTCATCCATGTCCCTACAAAGGACATGAACTCATCATTTTTTATGGCTGCATAGTATTCCATGGTGTATATGTGCCACATTTTCTTAATCCAGTCTATCGTTGTTGGACATTTGGGTTGGTTCCAAGTCTTTGCTATTGTGAATAGTGCCGCAATAAACATACGTGTGCGTGTGTCTTTATAGCAGCATGATTTATACTCCTTTGGGTATATACCCAGTAATGGGATGGCTGGGTCAAATGGTATTTCTAGTTCTAGATCCCTGAGGAATCGCCACACTGACTTCCACAATGGTCGAACTAGTTTACAGTCCCACCAACAGTGTAAAAGTGTTCCTATTTCTCCACATCCTCTCCAGCACCTGTTGTTTCTTGACTTTTTAATGATTGCCATTCTAACTGGTGTGAGATGGACCTGTTTCCTGACTTTTTAATGATCGCCATTCTAACTGGTGTAAGATGGTTGCATGGGGTAACCAAATTAACATTTTGGCATCCTGGACAGAGAAAAATACATGTGACAAAACATAGACATTAGCCACTTTGCTTAGCCTGCAATGTCGAACTGGCAAGGCTCAAACTTGCCCCTGGTTGAGCCCTGTCACCTTTAATCCATTTTTAACCAAGACGCCCAGGCTGGAGTGCAGTGGCACGATCTTGGCTCATGCAAGCTCCTCCTCTCAGGTTCACGCCATTCTCCTGCCTCAGCCTCCCGAGTAGCTGGGACTACAAGCACCTGCCACTGCGCCTGGCTAATTCTTTGTATTTTTAGAAGAGTTGCATTTTTAGTAAAGTTGGGGTTTCACCATGGTCTCGATCTCCTGACCTCGTGATCTGCCCGCCTCAGCCTCCCAAAGTGCTGGGATTGCAGGCATGAGCCACCACAGAGGAGCCCTCATTTTTAAATGGGCTTCTATGTTGTTTATTCAGAACATTCCACTGTAAGTTATCTTTAGTAATATTTCACCATTTCTGTAAGACCTTGCTGCTTCCCAGGCCTAATGTATAAGCTGGCAGGAATGTATATGTTTGTATAATGTATGTATAATGTATAAGCTGGAAGGAACTCAGTTTTTCAGAAATTGAGGATCCCATTTTTACCTAAAATATTGGCGTGGCTCTAGGTTCCATTGATTAACTTAGCCAATGATCTTTCCTACCTAAGTGTGCAAGAAAAATGAAACAAAGGGGTAGAACACAAAAATCCCTGTGAATTTTTAAAAGCAAAATTGTATAACCCCTGCAATATTACCTCTTACTACCAGTTTCTTTCTGACCCAGTCAGATGTAAGAGGTTTCTAACTGGATCCAAGCTAGTTAATTATCTGATCAAATTTGATCCTCAACCCGTCCAGTTTCTGTCATGACTTTCTAACCCAGTTTGGATCAGAAATTTGCTCAAAGAAACTTGAAGGGCTCAAAACATAAATCTGTGGAGCTCCGAAATCTGAGAGAGAACTTACCACAATCCCCAGGCATTCTGAGACATCAAAGGACACAAATACGTTCATCAGGTACCTTGCTTGTTCACTCAGCGATTTTGGAGGTTGTTAGAAGATCTACTCAGATCCCATTTCTGACACCATTTGTTAAAAGAAAAGCTTCAGCCAAATTAAATTTAAAGAAGTTTAATTGAGCAAAGTATCATTCGCAAATCAGGCAGCCCCCAGAATCACAGCAGATTCAGAGAGACTCTAGCACAGCTACATGGTGGAAGAAGATTTATAGACAAAAGAAAAGGGGAAATGAAGTACAGAAATCAGAAGTGAGGTATAGAACAGCTGGATTGGTGCACCAGGTTGACATTTGCCTTATTTGAACACAGTTTGAACACTTAGCAGTCTATGAGTGGTTGAAGTATGGCCACTGGGATTGGCCAAAACTCAGCTATTGTTACAGGTGCATACTCCTAAGTTAGGTTTTCAATCTCGTCTGCCTATTAAGCTAGGTTACAAGTCATCCACAAGGACTCAAATATAGAAGTACAGAGTCCTTCTCAGGCCATATTTCCTTTGTTTTAACAGATAATTAGTATAGCCAGCATATCCCTCTTCTTAATGTGTCCCCTGATTTCCAAGGCTGTTACAGTGACAATACAAGTCCCACAGTGACCAAGTAGCAATATCTGTAAAGTTCTGTAAGCTACAGGTTCTTCACTACAGCCAAGTCTGGACTTTTATCAGTGATAATGAATCAAACAAGAAAACTAGCGAAAAGAAGCCCAAGCCACAAGGCCTTAGGAGAAAGCATTTTCTGTAACTTCTTATATGTTCACTCTTATTACCATCTTCTCTTCTACACACTGTCACATGGAGAGTTGGCTATAAGATTTATTTTATGCTACATACCCTTTATTTAAGATCTCCTAACCATCCCACAAAACTATTCAGTCTTGAAATTCAAACTGAAAGTATAATCTTCATACCTCTTCTTTGGGATCTTCTTTCACCAATTTAAACAACCAAGCTCATATATCTAAAGAGAGAAAGCAAAAAGAGAATTGGAACAAGAGGCTCTAAATTTTCACTGTTATCCAAAATAATGAAAAAATGAAGCCAAAAATGTTGACTGGTAGTAATGGTCAGCTGTTTTTTTGTTTGTCTGTTTGTTTGAATTACATTTAATATATTAATATAGGTAACATGCTAAGAACTACATGCTTTACAAAGATTTCAAGAGTTCTAAAAAGTTTTACTATTATTATTCATGCTTGATGGATGGAAAATCTAAGGACCATAGAAGCTAAATAACTTGCTCCAATTAACACATCTAGGACATTGGAATTTGCACCCAATCTGCTCTGGAGTCAAAGCACTTAATCTCTCTGTCAGAGAGCTGACTAAAATCTTAACTTCATTACCCTTCTCTCATCTCTGCATTTTTATATGAGTTAAATAAGAAAACAGGAAAGCCTATTATGTAATACTTAGCACATAATAGGCAGTCACTAAATAGTAGTTAATTTAACCATATATAAATACATCCTAAAGATTTAGATATTTAAGTACTGTTTTCTCACTCTTGGTGATTATTGCAAAGTCTGTAACTTCATTCCCCACAGAATTAACTTTTCTTAACTAGTGAGTAGGGCAAGCTGATGTCATCGCTTAAAAGTTCCCAAGGACATAAAGCCTATATAATACAGGTAGAACAACAGCAACACTACAGCTGCCAGTGCTTCTTTCTCTACAGATTCCCCTTCAGTACTTGAAGGTGGAATAATCCACCCAAAACTAACAATACAAAACTTGCACCTAAACAGTGTGCAGCAAAGGAAATAGGATGCTTCTGCCACGCTGGTTTTCTGAATAATTAGATCAAGTTTTGTGTTTGAAGTGTCCTAATAAACCTGAAGGGCCTGCAAAAGTGGCTGACTTTTTTTTTTTTTTTTTTTTTTGGACAGGGTCACTGTGTTGCTCAGGATGGAGTGCAGTGGTAAAATCATGGCTCACTGCAGCCTTGACCTCCTGGGTTCAAGAAATCCTCCCGCCTCAGCCTCCTGAGCAGCTGGAACCACAGGTGTAAGCCAATATGCCCAGCTAATTTTTTGTATTTTTTGTAGAGACGGGGTTTCGCCATGTTGCCCGGGCTTGATTGTGGCTTTTAATCTCCTCTACTCACCACTACAATCTGGAAAAGTGAAAAAATATATATTATTTCTGTACTACATTTTCTGTTAACTGGAAACCAATCCTAGAAAATCTTGCTGCAGTTACATATTTTGACATATTGAAAAATATGATAATAATATAGCTACAAAAGTGTGATTTTTACAGACAGCCTGAAATAGTACCTTTTGCCAGAAAATATCACCAAATACATCTACTGTGACATCACCAAAACTGTGAACAGGACCTAAGGAGGGAACTTCAAGGGCTCTCACCTTTCTTATTGGAAAAAGCAAGGTAAATGGGGGTTATCTGACTTGTCCAACTTCAAATAAGTTGTTATTTCTACTGGAAGATAAAAGTCTTGATATTGAAAGTGCAGGACTGACACTTCTGTTACTTTTGGAGGTAATAAGAGCATCAGAAACAACCCAGGTGTCTTTTATAGATATTTTAGTTGGATTTTATTTTTGTTCTTAATCATCTTTCCCCATTTCCCTGAAATGTATGCAATAAACACTAGGTTTTCTTCTTGTGCACCATATTCTTTCTACTACAGTTGAACACAGCTTCATTTTCCAAAGCATTTTTTTCCCGTGGCTCCACAGAAATAGAAAAAAAATGATAATTACCGAAAAGGTTTAGTTTAAAACCTATATTTATATTCTACGAGGAGGGAACAGAAGCCTTCATTTCAGACCTAGTTCTTGATCTGCACACCCTTTTCAGTCTGTGTAGGTGAAATTTCCCATACTGAATAAAATCCTAGCCCCATTCTTGGTCAGCTCTTCGGCTTTGAATTTTGCAACCACGAAAACAAGTGTAAATCAGTAACACTTAAAATCACTTCTTGGAGCAAAAGCTTCAAATGAATACTCGAAGAAAAATTTCTAAACAGTAAAATTAATCTATGGTTATCTTTAGATGCTGCTGTAGATATTAATCCAAACACTGGACACAGTGAGTTTAATTTTCAAGTGTTAACTGAAAGACTTCTCTAGCCCCAAAAATATCTTCTTTGCCACAGAATTGCTTTTCCAGTTCCTCGGTTTGACACTACTATTAGTCATTCCTCTGACATGGACAACAAAAAGGGCTGCTATCTCAGAAGGCCAGCATGATAAGGTATAGGACATAATTGAGGAGAAAAAGAGAGCTAAGAGGAGATAAAGAGCCTTCTCTAGCCTATTTTCACAAGGAGTGTGGGGTTGACTCATTAGTCTGCCAGGGAGCCTGATCTTAAGGGATGATATAAACTGATATAAATCTCCAGTAGTCACTCATGATAGGAAGGAAGTAGCAAGGATCATGGGCCCAAGCAACCAAGAGAGACAGCTTCCTTGGGTGGGCCACCCCTGGAAGGCTGTGTGTGTCAGGGCAGCAGCATGAAGGAGGAAAGCTAGAAAAGAGAGAGTCCCCCTAACCCTGCCCCACAATCTGACTCAGGACACCAAGGAGAGGAAGAGAGAGGCCACTAAGACATATTCTGCTTCACTCCCTGATTCTACCAACTACCACAAAAATTAGATGAGAGTGGCGGTAGAGCGGAGAAAGCCTGAAACAAGAGTCAGGAGACCTGAGCTCTAGACCCAGCTGTGACTCCCGTTCCATGTAACGTTGGACCAGTTGATTTGCCTCTCTGTGCCTCATTTTCTCTATTTGTAAAATGAAAAAAAAAAGATTATGTCAACTCTCAAGTCCCTTTAAGGACTAAAATCCTGTGGCTATAATGCATATACTCGTTATTTTAAAAAATAGTGGTGCTTGAGTCATAGGCTAATTTAAAAGAAAATAACTATTTTCGTTTCACTTGTGGGCCAGTAAGTCAGACAACAGAACGGGACTTTGAAAAGAGCTAGAGTAATCTAATCAAGACAGTAATGCTATTAGGCTTGGATCTTGACTCCCAGTTTAAGAATAAGTCTGCCCTCAGCTGAGGGGTGGAGGAGAGGTCAACTTCCACATTTTCCAAGCCTTCCAGGGTTTTATCCTGCCTTCTCCAAATAATTGTTCAAGAACATCACAGCCACATTGCCAGTTGTCCAGTAGCTTGGTACAAAGCTTCTGCCCTCTGAAAGTTTTATCGTGGAAATTACAGTCTCAGAGCCCCATGGCAAAGCCAACAGCTGAGCAAGTGGTTTGGGTTGATGAAAAGTGCAGTCTACAGGCCTATTAAAAAAAAACCTATGTTCAGGGACCAGATTTGTGTAGCCTTGAACAAATTAGGTATTTGAGTTAAAGAGAATCTTAACTTCTTCTCCTGTAAAAATCCATAACTTAAATCTAAGCGTTGGTATCTTAATACATTAAGGGAGAAATAATTTGTTTGGTCTTTCCCTCTCTCCTCTCCCTCTTCAAGATTGTTTTATATCTCTTAATAAATGAAGATTCTCTATTTCATTATTCCAAATGTGTATGTTAAGTACCTACTATGGTTGTATCACGACGTAAGATGTTAATGGAGATTTTTAAAAGAAATGCAAGATATTTTACCATAAATTCTAGATGGAGAGAAAAGGCATAAACACACAAGAAATTAAATGACCAAATGATTGATGCCGATACTAAGTGTTATATTAGACTTTTTTTCTAATTCTTTACAGGTTATCTAACAAAGAGAATGGAAGAGGCCGTCCTACTCAATCGAACTTCTTTAGTGACATATTTTTGGCTTAGAGGTTTATCTGTAAATCAGAAGGCACAGATAGCTATGTTTTCCATGTTCCTCATTTTTTATGTCCTGACACTGATTGGGAACATTCTCATTGTCATAACTATTATCTATGACCACCGGCTCCATACCCCCATGTATTTCTTCCTCAGCAACCTGTCCTTTATTGATGTCTGCCACTCCACTGTCACTGTCCCCAAGATGCTGAGAGACACCTGGTCAGAGGCAAAGCTCATCTGTTTTGATGCCTGTGTGACCCAGATGTTCTTCCTGCACCTCTTTGCCTGCACAGAGATCTTCCTCCTCACAGTCATGGCCTATGATCGGTATGTGGCCATTTGTAAACCCCTGCAATACATGATAGTGATGAACTGGAAGGTATGTGTGCTGCTGACTGTGGCCCTCTGGACAGGAGGGACCATCCACTCCACAGCCCTCACCTCCCTCACCATCAAGCTGCCCTACTGTGGTCCTGATGAGATTGACAACTTCTTCTGTGATGTACCTCAGGTGATCAAGCTGGCCTGCACTGACACCCATGTCATTGAGATCCTCATTGTCTCCAACAGTGGACTGATCTCCGTGGTCTGTTTTGTGGTCCTGGTGGTGTCCTACACAGTCATCCTGGTGAGTCTGAGGCAGCAGATCTCCAAGGGCAAGCGGAAGGCCCTGTCCACCTGTGCAGCCCATCTCACTGTAGTTACACTGTTCCTGGGACACTGCATCTTCATCTATTCTCGTCCATCCACCAGCCTCCCAGAGGACAAGGTAGTATCTGTGTTTTTCACTGCAGTCACCCCCCTGCTGAACCCCATTATCTATACCCTTAGGAATGAAGAAATGAAGAGTGCCTTGAACAAGTTAGTGGGGAGAAAAGAGAGGAAAGAAGAAAAATGAAAATGTCTACGTCCTTAGGATACGTGGTGCTCCAAATTAAAGAAATGCCTTGCAAAGAATAAGTTACATACCATATTTATCAGACTATGTGACTTATAAAATTATCCTTGGTCCAATATCTGACAGTCATAGCAATTGTTGTGGTTATTAATATCTTCTCTGTGCTGGAAATTATTCTAGGCACTGTGCATTTACTTAATTCTCACAACTTTGAAAGGTAGATATTATTACGCTTGTTTGTACATGAAGAAATTAAAGCTTGAGGAGAGCAAATAACATGCCCAAAGTCACGCAGCTAGAAAACAATGAAGGCAGCATGTGAACCCAAGTGTATCAACACAAACTCAAGCTGTTTTCATGACATATCCTGCCTCTTTCTGCTTTTCTGTTGGAGTGATAACCAAGGTCTAAACAAACCTTCAGATTTCTGGGCAGCCCTTGCCTGCACCATTCACTCAGATGCTTATATAAACAGCTTAGCAAACACTAGTGAAACAGACGAAGTGAGCTTCCACATGACTTTTGTGACAGAGAAAGAAGACTTTGAACAGGTGAAGTTTACTGACACTCTCAAGTATCCAGGCAAAATCTGCCATCAGAGCAATGAAATGGGGATATCTTACTATTCATTCATTTGACAAATATTTACTGAGCACTTATTACATACCAGATATTAGGTTTATAGCCATAAATAAGACATACATATAGTCTTCCTTCATGGAGTTTAGGGTCTAATGAAAATAGAAAACAAAAGTATGAATAAATAAATTTTAACTACAGATTGTAATAAATGCTATAAAACAGCAGGGTGCTGTTAGAGAGTATGGAAGAGACTTGCTTTAGATTAAATGGTAAAGGATGGCCTCTCTGAGGAAGTTACATTTAAGATTAAAAGGAGCCAGCCATAAGAAAAGAGAGGTGATGGACATTCTAGGCAGGGGAAATGGCCGGTGCAAAGATCTATGCTGGGAAAGAACTTGGCTTGTTCAAGGAAGTAAATGATCAGTGTGATTACAGCTTAGACTATAAGGCAGAGAGTGGCAAGAGAGTGATATCAGAGAGCTAAAAAGAATCTTTCTATATACTCTCAAGAAGTTTAGAGTCTTTTCCAGTACAATAAGAAGCCACCAGAATGATTTAAGCACAGGTGTGGCATGAAATAATTTATGTTTTAATAAAATTATTTTAGTTATTATGTAGAGAATTCACTCAACTAAACAATAGCATCCAATATTGTTCTTAGAGCAATGGATGACTGTTAAGTATTTAGTAATAAATACTTAGAAAACAACTTGGCAGAAACTTGGTAGAAAACACCAAGTTGGCTTCCTTCCTTCCTTCCTTCCTTCTTTCCTTCCTTCCTTCCTTCCTTTTTTCTTCCTTCCGTGGCCCACGCTGCAGTATACTCGACTTGCTGCCGACTCCCTGCGTCCGTCCTGCCTCGGCCTGCGGGCTGCCTGGGATTGCGGCCGCGCGCCACCACGCCTGCCTACTTTTTGTCCTTTGGCTGGAGGCGCGGTTTCGCCATGTTGGCCACGCTGCTCTCCAGCTCCTGACCTCGAGTGGTCTGCCCGCCTCGGCCTCCCGAGGTGCTGGGACTGCAGACGGAGTCTCGCTCACTCGGTGCTCCGTGTTGCCCGGGCTGGAGTGCGGTGGCGTGGTCTTGGCTCGCTGCAGCCTCCGCCTCCCAGCCGCCTGCCTTGGCCTCCCAGGGTGCTGGGATTGCAGCCTCTGCCCGGCCGCCGCCCCGTCTGGGAGGTGGGGAGCGTCTCTGCCTGGCCGCCCATCGTCTGGGACACCCCCCCTAGGAATGAGGCTGCCTGGCCGCCCCACCTGGAGGTGAGACTCTGCCCGGCCACCCCTCTGGAATGAGCCTAAGAAGTGAGGAGCGTCTCTGCCTGGCCACCGATCATCTGGGAAGTGAGGAGCGCCTCTGCCCGGCCGCCCCGTCTGGGAAGTGAGGAGCGCCTCTGCCCGGCCACCCCGTCTGGGAAGAAGTGAGGAGTGTCTCTGCCCGGCCGTCCCGTCTGGGAAGTGAGGAGCGCCTCTGCCCGGCCGCCCATCGTCTGGGAAGTGAGGAGCGCCTCGTCTGGGAAGAAGTGAGGAGCGTCTCTGCCCGGCCGCCTCTTCTGGGAAGAAGTGAGGAGCACCTCTGCCTGGCCACCGATCATCTGGGAAGTGAGGAGCGCCTCTGCCCGGCCGCCCCGTCTGGGAAGTGAGGAGCGCCTCTGCCCGGCTGCCCCGTCTGGGAAGTGAGGAGTGCCTCTGCCTGGCCGCCCCATCTGGGATGTGGGGAGTGCCTCTGCCCGGCCGCCCCGTCTGGGAGGTGTACCACGGAGGCCAGACGCAATGTGGGGGCTGGACGTGGTGGCTCACACCTGTAGTCCCAGCACTCTAGGAGGCCGAGGCGGGTTGATCAGTTGAGGCTAGGAGTTCGAGACCAGCCTGGGCAACATAGCAAAACATATGAAAAATAGACAAACCAACGAACCAATCCAGCAACAACAAAACAGGTCTACCCTGGAGTCATACTCTAATTTTTTCTGTTTTCCTCCCTTTCTGATCCTTTATCCCACTTTCTTTTTCTTCCTCTTCCTTCTCCTTCTTCTTTGTCAAATAGAGGATTGAGTTATTATCATTGATCCATACAAAGTCCCTCTCTCATTTATTTTCTTTAATTCCTACCCCCCATTTCTATTCCCCGTCTTCCAATGTGCAACCTTCCTAATATGTTTGATATGCATCTTTTTGTCTGTATGTATTTTTAGAAAATGTTTATTGTTTTGTTTGCAAAAAAAATTAATAATAAAACTGGCATGTCTTCAGGAAAAAAAAAAGAGTACAAAATTACAGTTAGACGAGAGTAAGTTCTGGTGTTCTATAGCACAATAGGGTGACTCTAGTAAATGATATTATGGTGTATATTTCTAAATATCTAAATAACTAGAAAAGAGGGGGCTGAATGTTCTCACCACAAAGAAATGATGAGTGTTTGAGGTGATGAATATGCTGAACACCATGATTTGATCATCATACATTGTACACATGTATTGAAACTTCCCTCTGTACCCCACAAATAATGTACAATTATTATGTATCAATTAAAAACAAAATAAAAAGTGAAAAAAAAAAAGAAAACACCAAGTTGGATAAACCATGGTCTATAAACCAACATCTTAAATCTCACTGTGGTGGCACATAGTGTAGCAGAATGGAATGTGGTGAGTCAACTGGGATATGAAGAGGATATCCCAGATAATGGCATCTCATATTCATGTTTACAAAAGAGCATGACACATTGGAAATCATCAGTTTGTTCTCACTCCATCACTAAGAAAGGCATGCTTAAATGCAGCTGGGATTTCCTAAGCACTCAGTGAGTGTATGATCAATAAACCTGTGAGCCACAAGGTCTGCATCATGATTTTTAGGAGGAAAATTTTTATTTGCTAGGAAATGTGTTAGGAAGGATATTCAAGTGACACAAGCCATTTCAGTTACAGAGAGGCATGATTTTAAAAGCATTCTGTAGGGCTTTCCGGGTATCATAAGTCAACTTCCAACAGACAAATCTAATAATTAATAGTTTCTTTCCCAAAGATAACCCCCTGGAAGGTATAAAATGATGTTTATTTGAACTTGGTGGAATAATTGAGCTGAATTTAAGAATTATAAAATTGATGTAAAATAAATGCCCTTTTATTATAGGCAATGGCGGACAATAAGGAGAAATATCTAAATGTCTTTCCAATGAGCCCAAATAGAACTGCTTGTGCAGGAATCAGCCACACAGAGGAACACGTGCAAAATTGTCATATTGTCTGTCAACAAGACAATGCTTCAAGGTAGTCATTAAGATTGTAGCTGGTAAAACTATAACGGAACAATGATGTGATGTTTGCTTATTTTTTTCATAGTAGCAAGCAAAATTTCTGACACTACCCATTTTTAGTCACACTAATTTTTACAACTCTCTGGGGAGGTAAAAATAAAACATTTTGTCTCTGTTTTACAGAAAAAAGCTTTTCAGACTCAGAGACAAGATAAAAATGTATTTAATTACTCACTAAATAAATAGAGACTCTTAAAGAACAAAAATAAAAGATCTTGACGCTTGGCTCTGTGGTTTACTTACTTTAACAGGAGAGAGGAATCATTATTTATTAATACAGAAATCTTCTCAGCAACTTTGTATTCAACAATTGAATTCTTCAGGTTACAACCATGTTCTATACAGTAAAGTAATTAATAGTGCCATAATACAAATAAACAAATAAGACAGTGGGAATTTATTTCTGCATAAAAGATACTAATGAGTATGAATACCTATGCACATAAAAGTCCAGAAACTAGAGGCATAATTAGATCAGTTTTCTAAGTTTTTAACATGTACATAGTAGTGATATCTGGACTTCATTTCATCATAGATATCTAAAACTCTTACTATGACTCAAGTTTTATATGAGAATTATAGGGGGCTGACCATATTCTACCCTTGTTTGTCAACTTGAAGTAATGATATTTAGATATTTTCATGAGCACCTCTCAGTTTAATGAATAGACTGCTTCTGATTCTTTGTCCTTTTGATTACTAAAAGGTAATCGTGTATTACCCTTTAGTTAGAGTTAGTGGGTCACTCACTCTGTATTGTGTATGTCTGTAATGTGTGGATGGCTATGTTGTCTGCTCTCCAGTTCTCCAGAATACTCAAGTATTATTTCTATAAGTTGACAGACCATGTGGAAAATAGTGACAAAGACCCCAATTAATTATAATTTTTTTCAGAATAAGCAAGGAAGCATATTTATACTTAATATTTTTATGATTAACTATATTTCATTTCATTCCATTAGCTCCATTAAAGTTGATATTGTATGGTAGCTCTCTGACCATCTATAGGATCTTTATTTACAGCTAATCCTACTCATTTTAGTCACAGAATATCATCATCATTACCTAAGAAATTTGTCATGGATCCCTCTTCATATGGACTTGCCCATTCCACAATAAACTGATATACTTCAGCCCAATGAGTGATAGTAGTTAATGATTAGCTGAGAGGGGCGGGTGGCTGAACTCAGGAGTTTTGAGACCAGCCTGGCCAACGTGGTAAAACCCCATCTCTACTAAAAACACAAAAGTTAGCCAGGCATGATGGCACGCACCTATAGTCCCAGCTATTCAGGAGGCTGAGGCAGGAGAATCACTTAAACCAGGAGGTGGAGGTTGCAGTGAGCTGAGATGGTGCCACTGCACTCCAGCCTGGGCAACAGAGTAATTAGAAAAAAAACACTTGGTATTTTCTACCTTTTTAATTTTTACTATTCTGGTGGGTGTATAGTTTTGTTTTGTTTTAACTTTTTATTTTGACAATAATTTCAGACTTACAGAAAGTTGCAGGAATAGTACAAAAAATTCCTGTCTCAAAAAAAAGTACAAAATAGATCTAGACATGAGAGAATTACATTCAAAAGCAACAAAAGTTTAATTCAATATAAATAAGTAAAGGCTTATTTATACACTTGAAAATATATTGGAAAGCAAGATTAAAAATACTATAATGTATAAATCACAGGAGTGATGTATAGCTTCCCAGAGGCAATAGCCCACAGAATAGTATAAATCAACAGAGTCAATTCTCACTCTACCTGCTCCTGAAACTGAGACTGAACTGAGTTCCCCAAATTGTATTCTTTTACTGATGAAATCAAAAGCTGTCTTTAAACTTTCCCAAGTTATTTTCCTTGTAACTTCCACTATGATCTTTTGCTTTATTTAAATAAGTTAATAAGTTCTTATATTTAATGAACAGAATAAGTTCTTATCTTTAATGAGCAGAAATCTGACCTGCTCCATGCCATTTTACCTAATTTACCAAGTTATATAAGTTGATTTTGACTCTTTACTTTTGCTCTTTCATTAAGGATGTGGTTGCAATTAAGTCTGCAATCCCAATGCCCATTATGTATATGATTTCGTGAAAAAAACTCGTCTCTGCCTGAGCTGCTTCATGGCACTTTTTACCTCCTCATTCCTCAAGGTGTAAATGAAGGGATTCAGCAAAGGGGTGACCACTGTGTAGAAGACAGACACCACCTTGTCAATGGAGAAGCTGGTGTCTGGCCGAGTATAGATGAAGATACATGGCCCAAAGAAGAGGGCAACCACCATGAAGTGGGCCGAGCAGGTAGACAGGGCTTTCCGGCGCCCTTCAGCTGAGTGTTTTCGAAGAGAAACCAGGATGACCGTATAGGAGGTGACCACGGCCAAGAAACAGGAGAGGGAGATGGTTCCACTATTGAACACAATCAGTATTCCCGTGAGGTATGTATCTGTGCAGGCCAGCTTGATAACAAGAGGCACATCACAGAAGTAGCTGTCAATAATGTTGGGGCCACAGTAAGGTAGACGAATAGTCAAGAAGGTCTGCCCTAGTGAGTGAACAGTAACCCCCAACCAGAGAGCAAAGACAAGCTGTATACAGACTCTCATGTTCATCACATTGGGGTAGTGGAGTGGAGTGCAGATAGCCACGTAACGATCGTACGCCATAATGATCAGCAGAAAGATCTCAGCACAGGCAAAGAGATGTAGGAAGAAGAGCTGTGTGATGCAGTTGTCAAAGGAAATGGTCTTTCTCTCTAAAAGCAAACCCTCCAACATCTTAGGCACAGTGACAGATGAGTGGCAGATGTCAATAAAGGAAAGATTGCTCAGGAAGAAATACATGGGGGTATGGAGACGTGGAGTAAAGACTGTGGCAATGATGATGAGAATGTTCCCCGAAAGCGTTAGCACATAAATGGCTGAGAATGCCATGAAAAACAGCATCTCCCGCACCCAGTTATCAGTGAGTCCCAAGAAGACAAATTCAGTCACTCTTGTTTGGTTTAGACTGTCCATTCAATGAGCTTAGGGGGAGAAAAATGAAAGCTAATTTAGTTTTATTATTATAGGAATAGAACTAATTGAAATGACTTTGTATTCTTATCTGAATTGCTTATTTATCATCAGAGCATATAGCTTATGAAATCAATTTAACAATAGTTGTTACAGTATACCCGCTACTTACCAGGAGACATGCCAGGCACTTCTATTTAAACACAACCACCCCATGGCACAGGAATCAATTGTTTCTGCCTTGCATATGAGATCAGTGAGCCTTTACAAGAATAAATCAATGCCCAAAACCCTTACGCATTAGTTATTTGGCTCTTTTCACTTCAAACTAAAGCACTGATAACATTAAGCTAATATTCCAATACAACTTCCAACTAAATAATTTGACTCTTCCTATCAAATTGAATATACATTCAAAGCCTGCAACAGTCTGCAGCACATTTTCATTTTTTCAATGTGAGTGTCCTTTTATTTTCCCTATTAATTCTTCTCTCCAGCCAGGCAAGTCACTGTCCTCCAGGCATCCTACCTCCACCTACTTACTTTCCAAAATCTTTGTCTTTGCTTTTTCTTTTCCCTCTGCTCAGAAAACATACACTCTATTCAAGTGTACTCTCCTCACCTCATTGTTGACTATTAATATACAAACAACTCCATTAAAAATGGGCAAAGGACATGAACAGACACTTCTCAAAAGAAGACATTTATGTAGCCAACAAACAAGAAAAAAACCTCAACATTACTGATCATTAGAGAAACGCAAATCAAAACCACAATGAGATACCATTGGCTATTATGAAAAAGTCAAAAAATAACAGAAGAACAGATGTTGGTGAGGTTGTGGAGGAAAAGGGACACTTTTACACTGTCGATGGGACTGTAAATTAGTTCAACCACTGTGGAAGACAGTGTGGCAATTCCTCAAAGATCCAGAACCAGAAATACCATTTGACCCAGCAATCCCATTACTGGGTATATACCCAAAGGAAAATAAATCATTCAATTATAAAGATACATGTACATGTATGTTCATTGCAGCACTGTTTACAATAGCAAAGTCATGGAATCAGCCTAAATGCCCATCAACAATAGAATGAATAAAGAAAATGTGGTACATAACACCATGGAATATTATGCAACCATAAAAAGGAACAAGATCATGTCCTTTGCAGGGACATGGATAGACTTGGAAGCCATTATCTTCAGCAAACTAATGCAGGAACAGAAAACCAAACATCACATGTTCCCATTTATGAGTGGGAGCTGAATAATGAGAACACATGAACACACTCTACATCTGTGGAGGTCTGGGCTTAATATCTGATGATCTGTGCTGTAAACCACCATGCCACATGTTTACCTGTGTAACAAAACTGCACATCCTGCACACGTATCCACGAACTTAAAGGTTGAAGAAAAAAATACTATTCATCCTTCACTTTGTCTTTGACTATTTCAAAGAACACTACCTTTAAGAAAACTTTCCTGACCCAGTCAAAGCCTATCTATTCCCTTTCAGGCTTCTTTTATGGTCCTTGACCTGTAAAATAAAGTAAAATAAGATGTTCATTTTTGCTCTCCACTAAATAAAAAAAAAAATTTTTTTCTTCGAGACGGAGTCTTGCTCTGTCGCCCAGGCTGGAGTGCAGTGGTGCGGTCTCGCCCCCCGGGTTCACATCATTCTCCTACCTCAGCCTCCCGAGTAGCTGGGACTACAGGCTCCCGCTACCATGCCCAGCTAATTTTTTTGTATTTTTAGTAGAGACGGGGTTTCACCGGGTTAGCCAGGATGGTCTTGATCTCCTGACCTCATGATCTGCCAGCCTCGGCCTCCCAAAGTGCTGGGATTACAGGCGTGAGCCACCACGCCCGGCCTAAAATTTTTTTGAGAGTAGTAACCACACAGGACTTATCTTTTGCAGCACTTAGTAGGTGCCTTGTACACAATGGGTATGCAAAAAAATTTTTACTTGAACTGAACCTAACTTCTTAGGCAGCCTGAAAAAGAACTCAAGGCTTCCTTTACAATGGAGCTAAGAAAATACTTAAGAAACTTACTTCTTTAAATTCTTTAATATGATATTATTGTATAAATACTAAAGTTATATTACCCTAACTTTTTATACTGATGGCTGGCCAAAAACTATAACAGTTGGGAAATAATTGTCACAAGCCACAAAAATAATTTATATTCTTGATCCAATTATTTCACTTGTAAGCATTCAAATTATGAAAAAAGCTAAATGCAAGGAAATATTAACTATAGTGTTATTTAAAATAATGTGAGGCTTACATTAGCAGTTTCCATCAGGAACAATGTCACGGGGCTTACATCAGGAACAATAGTGACAAAGGCCTACCAACATGAAAAAATATTAAACATAATGAATAAAAATGAGATAAAGCATGTTAAACTTTCTCAATAATTTAAAATATATAATGCCAGCCAGGCGTCATGGCTCATGCCTGTAATCCTAGCACTTTGGGAGGCCAAGGCAGGTGGATCACGAGGTCAGGAGTTCAAGACCAGCATGACCAATATGGTGAAACCTCATCTCTACTAAAAATACAAAAATTAGCCAGGTGTGGTGGTGCGCGCCTGTAATCCCAGCTACTCAGGGGGCTGAGGCAGGAGAATTGCTTGAACTGAACCAGGGTGGTAGAGGCTGCAGTGAGCCAAGATCACGCCACTGCACTCCAGCCTGGGCGACAGAGCAAGACTCTGTCTGAAAAAAATAATAATAATAACAAAATATATAGTGCCATATAAATTATCAAAAAAAATAGTAGACTTGAAGAAAATATTGTAATGTAGATAACCAAAAAAGAATACTCCTGTTATCCAACATCTCTTAAAACTTGATAAGAAAAGACAAACGACTCAATTAAAAATGAGCAAAGAATATACTTAAGTCACAGAAAAAGAAGTGACAATGACAAATAAGTATGAATAAAAATATGCTCAATTAGTAATAGATTAAAAAGAAAATCAAATACTTTTTGTCATTCATCAGATTAACAAAGACATAAGGAAAGGAGTACTCTTAACACTGCTACTAGAAGTAGGTATTATTGAGATCTTTTTGGAAAATAATCTAGCAGTGTCAATTAAAATTTTAAACACTCATACCTCTGAACCTAGGAACTTTACTTATAGGACTGTATTTTGTAGAAATAAAGAAACCAGTAACTGAAGAACTAAAGATACATGTTTAAAGACTTTTTAGTAGAGTGACACACTGGAAACAAACTGAATGTTTCTCAATAGAGGACTAGATAAACACATTTTAGTACAGCCACAATATGGAATACTATGAGCTATTAAGAATAATAATAGTGAGTTGGATCTAGATGTATAACCTAAGGCAGTGGTTCTCAATGTGGCTGCACATTAGAACCACTTAAGGAAGTTTTATAAATTTTGATACCCAGGCCTCAAGCCGAACAATCAATTCAGAATTTCTGAGAATTGGACCCATCAGCACTATTAATGCTCCTTGGAGATTCCAGTGTGCAGCCAAGATTACAATATACTAATTCATGGAATGTCAATAACATATTGTTAAGCAAAAGAACCTATTACGAGTATATTATGAACCTCAAAGGAAAGAAGGGAGTGAGAAGGGAGGGACAAAAGGAATGAATGAACAAAGAAAGAAAGAAATCAAAAAAGATTTGTGTGTGTATGCATATATATTTATGCATATATGTATGTGCATATGCTTCAACATATTAATATTTATACATATTCAAACATATATACATATTCATGAATTATGTTTGTATATATTTATTCCTACAAGGACACAAGATAGATGTTGAAGAACGCACATCAATTTTAACATTAGTTACCTCTAGAAGTATGGAATTGAAGGAAATGATAGGATTTTATTAATTTTTACATTATAGTTCATAATTGTTCAAGTTTGTATAATAAGCATGGGTTACTTTGTTTTAAAACAGAGTATTAAGAGCATGCATAGGGAAAAGCATGTGAGAAGAATACCCATAGCTTGTTCTTATCCTACTGCTGTTATCTTTAATTTGTTCCAATTGTATTATAAACATATAATTTTATATTCTATTTTTCACTCAGTATTATATCATAAGTGTATAACCAAATGGCATTTCATCACATATATGCATTCGAATGTATGTACCCAGTCCATCCTTTGTGGCCATTTATGATGTTTCTAATTTCTCACTATTAAAAATAATGGTACAATCTGTTCTCAACATTACAGTGAGAAATCCTATTAAAATATAGGTCAAGCTGGGTGCAGCGACACGTGCCTGTAGTCCCAAATACTCAAGAGGCTGAAGTGGAGGATCTATCACTTAAGTCCAGGAGTTCAAGATCTGCCTAGGCAACACAGTGAGATGCCATCTCTAAAAAAAAAAAAAAAAAAAAAAGATCAGATTAAATCATTTCACTAATTCAAAGACTTTCGATGGCTCCCTGTTCACACATTATAAGTGAAGTCTTTACCTTGGTCTGCAAAGCCCTCAATGACACAACTTCCCATTTCCTCTCTGACCTTGTCTCCTACCACTCTTCCTTTCAGCTCCAATCACGTTGTCCTCCTTGGTATTCCTCAAATACTCAAAACACAGTCCCACTCTGGGGCCATTGCACTGGCTGCTTCCTCTGTTTGGAATCTCTTCCCCCAGATATCCCATAATTCTGGGGTCCCCAACACCTGGGCCACAGATGGGTACCAGGCTGCGCAGCAGGAGGTGAGTGCTTCAGCATCACTGCCTGAGCTCTGCCTCCTGTCAGATCAACCTCGGCATTAGATTCTCAATCGCAAACCCTACTGTGAACTGCGCATGCGAGGGATCTAGATTGTGCACTCTTTGTGAGACTCTAATGCCTGATGGTGTAGGTGAAACAATTTTATCCTGAAACCAATCCCCCCCACCCCCAGTCCATGGAAAAAATGTGTCTTCCATGAAACTGGTCCCTGGTGCCAAAAAGGTTGGGGACCACTGGCATAATTAACTCCCTCACCCCCTTGATGTCTTTGCTCAAACATCACCTTCTCAACAAGGTTTATGCTGATGAACATATATAAAACTAAAACTCACCCAGATTCCAGCACTCCTGATCGCCTTTATCCTGATCTACCTTTTTTATTTTTTGAAAGCACTGATCACCTTCTAACATATTATATAATTCACCTATTTAGTCTATTGTTTATTATTTTCTTTCTCCTGCTGCCAGAATATAAATTCCAAAAGGACAGGGATCTTTGTTTTGCTCATGAGTCATCCAAATTATCTAGGAAAGTATATAGAACATAGTAGTTGCTCAATAAATATTTTTGAATGATTTTAACTTCTCTAATATATTATTCTGTTAGGAATAGATTACTAGAAATGAGTTTACTAGCTTAAAGATTATACCCCAAAATACGTTATTATCAAATTGCTTCCCAAAATATTTGCAAGATTAAATAATTCACTCATGGTCACTCAGCAACTGGCTAAAATGGAATTTGAATTTTTCAGAGCCTACGTTCTTAACCATGTGCCATGCTGCTTTGGTTCCATAGATTGAACTAAAAGAAAAAAACATAAAGTGGGTTGTAAGTAGCAATAAGATCCGACTCTGCACTCCCTGAAGGAAGGGAAATACCTCATTCATTTTTCTATCCACAGAGCAAAGTAACTGGCATAAAGGAAGAACTCACTGAATACTTATTGAATTAAATTTTTTAATGTTTTAAAAGTAGGACAAAGCAATCTTCCTGCCTCAGCCTCCCAGCACTTTGGGAGGCTGAGGCAGTAGGATTGCTTGAAGCCAGGAGTTCATGACCAGCCTGGACAACATAGTGACACTGCATCTCTACAAAAATTTTAAAATTAGCTGAGTGTGGTGGCACATGTCTATAGTCCTAGCTACTCCAGAGACTGAGGCAGGAGAAACATTTAAGCCCAGGAGTTTGAGGCTGCAGTGAGCTATGATCATGCCACTGCACACTAGCCTGGGCAACAGATCAAGACCCTGTCTAAAAATAAAATAAATAAAATAAAATTTTTAAAGATATTTTTAAAGTAACACTACAGGTAAGAATTATGAAAAATTCAAAAATTTGGAGGGAGGTTGATCTGTACATCAAAATAATTACCCATTTTAAGGCAATTGGCAGAAGTCTTATCTACAAAGGGGCAATTGAACCAAAAGCACCAGAATCCCCACTAGACGTCAGTATTGTGTATTGTGTACTGTGTATATTAGAATTCTTCATTAAAAAAAAACTGAAGGTCAATGAAATCTACCCCTTTCTGCTCTTTGTCTACCTTTTTAACCTTTCTTCCAAGATCTCTAGAGTTCCCACAGCAGTTCCACAATGTAGACAGCAACAACTTTCCCCTTTTTGAAATCGCACACCTGAAGAGTATCATGACTTTCCAGAGATCAGTGACCTCTACTCCCTGACCCCAGTTTCAGCCTACTCATCTTTACTTTTCATCAATGATACCTCCAACCCTATCTTTCTCTGCCTCTTCTCTGTTTCTACCTGATCTCTCTTTCAGCACTAAAGGCTCAATCCTTGGCAGGGACACACTTAGAGAAGTGTTACTTAGAGAAGTCTCCTTTTGCCAAGAGGAACATGATTTTCCTTCACAGTAGACCATTATCGTGTTGGCCTCAAATGGATTTGTAAAATCCAGAGCTTCCAAGGTCTCGCTTAGATGGACCTGATATAAGAGAACTGCCTAGACTGATTGAATGCCAGGGCTTAAACTCTAAAGAAGAGACAAGGCAGAAGTTCATAGGAACACGCTGTAACCTTTGACAGGTTCATCTCCCTAATAAAATGGGATGCAGGTAAGCTTCAGAGGTGTTCTGTGGCTTTCCCAGCTTTTGCATGGCAAGATTGGAATTCTGTCCCAATTCTCCTGTCCCTCGGCCTTTCTATTACTCAATAGTTGGCTGCAGAGAGCTGAGTTGGGTTAACTCCTAAATCTCTTTCAGCATATTTAATTTAGTTTATTTTTTGAAGATCTGATTCTTCACCATATATGAGGAGACCATCTACTCAGTTACCAACTAAAACTGGGAAAGAAATCTCTGAGAGAAAAAAAACTGCTGTGAAAGTCTTAGAGCTGAAGGTTGTTTAGGGAAGAACAAAATGATGTCCTTGCTTCTGCATACACAGAAAGCATTTAGAGGCTGGGTGCAGTGGCTTATGCCTATAATCCCAGCACTTTGGGAGGCCGAGGGGGCGGATCACCTGGGGTTGGGAGTTTGAGACCAGCCTGGCCAACATGGAGAAACACCGTCTGCACTAAAAATACAAAATTAGCTGGGCGTGGTGGCGCGTGCCTATAATCCCAGCTACTCGAGAGGCTGAGGCAGGAGAATCGCTTGAACCCGGGAGGTAGGGGTTTCAGTGAGCTGAGATTGTGCCACCATTGCACTCCAGCCTGGGCAACAAGAGCAAAACTCCGTCAAAAAAAGGAAGGAAGGAAGGTAGGAAGGAAGGAAGGAAGGAAGGAAGGAAGGAAGGAAGGAAGGAAGGAAGGAAGGAAGGAAGGAAAGGAAGGAAGGAAAGAAAGGAAGGAAGGAAGAAAGGAAGAAAGGAAGAAAGGAAGAAAGCATTTAACATCACAACTCCATACATTACAATGATGTAGTCACGGTGAGTTATGTCCCAAAGAGTGACCCTGGGTAGGAAATCCCAGAGGAGCAGAGCTACCGTGGCTCACCTGTAGTCCTCCAAATCTTCTCCAGAACAGCCCAAAACTAATCTGTACGCTGACTTTCAGAGCACAGGTTTGCTGCATGAGGACTTCCTTGCTCTTACAAACAAAGACTGGATGGCCATCTGCCAGTAAAAAAGACTTCATCTTTTCAACATTCAACATTCATCCTATAATCATGTGTGAGTGTCTGCTATATTCCAGGCACTGTTCTAGGTATTCAGATCCAAAAAGCAAACAGAGGTGATGGTCTTGATCCCTTACAACCTCAAGACTCCATAACCTATGGAGTGTTCGATAACTAGGAAAAGGAAATCAGTGCTGTGGCAAAATCTAAAGGTGACAAGTCATAACCCCAGACATCTTGAGGAATCCTGTTTTGTCTGTGTGTGTAGGTGCCTTCACAAACAGCAACATGTTAAAAAAGAATCCTGATTCCTTAGACAGAAAAGAGGTTAAAACAACTCTCATAAATTAAAAGGCCTTCTATTAAACTTCTAAACACACACTTAAGTGACATATCAGACAAGCGGCTGAGACAGAGTCTTGCTCAATACCATGTACTTATGAGCATACACGTGCAGACCCACAAAAAGTATGACGAGCAATGCAAGCAGTGGTAAAACACCAGTTTTCTCCAGTTGTGCAGGGATGCTTCAGCTAATTGTTATAATGTTACTGTAATGTTATTTCATTCACTTTTCTCATAATTGTTTCTAGAAATGAAACAGAAAAGCAAAATCCTAAAAAACATGAAATAAAATACACTCTGATTTGGATATTAGTAACTGGCTTTCGGTTTGAACAGTTTCGCCTTTTTAAATTGTGTGTGTGTGTGTGTGTGTGTGTGTGTGTGTGTGTGTGTGTGAGAGAAGAGAGAGAGTCTCACTGTGTCACCTAGGCTGGAGTGCAGTGGCGTGATCACAGCTCATTGCAGCCTCAACTTCCTGGGCTTTCGCGATTCTCCCATCTCAACCTTCCAAGTAGCTGGGAATACAGGCACACACCAACCATGCCCAGCTCATTTTTTGTTTTTTTGTTCATTGCGGTTTTTTTTGGTTGTTTTGCTGTGTTTCTCGTTTTTTGTTTTTGGTTGGTTGGTTGGTTTTTTTGTAGAGACGAGGACTTCACTATGTTGCTCTGGTTGGTCTCAAATTCCTGGGCTCAAGTGATTCTCTTGCCTCAGCCTCCCAAAGTGCTGAGTTTAGAGGCATGAGCCATCACGCCCAGCAGTTTCACCTTTTTAATATTGGTACTTGGTTTTTTTTAATCCTTTTTCTTTTCTGCAAATTTTTTATTTTTCCTTTACGATACTTTGACTTCTGTCAGGCCAACTAAGACAGAACGAAGTCTACTTGCCATTACCACTTTAATCGGTAACTACCATGGGCACCATTAGAACTGCATTTTAAGACATCCAAAAATCTGTTACTCAAAGGTCATTCATTCATTCAACAAATTTTTTTATAGAAAGAAAGCATTCATTTTTAGTTCATATTAATAGAAAGCATACTTTTAGGGGATGTAACTTGATACTAACATTAAGCTTAAAGTTTTGTATTAAGAAAATTTTTTTAACTTTTTTTAGGGACAGAGTCTTGCTCTGTCACCCAGGCTGTAATACAGTGGTGCAATCATAGTTCCCTGTAGCTTCAAACTCCTGGACTCAAGCAATCCTCCCGCTTCAGCATTCCCAGTGGCTGGGACTACAAGCATGTGCCACCATACCTGGCTAGTTTTTTGGGTTTTTGAATTTTTTTAGAGACAAGATCTCATTATGTTGTTGGTTTCGAGTTCTTGGTGTCAAGCTATCCTCCCACCTCAGCCTCCTGAGTAGCCAGGATTATAGGATCAAGCCACGGTGCCCAGTAAGAAAATATAAAAATTTTTAAGGGGTCTGTGTCAAATCAAAGCCAATTTGTCTTAGTCTATTCTTGTGCATCAGAACTAATAAATATTGTCAAATGAAAGCATATTTCCTGAGTCTATATATATATATAAATTTGGATTCTACTTCTTTTTGCTCCTTTAGCCAATTCATATATTACTCTGCATATACTTGGGCAAGTCTCTTAACTTTATTTTCATTATGGAATGCAGGTAATAATTTTATCCCTTTAATTACTGTAATAGTTAATTTTATGTGTCATCTTGGCTAGGCCTTGGTACCCAGTTATTTAGTCAAACAGTGATCTAGCTGTTGCTTTGAAGGTATTTTTTAGATGTGATTAATATTTAAATCAGTAGACTGTAAGTAAAGCAAATTGCCCTCCATAATGTGGCGAGGCTTCATCTAATCAGTAGAAGGCCTTAAGAAAAATGACTGAGGTGCTAAGAAGAAGAAAGAATTCTATTTCCAGACTGCCTCTAGATTCAAGACTGCAGCAGTAACTCCTGCTGGAATTTCCAGCCTGCAGGCCTGCCGTTCATACTTTAAACTTTCCAAACCCACAATCCAGTCTTGTAATAAATCAAGCTCTCTCTCTGTCTCTCTCTCTCTCTCTCTCATTTTATATATATAATGTATATACACACAGTTGACTCTTGAACAACATGGATTTGAACTGTGTGAGTCTACTTATACGCAGATTTTTTTTCAACCAAACACAGATTGAAAATGCAGCACTCACAGGATGCAAAACCCATGTATATGGAGGGTCAACTTAGTATATGCCAGTTCTGCAGAGATGACTGCAGATTTGGCTATTGGTGGGGGCATCCTGGAAACCAATCCTCCCATGTATACCAAAGGACTAATTTATGTATGTGTGTGTGCATGCGTGTGTGTGTGCGTGCGTGTGTGTGTGTGCGTGTGTGTGTGTCTGTGTAAAACCTTTGATTCTGCTTCTCTGGACAACTCTGACCAATATAATTACCTTCTTTGCAATGATCACCAAGATGGGACTGTGGTGAAGTTTAGGAATACATGGGAAGACCACTGTACATTTATCACTCTCAGGAGATAAGCTTTTCTTAAAGAGCCTATTATCTCCTCTCTCCTCACCTCAGCACCCACCTTAAATAAGTAACAATAATCATGATCACATTATAAAGGTGAGGCAGCAAGAGGATAGCAAAACTCAGCATCATAAAATCAAATCAGTCAACCCAGGAGCTCTATTAAGCTTAAGCTGTCTTCTAAAGTCCAAAGCAATATTCTTCAATGTACAATCAGTAACATTTGTTTATACATAAAAACTATCTTATTTGTTTAAAATAAATGTTCTCAATATATATCACACACTTACCATCTACTCTGTAGATACTCTATTATAGAAGCCTAGGATATAAAATCATGAAACTCAAAATTCTGCACAGGGTAAGTTTTAGGCTTGAAAGCTTTGGAATTTTTATCTATCTGACACAGGATTTTGAAGTGATCATCACATGACATAACTGAACTGGCCATCAGTGAATACTCTGAGGTATTATTAAAAGTTTTCCATTCCAATGCATTTCCTGTTATTAGTCTCATTCATTTAGCCGTTTAATAAGTGGACAGCAAATCCAACAGCCTTCAAATATGGAAGAGTTCCAAACCTTTGGCAATTAGCGTGACATCAGTTTGTATAGCCACTGTAATAACCACTGCATACACACCAGGGATTCAAAGTCCATGAACAAGTGAAACCTCACCCATGAACACTAAGTAAATTGGTACCAGTCAGTGGGTACCCAGGATGCCTGATATACAGCCTAGAACTAACTTAGCTTCCAGAAGTATCTTGCTAAACACTTCCTAATTTGCCTCTTCTACTGCTTGGGCAGATGTTCAAAGCAATATATCTATAAATCTATATTCTCCACACTTTACAGATTGTCTGGGTAAGGTAATCTTTATAAGTAAGGCAAAAATATCAAAGCGTTTTATAATCAGTTTTTAAATCGCTTTTTAAATATTTTGACTATGTAAAGCAAAAATATATTGTGAAATTTATAACATGTAGAAGTAAAATATATTAAAGTAATAACAAAAAGCCTGGGAGGAGAAAAACAGAAGTTTGAAAGTTTCTTATATCATACAGGAAATGATATAATATCATTTGAAGTTATACTGTATTAAAGATGTATAATCTAAATTCTAGAGCAACAGCTAACATAAAGTAGTATAACTAATAAGATTATAGTGAAGATGAAATAAAATTAAAATACTAAAATAAAACCCAAAAACAAACAAAAAAACTCAATCTAGACCAAAAAGGAAAGAAACTGAACACAGAGGAAATGGGGAAAATAGAAAACAAATCACAAAATGGTAGATTTAAACCACTCATATCAATAACTACATTAGAATTTTTAAAAAAGGAAAAATAATATACCACCCTAATATTTATCAAAAAAAAATCTGGACAGGATGTTACAGAAACCTCCAACCTGGAGCCACCAATATGCATAGATAACAAAAGCTCCAAGGAAAGCCCATTCCTTCTAGCCAAAGGACAAGGAAAAAGGCGGTGGCCTAACAGCAGGAAATCTTTCTGGCAGTACCCTTCCTGCTCCAGCTAAACACCACCAAATAAACCACACCCCTCATCTCAGTCAGTGAGCAGAGAAGTTGATCTTCCACCCCACCTTCCTTCCCAATAGAAGCCACTGTGCACTCTGGTTTCCCCCTTGGTAGTGTCAGCAGGCCAAACAGGGAGCTGATCTTCCATTCCCCAGATGGCAGAAGCAGGTGGTGCTCAGTCTCCCAGCAAGATACTGTCAGTGAGGTCCAACAATGAGCTGAGCCTCCATCTCTACCTGGCAACAATGAGGCAGAATGAGGTGCTGTGAGGTGAGACGGTAAACACTCAGCTTCCCCCACCCCAATGTCAGCAATGCCAGTGAGGAGCTGAACCTCCACACCCATCCAGTGGCCATGTAACTGAACAAAGCAATGGAAAGCAGGGCTAATCGAGGTTCCTGTTCCCACCCCCTTGTCAACAAGGCCCACTGGTGAGCTAAGCCTCCACTCCTGCCATCCACCCAGGCAGGAGGTAAGTCTAGTTGGCCCTCTCCTTTCCCCCCTTCCAGCTGGCCCAGCAGAAAGCTGATCATCTCCATTCAGAGGCAATAAAGCAATGTGACTTAATGGTCCCCTTTTTGCTGGGGTGGTGCCAGTGGCACCCAGCAGGAAATTGAACATATATATCCACCAAACCTTACACTACATCTCAACAGGAGAACTATCCACTAAAAAGAAGATTAAATAGGATCCAGAGTTTCCTAATAAAAAACCCATCATGTCCAGGCTACAATCAAAAATTATCTTTCATTCCAAGAACTAGGAAATCAGAACATAAATGAGAAAAGACAATCAACTGATAGCAACACCAAAACGAATCAGATGCTCAAATTATTGGAAAGGGACTTTAAAACAGCTCTCACAAAAATGCTTCAATGAGCGAGGCCAGGTGTGGTGGCTCATGCCTATAATCCCATCACTTTGGGAGGCTGAGGTAGGAGGATCACTTGAGCCCAGGAGTTTGAGACCAGCCTGGGCAATATAGTGAGATCTCATCTCTACAAAAAATTGAAAATCAGCTGGGCGTGGTGGTGTGTGCCTGTAGTTCCAACTACTCGGGAGGCTGAGGAAGGAGGATTTTTTAAGCCCAGGAATTTGAGGCAGCAGTTGAGTCGAGAGAACTGAAAAATACAATAACTGAAATTAAAAAGCTCTCTGGATAGATTTAATATAAAGGGGAGATGCCAGAGAACAGAATCTGTAAACTTTAAACAGATCAATAGAATTTACTCAGTTTGAACAACACGGAGAAAATAGACTGAAAGAAAAATGAGCAGAGTTTCAGAGACCTATAGGATAATAACAAGAGATCTAAGTTCATATCATTGGAGTTTTAGAATAAGAGGAAAGAAGTGGGACTGAAAAAGTCTTCAAAGAAATAATGCCTGAAAACTCCCCAAATTTGGCAAAACTATAGTGGCAGAGGTAATTGACTATAATCATGAGGATACAGAGTTGCTACTATGTAACAGGGATAGAGAGAAGTACCAGTGGAACTCAGAGATTTACTGGAACATGTCTTGGTGTTTCCATGCTTGGTGATAGCAGTGAAGAGGTAATTGCATCAACCAAGGTCTGAGAAAGGTACAGTAACCAAGGGCTTGGGCCCTTCAGGGATGAAGGTCTGAGTCACCAAAGAGCAAGAAACTGAGACCAGCAGGAATGCTGAATGAGGGAGCCTAGAATGAGTGACAGAAGAGGGAGACAATAGTTAACAGTGATGGTCTTGGGACCAACTGCAGCAGCGACTCTACTTATCTGACTAACTCCCCTGTTTTAGGTCTTTTTTTTTTTTAAGAAACTGTAATCAGCCACCACCTTGAGGAATCAATGACAGTACAAAGCAAATATAATGTTGGGTAAGAGTGTATCAGAGCAGTGGAAGGGTTGACTGACACTATCAATACCCTCCTCTGTATAACACACTTACATTTTTCATGTGTTAGCACACAGCCCAACTTTCAACTGTCAGCACCTCTGTGCCTGAGGGGATCTTTCTGGCAACTGCAGCTTCCTTTGCCCATGTACATAGTAAACCCTGAATTCTAGAAAATTAATATCCCTGGTAATTAATAAAATTAATATCCTTCAACCAATGGCTGACAGGAGTTGGTAAATGGAAGCCAGTCAAAAAGATGACCTCAATGATCTCCATCATCTCTGGTATTCACACCACTGTGCAATCCCATTCTACACTGTATAAGGGTGGGTCTGTGTGACCAACAGAATACAGCAGAAGTGGCCAGAATCGCCCTGTGGATCTCAGGAGGAGGGTTGAGTTGGAGGGTGGTTTGTGCTTGCTGAGACAGCACCTCAGGGATGATGGCAGAGGGAGGTAATCACAGCACCAATTTGCTGGCTGCAGAGACTGCAAGTTTAGAACAATAGCTGCAAGAATGGGGAAAAGTGATGTTGATGGTGGATAAAGTCTTATTATGGGAAAGAGCTTGGTTTTCACCTGCCATCATGGACTTGGTTTCTTTGGTGCTTCAATTATCTACTATCTAGATCCATCTGTTCTGTCTGCTGTTTCCTCTTTTGTTATGTTTTGGTGCTTGGCTGACTACCTTGTTCCCATTCTAGAACCTAACATTTTTGGCTCCAATAAATGCACCGGCGATCAACAGCAAAGATTCCATGAAATTCACAGCAATCTACTAAAAACTCAATGCAGAGCTATGGACTGGTGGAAACAAATCTTCACACTAAAGGAAGAAAAGCCTGAAATATGTTTCATGGTCATGATAATTTATCTCGCTGCAGTTGTTTGGATGGGACAGCAAGTCCACAACCTGCTTCTCAACTACCTGATAGTGACTTTCTTACTGTTGCTTCCTCAACTAAACCAACACGGAATCATTTCAAACCACACTGGAAAGGCCAAAGGGAGATAAACAAGCTTCTCGAACAAAAAGAAAAGAAAAATGAATAATTCATCCTCTTTATTCAATGTGATTAATGGCATATACATTGTCCCTAGGAACAGTTTCTACTATACTATCTAGATACTAAAATGTTAAAGAAGTAGCTCTTTGTTCTCCCTCACTCTGCCCTTAATTATTCAATAGTCTAAATCCAATGGGATAAAAGAAAAAAAAAAGAAAGAAATTCACACTTACCAAGTAAGTGTCTTCGAGTCAAATATAGTTAAAAGCATTCTCATTGGTGGTCTTACATGGATAACTCATTAGAGAGTATGACTTGTTTTGATTTTTCTCTCCCAGAGTTAATGGAATTCTTACATTAAACAACTTCCTTTAAAATAACATAGTGGTGAACTTTACCCTTTAGTACAGTTAAAGTGACTTTGGATAATTGTTTAAGTTGATCCTTGCTTCAGTTTGATACCAGGTAGTGGTCTGTGGCTACAGGAATCTTGTTCTACTGTCTGCTTCCACTGCCTGCTTAAAAACTGTCTAGTTTCATGAATACAGAGACCAAGTTTACCTCTTCTGATGAAGAGACCAATTAAGATTCATTCCTCGGCTGGGTGCAGTGGCTCACACCTGCAATCCCAGCACTTTGGGAGGCCGAGGCAGGTGGATCACAGGCCAGGAGATCGAGACCATCCTGGCTAACACGGTGAAACCCCGACTCTACTAAAAACGCAAAAAAATTAGCTGGGCATGGTGGTGGGCACCTGTAGTCCCAGCTACTTGGGAGGCTAAGGCAGGAGAATGGTGAGAACCCAGGAGGCGGAGCTTGCAGTGAGCTGAGATTGCGCCACTGCACTCCAGCCTGGGTGACAGAGAGAGACTCCGTCTCAAAAAAAAAAAAAAAAAAAAGGGTTCATTCCTTCATTCCTCATTCTGTTTTTTTTACCATAGGAAAAGGATGCTGATGGAACAAAATTAAATTAATTCTATACCCTAGTATGTTTAGGTTTCACCTTTATGCAAAACTCAGCATTTTGTAGGGAACATTGAGCCTTTCTCCCAAATGAGGAAGATCTAACAGCATTAGAGCTCTTATGCCCTTGCACTTAGACTTAGTACATCCTTAAAGGCGTTTTCATAGCCGACTTCCAAAAGATTCTACTTAGGATTTTTGGCATACTTTTGATTTTGGATTTTCAGCTGACTTTAGCTATGACAGAGAGTAGGTTAAGACTCATGTGTATGACCTTTACCCTAAGACCAGCTAGTAAAAGACTATTCTTTTATGTTAGCCAAAATTCATTTCAATAGAGAATAATCTTATCTAATTAATTTCTGAGACCAGAATAAGCCTTGAAAGGTAAGCCTCAATGTTCTCATTTATGGTAATACTGCTTGTTTCAGTCCCAATAGGTTTGGCATTGGAGATAGTGACTACACTGGTGTCTGACTATTTTTTTTAGATATTTCTCTGAAAAATGCAAGGCTGTTGGTGAGAGCAGACATGAGGTGATGATAGTTGGCCTCTGGTCTCCATAGATTTTGTAACTCCTTGGTGAGTTTCGTGTGTGTGTGTGTGTATGTGTGTTTCTAATAATCATTATAATCATGATAATAATCATTCTCTACCTCTCAATAGCTAGAAATTTGCAGTAGTTGAAATCTGTAGGAATGGACCTCTGAGGGCCAAATATATGATATATTTGGAACAATTCTTAAATGGATTAACAAGCTGTAATATAGTTTTGTGAATTTATTCCACTGATGCTGTACCTTGTGGAGTGTTGTTTTCTCCCCTTTAATGTTGCTGTAAACAGTGGTGCCCATTGTAGGATATGTTTTGTTTTTTAAATGTTTTATGTGAGAACTACCTTAAATGTACATGTGTTTCTTCATTGTAAATAAGCCTGTCTTCTTATGGGGATTTTGTGTGTGTGTATACATTCTACTGATTAATTACTTTTGCAGTTTGAATCCTATATTATTTCTTCTACTTTGTTATATGTAAAAGGAGAAAAATGTTAGAAGCTGGGGGAAAAAAACAGCAGAAGTGATGGTATAACAATTCTGAGGCTGGACTATAAAAGATCTCTCTCTCTCTCTCTGTCTCTCTCTCTCTCAACACACTATAAAGACAGCCGTGTCATAGGAATCTGGGGACTTTTGCCAACAACAGCTATGTGAGCAAACCATCTTGGAAGTGCACCCTCCAATCCTAGCCAAAAGACTAGAGGGAGAGAGAGAGAAGAAAATCTACCCATACTAAGACTTCTAGTAAGGGAAATACAGTAAAGAGGGAGTATTATTCCTTTCCCTGTTTTTTCTATGCCCAGAAGTTTTCACACAGCTGTGATTATTCTGCATATTCAATTATGCACCCTGGTTTTCTTGATTCATTGTTATATCATAAGCAGTTCACCATTTTTATGCAGTCTTAATGAACATCCTTTATTTGCTATGTGGTAGGTAAAATTTCAGTGAATAGGCCCAAGATTCCCTGCCCTAATCCCCAGAATCTTGAATGTGATGCAATATTACTCTGGTGATTGTGTTGGGTTCTATGGCACAGTTGACTTTTATTTTATTTTATATTTTATTTTACTTTATTTTATTTATTTTATTTTATTTTATTTTTTGAGACAGAGTCACCTCTGTCCCCCAGACTGGAGTGCAGTGGTGCAATCTCAGCTCACTGCAACCTCCGCCTCCCAGGTTCAAGCAATTCTCCTGCCTCAGCCTCCCTAGTAGCTGGGATTACAGGTGCCCATCACCACGCTCAGCTAATTTTTTTGTATTTTTAGTAGAGATGGGGTTTCACCATGTTGGCCAGGCTGGTTTTGATCCTGACCTCAAGTGTTCCGCCCAACTCGGCATCCCAAAGAGTTAGGATTACAGTCGTGAGCCATCACACTGAACAAACAGTTGACTTTTTTTTTTTTTTTTTTGAGATGGAGTCTCGTTCTGTTGCCCAGGCTGGACTGCAATGGTGCGATCTCAGCTCACTGCAACCTCCGCCTCTCGGGTTCAAGCAATTCTCCTGCCTCAGCCTCCCAAGTAGTTGGGATTACAGGCACCCACCACCACGCCCGGCTAATTTTTGTATTTTTAGTAGAGAGACAGGGTTTCACGTTGGTCAGGCTGGTCTCAAACTCCTGACCTCAGGTGATCCACCCGCCTCGGCATCCCAAAGTGCTGGGATTACAGGTGTGAGCCACCACACCCGGCCCACAGTTGACTTTTTAAAAGGGAGATATCTATGTACCGGTTGGCATGCGACCTTAAAAACACATGAACTTTGGAAGATTAAGCCAGAAAGATTCCAAGCATGAGATGAACTTCACATGCTATTGCTGGTTTGAGGCTGGTGGGACTCACATGAGAAGGAGTGCAGATTGCCTTAAGGAGCTCAGAAAGCCCCCAGCCCACAAACATTAAGAATATGGGAACTTTAGTCCCACATCTACATGGAATAGAATTCTGATAATAATAAGACCTGGCCGGGCACGGTGGCTCACACTAGTAATCCCAGCACTTTGGGAGGCCGAGGCGAGCGGATCACTTGAGGTCAGGAGTTCGAGACCAGCCTGGCCAACAAGATGAAACTTCGTCTCTACTAAAAATAGGAAAATTAGCCAGGCATGGTGGCGGGCGCCTGTAATCCCAGCTACTTGGGAGGCTGAGGCAGAAGAATCACTTGAACCCAGGAGGCAGAGTTTACAGTGAGCCGAAATCATACCACTGCACTCCAGCCTCAGCAACAGAGCAAGACTCCATCTCAGAAAAAAAAAAGCACCTGTAATCCCAACTCAGGAGGCTGAGTCCGGAGAATTGCTTGAGCTCAAGAGTTCAAAACCAGCCTAGGCAACATAGCAGGACCCTGTCTCTACAAAAAAATATATATATTAATTAGCCAGGTATGGTAGTATGTGCCTATAGCCCTAGCTACTTGGGAGGTTGAGGTGAGAGAATTCCCTGAGCCCAGGAATTTGATCCCACAGTGACCTATGATCATGCCACTGCCCTCTACCCTGGGCAACAGAGAAACACCTTGTCTCTAAATTTTAAAAAAATATTAAAAATAGACCAGGCACGGTGACTCACGCCTGTAATCCCAGCACTTTGGGAGGCCAAGGAGGGCGGATCACAAGGTCAGGAAATCAAGACCATCCTGGCTAACATGGTGAAACCCTGTCTCTACTAAAAATAGAAAAAATTAGCCAAGCATGGTGGTGGGTGCCTGTACTCCCAGCTACTTGGGAGGCTGAGGCAGAAGAATGGCATGAACCAGGGAGGCGGAGCTTGCAGTGAGCCAAGATCGCGCCACTGCACTCCAGCCTGTGCGACAGAGCGAGACACCGTCTAAATATATATATATATATATACATATATATAAAATAGAAAAAAATTTAAAGAATTAACTTGGAAGAGGACTCTGAACTCTGGGTGAGCACTTGAGTACTCACCCAGCCAATGCCTCGACTTTACAATGGTTATGTCCTAAGTATAGAACTCAGCTAAACTTGCTTGGACTTATGACCTACAGAACTACAAGCTAATATATGGGTATTGTGGTAATTTGTTATGCAGCAATAGAAACTAATACAACTTTAAAATATTCCATTGATCATAGCATTCACAATATCATTTGCATAATATAGTTTTCCCCAACTGATAACTGTATGAACAATTCATACTCACCAAGTCCAAAGCCCTTAAGTATCATTTCTATGGCTTCTTTGGTTTTCTTATAAACTGGAAAAAAACAAAGCCTTATTTCTAGCCTGCATTCATTTAAATGAGAGCTCAGAAAAATGAATTATTAGACAAAAGGAGCATGAACATTTCAGTGGCCTGGATTCATGTTGTCAAGATTACTTTCCAGTATGACTATGTCTGTTCAAATTCCACCTTAAATGTTCATTTTATAAATTAGAATGAAAAAGCCCTCCTATCTCACCCAAAGAGAATTTTGCTTAATCTTTGACTCCAAAAAACTATATATGTGTAACATATGACTGGCCATATAACTATGTTAACTTGGAGCAGCCCTCACTTTTGATGTCCCAGTAACCTGCAATCTGAGCTTCCACTCTCTGATCGGCTTTATCTCATGTGGAGGTAGCCACACAACAATCATGTACTCTCTAAACCTAGCTGACAGCAAGTTGTAGCATTTAACAGACTTCATTAAAAGATTTGAAGAGAACATAAGGGAATTATAAAGCACGAAAGGAAAATCTTAACATTTACTGTAAATTTTTATTGTGCTTAACGCCTACTGACTACATCTTGTCATAGGAATCTCCTACTGGCTCTCCTGCCTCACCCAGATTTGCCACCAAATTTTTCATGTTCACTCTTCTTTCCCATCTTCTATAGACTCCCCTGATTATGTTCATGCTCCCCAAGTCTAAAGCCCCTCAACTTCACTTCTAGCCTGAGTTATAAACCTCCAAAATATGTTAAGATTATATTTATTTATCAAGGATGCACAAAATGAAGATAGCCTTTCATAATTAATCAGACTACTTAACATCTCACTCTGAAGCATTTGCATTTGGATTTCCAAAGTTCAGAGTCCCCCTAAAGAAAATGAGTATCACCACAGTGATCCTTCCACAGCAACAATCCATCCGAACTACAAACTCCATCTAATAGCTTTAGATCCACAAAATACAAATAGTGGTCAGGATTTCACCCTCCACAAACCAAGGGTAGAGAAATACTGAGTTCCAGTCCTGGAAGTCCTACTACATAATACTTAGTGAAAATTCAAGACTAGAATTGAAATAACCAAACTTAAATAAAGCTTACTGTGTGCCACTACTTCTCTGAGTAACACTAGATATAGCTATAGATAGAGATATAGATGATATAGAGAGTCATAATTCACAACAGCCTTGTGAGGTAGGTACTCATTATTTTCACTTTCTGGATAAGGAAATAAACCAAAAAAAAAAAAAAAAAAAAGTGACTGACTTAAGACCACCCAACTAGAAAGTAGCAAACTCAAATCCAGGCAGTCTGGTTCCAAAGTCCCCAGTCTTAACTCACAGCAGGCATACACTCAGGAAATACAACTTCTCGCTGCTGTGGTTGCCTTTTGAATTTTGGTGCAGCTAAAGAGGCCTCATAGTCACCGTGTCTCTCACAGCACAGAGGTAAGAGGCAGAGTCTTTCATCTGGAGCTTCTTCAAAACGAGGTAACTGTACCCTTTAGAGCGACTAAGGAATGAAGAAAAATGACCTTTCTCCTCCAAACCATCCAGAACATTGTAAGAGAGAAATGTGGGTGCTTCGCCATCATGTTGCTGGTACCAGAACAGCCCGTTGAACCCAGATGTCTGGTACGTGCAGTTGATGTGGACAATAGCTCCTTCCGTAGCTGTCATCTCAGTGGGCTGGTCAATGTTTTGTCCTGTAGTGCCTAAGACAAGATACATGGCTGTTACTAGGGCAGCACTCCTGAAAACCCGTTATTATTAAAAATGATGTCTCCACGTGGTCACAAAAGAACTGCCATTAAGGAGAGATTCTTAGAAATAAATGGCAGCAAAGTAGTTATTATTTGATATCCAATAACAATTAGCACCACATAAAGAAAATATCTATTAAGAAACACTCCTTTGTTACAAGCGTCAGAAATGGCAATCATTTAGCTGAAAGAAAATTGTTTTGACAACTCCCAGCAGCATTTGCTATTAGATTGAGACTTACCTCCCATCTTCATGGAAACATAAAGAAGGAAAGCTCCCCACACCTGCTGCAGGATACCACGAGCCTGGCACTGCATGCCCGGTTCCTGAGCCATTGGAGTCTGCAGAAGGTAGACACTTCATGTGGGTGAGGGAAGGAAGCTCAGCCTGGATGCAAAACCCAGTAGAGTTACAAGGGGAGGAGCCCCTTTCTTGAAGGGATGATTTTCAACTTCCTTCTACAGGAGCAGCTATAGGTTCTGTTACTACAGAAGTGTCTTCACATGAACATTTCCTACTGAGAAATCCACAGATTTTAATCCAAGTGATTCTGGTAAAGTTGAAAAAGCATAATGTATAAAGAACAGAGACGGTAAATGGGAATAACATAAGACAAAGTATTCAATTTCCCCATAAGTGTTTCTCTTCTCAAGACAGGAAAAAATGGAAACAAGGTTGCAATTAGAGGTGGTGTGTGTGTGTGTGTGTGTGTGTGTGTGTGTGTTGGTAGTGGTGGTGGTGGTGTTTGTGACAATAAGGAAGAGACAGAGAGTTTTCAACCATCTAAATGTATGTCCCAACAGATGATCAGATATTAATTTAAAGTTCAAAAGAAACATAATTTGTATGTCTGTATGTGTATGTTCATGTATGAATATACAGGAAGAAATGAGAAAAAACCTATTAACATTAGTTACTGCCAGGCACGGTGGCTTACGTCTGTAATCCCAACATTTTGGGAAGCTGAGGCAGGTGGATCACCTAAGGTCAGGAGTTCAAGACCAGCCTGACCAACAAGGTGAAACCCCATCTCTATTAAGAACACAAAATTAGCCAGGCATGGTGGCGCATGCCTGTAATCCCAGCTACTCGGGAGGCTGAGGCAGGAGAATCACTTGAACCTGGGAGGTGGAGGTTGCAGTGAGCTGAGATCACACCATTGCACTCCAGCCTGGGGTGACAATAGCGAAATTCCCTCTAAAAAAAAAAAAAAAAAAAAAAAAACTAGTTACTTCAGAGGAGTGAAATTAAAAGAAAATGGTGAAAATGTTAACTTTTTCTTATATATCTGTTTCGTTTGACTTGAAATTTGTTACATAATAAACTGAGAATGTGGAAGAAAGAAAAAGAAGGAATAAAAAAGGAAGAAGACTAGGTGTAAAACAGGAAGGAAAAGACGGAGGGAGGAAGAAACCTATATTTCAAACTATTTCCCATGTGTTGCAAAAGGAAGTTAACTCTTTTTGATACATAGTTTTCCCAAACTAATGAATGACTCACATATAATATCTTTACCAAAGTAATTTATATCCCTCATGAACTCTCTGGATTTATTTCTATTTACTCCATATAGCAACTGTACTTTGTTTCAATGAAGATGATACTGTCATCTCGTGGCAAAATGTAGCAGTGCAACTTCAGACACACACGTGCACACACACACACACACACACACACGCCTAACATTTTCTTACTTTGGAATTAAAAAGAAACTTAGAAATCATCCAGTCTTTGTCCAGCTCCATCATCTTACAGGGGAAGTTCTTGAAACTCTTGAAGCTTTATCACACTCCAGGCTTCATATCTTCATTTGTAGTCAATTTCCCAGTGTTGTTTAGATTAACATGAATTTTTTTTTTTTTTTTTTTTTGAGAGAGAGGGTCTCTCTCAGTCGCCCATGCTGGAGTGCAGTGGCAGGATCATGGCTCACTGCAGCCTCAGACTTCTGGGCTCAAGCGATCCTTCTGCCTCTGCCTCTCATGTAGCTAGGAAGGACTACAGGCACCCAGCTAATTTTTTGTATCCCAAACTGCTAGAATTAAGTTCCTTCTTTTCAAACTTGGGGAAACTCTTTTTGTGTTGAGAAAACGACTCAAAAAAAATTTTTTTGTATTTTATTGTTGAGATGAGGTCTCGCTATATTGTGCAGGCTGCTCTTGAACTCCAGGCTGCAAGCGATCCTCCTGCCTCAGCCTCCCAAACTGTTGGGATTACAGAGCCACTGTGCCCTGCCCAACATTAAATATGAAAAAATGAATAAACGGATTTCCGAAGCTACTTGCCCTGGTATATGCAGGTCACTCGAGGATCAATTTGATGTCAGATCTACTCCAGGTAATTTTAAACATTAGATTTATATTGGAAACCACAGCTTTTTTTTTCTGCCCACAGCATTTAACATGTGTGGCAGTTTCAACTATTAATTTATTCAGAAGTACATATTGAGAAATTATTACTTGCCAAGCACTATGCTACTAGTGCTGGGGATTCAAAGCTAAGCAAAACCCATATTCTAGTGAAGGGAGACAAGCAGTAAACAAACAAGTAAATACAGTATGTCAAATGGTGGCAAGTGCTGAGAGAAAAATAAAATAGGGAAGGGAAAGGAGAGAGTCAACAGAAACCTCTCTGATTAGGTGATGCCTGAACAGAAACCTGAAGATGATGGTGGAATCCTGATGAGTATTTGGGGAGGGAAGGGGATCAGTTGAGACTTCATAACACCTCTAAGAAATTAGAGGTCATTCAAATAACACGCAAACGAGGTTATTCCCCACAGTTCCCTTTCCAGGGATCCTACTGGAAACATTTCCAGCTCTCTCTCTCAAAACAAAATAATGAGGATTTGGTGAGGAAAGATCTCATTAGGGACATACTTCAGAGTAGGGTTTCCCTCGAGGTTAGAATTTTTCTTCAAATCTCTTGGCAGTGTCTTTTTTTCTTTTAATCCAAAAAAGCAACAGCTGATGGAAACTGATATAAAATATGACTGAATATATACAGAAGTCACACTTGTCCAAGAACCCCAAAGACAGGCGTTCTCACAGATTCTGAACATTTATTTGCTGGGCCAAACTCCTTAAAAAAGGCTTTCCGAAACAGATGTGGGAGCCCTTTATAGTAGGCTAGACTGAATCTCTGAAGACCATCTCTCCATCCGCTGGACGGTTGCACTCAAGGACAGCCAGCCTCCTCCACAATTGTGCAGCTCTATACATGTGAGTCTAAAAGAATGGAAAAAGCAGCCCTGACACCAGCTATGTTCAAAATAAGGCTGCAGACTAATTTTGGAACTTTAAGACTTTCTGTTATTTTGTCCGAGTGTTAATTTAATCCATCTCTTTTCTCCACCCGTTTCCTCAACTCTTTCCCAAACTGCTAGAATTAAGTTCCTTCTTTTCAAACTTGGGGAAACTCTTTTTGTGTTGAGAAAACGACTCAAAAAAAAAACCTTACAACACTATTTTCTTTTCATGTTCTCTTTTTATTAGGGCAGTGATAAAGGGCAGAGTTGGGCATGATAAAGTCATAGGGGTCTTTTTTTTTTTTTTTGAAAATCTGTAAAGGTCTTTAGAGAGAGTTGCTGTTTGATAGACTGCAATACATAGATATTACACACAAGCACACTAAAGATCAAGTCCTGCATTAATCAATGATTTTATAACAAACAATAAAAATTCCTCTGTGACCTCATATCAAAAAAAAATCCAGTCCCAAACCAATGAACCATATAAATCAACAAACAAATCTAAATGATATCCTGGAGCAGTAACAGGCATAAATGTTTCTTGGAGTTTTTTATAATGAAATTATACCCATATTCCATGGTGAATGAGGTGGTCCTTTGACCTAAAAGTCCCAGCCATGTGAGCACAAGGGTCAGACAAAAGAGATCAAGAGAAACAATGTATTCAGTGAAGGGGATTTGGCAACATCCATTCAATTTGCCTCAGTCATTCAGAAAATAATTATGGTATTTATCACTTTTAGCATGCTAGATGGGATGACTACTAAGAGAGAAAAACAGAAATTAGACAATGCAACGTAATGTACATGCTCAGAAAAGTATAAGCATTGCCCTCAGGGATCAGGAAAGCCTTCTTGAAGCTGAAGACACCCGAACTGAATCCTGAAGGAAAAGTGGGCACTACCTATGTGAAGGGAGCAGAAAAGATAGTGTGTGCCTAAGTCCCAAGTTAGAGCACACTACTGTGAGAAGCTTGAGGAATGTCATGCCTCCCAACAATAAGAAGGAATTACAAGTGGTACAATAGCAATATAAATAAGGGCCAGATGAGGAATGTTTTTGCATGCTATGGTAAGGAGACGAGATTTTAGCTGAGGACAAAGGGGACAATGATAGTAGGTGAAGAAAAAGTAGATGTGGTCATTATAGGGTGTTTGTTTTGTGTTGATTTTCGATATTCTCTTTCCCATGTCCTTCCTTCTTCACTGGCAATCTGGTTCAGTATTCCTCTTTTTTTTTTTCTTCTGTCGCCCAGGCTGGAGTGCAGTGGTGCAATCTCGGCTCACTGCAAGCTCCGCCTCCCGGGTTCACGCCATTCTCCTGCCTCAGCCTCTCCGAGTAGCTGGGACTACAGGCGCCCGCCACAACGCCCGGCTAATTTTTTTGTATTTTTAGTAGAGACGGGGTTTCACCGTGGTCTCAATCTCCTGACCTCGTGATCCGCCCGCCTCGGCCTCCCAAAGTGCTGGGATTACAAGCGTGAGCCACCGCGCCCGGCGGCTCTCAGTAACTCTCAATGGACAAGAGTTTTCTCCCATCTAGGAAACTAACCAGCCTCTGGAGGGCTTCTCCTGTTAAGTAAACCTAAATAACTAATGGTGACACCACCTCCTCTTTTAAAAAACAAGTTGACTCTATCTTGTTTATCTCATAATTCCTAGGCTTCAATCATCCCACAAAAGCATTCACTTACGTCATTGTGCTGTGTTTCTCTTGTCAAACTTCACCATTCATCTTAGTGTGTCCGGAATTGGTGGGTTCTTGGTCGCACTGACTTCAAGAATTAAGCCGCGGACCCTCGCGGTGAGTGTTACAGCTCTTAAGGTGGCGCGTCTGGAGTTGTTCGTTCCTTCTGATGTTCAGATGTGTTCGGAGTTTCTTCCTTCTGGTGAGTTCGTGGTCTCGCTGGCTCAGGAGTGAAGCTGCAGACCTTCACAGTGAATGTTACAGCTCATGAAAGCAGTGTGGACCCAAAGAGTGAGCAGTAGCAAGATTTATTGCAAAGAGCGAAAGAACAAAGCTTCCACAATGTGGAAGGGGATCCAAGCGGGTTGCCACTGCTGGCTCGGGCAACCTGCTTTTATTCTCTTATCTGGCCCCACCCATGTCGGGGTGATTGGTAGAGCCGAGTGGTGTGTTTTGACAGGGTGCTGACTGGTGCATTTACCATCCCTGAGCTAGACATAAATGTTCTCCACGTCCCCATCAGATCAGTTAGATACAGAGTATGGACACAAACGTTCTCCAAGGCCCCACCAGAGCAGCTAGATACAGAGTGTCAATTGGTGCATTCACAAACCTCGAGCTAGACACAGGGTGCTGATTGGTGTGTTTACAAACCTTGAGCTAGATACAGAGTGCCAATTGGTGTATTTACAATCCCTGAGCTAGACATAAAGGTTCTCCACATCTCCACCAGACTCAGGAGCCCAGCTGGCTTCACCCAGTGGATCCTGCACCGGGGCTGCAGGTGGAGCTGCCTGCCAATCCTGCGCCGTGCGCTCACACTCCTCAGCCCTTGGGTGGTCGATGGGACTGGGTGCCGTGGAGCAGGGGGTGGCGCTCTTCAGGGAGGCTCGGGCCGCACAGGAGCCCATGGAGGCAGGGGAAGGCTCAGGCATGGCGGGCTGCAGTCCCGAGGCCTGCCCGGCGGGAAGGCAGGTAAGGCCTGGTGAGAAATCGAGAGCAGCGCCGGTGGGCTGGCACTGCTGGGGGACCCAGTACACCCTCCTCAGCCGCTGGCCTGGGTGCTAAGTCCCTCATTGCCCAGGGCCGGCAGGGCCAGCTGGCTGCTCCGAGTGCAGGGCCTGTCAAGCCCACGCCCACGCGGAACTCCATCTGGCCCGCAAGTGTGGCGCGCAGCCCAGGTACCCGCTCGCGCCTCTCCCTCCACACCTCCCTGCAAGCTGAGGGAGCCGGCTCCCGCCTTGGCCAGCCCACAAAGGGGCTCCCACCGTGCAGCAGTGGGCTGAAGGGCTCCTCAAGTGCCACCAAGGTGGGAGCCCAGGCAGAGGAGGTGCAGAGAGCGAGCGAGGGCTGTGAGGACTGCCAGCACGGTGTCACCTCTCATTAGCAGACTACAAAAAGACATGGGAAAGACCAAAAACACCGTGGTGACAGATTTCATTCTTCTGGGCTTGTCTCACCCCCCGAATCTAAGAAGCCTCCTCTTCCCGGTCTTCTTCATCATTTACATCCTCACTCAGCTGGGGAACCTGCTCATTCTGGTCACTGTGTGGGCTGACCCAAAGCTCCATGCTCGCCCCATGTACATTCTTCTGGGAGTGCTCTCATTCCTGGACATGTGGCTCTCCTCAGTCATCGTTCCTCGGCTTATTTTGGATTTTACCCCTTCCAGCAAGGCTATCCCGTTTGGTGGCTGTGTGGCTCAACTGTATTTCTTTCACTTCCTGGGCAGCACCCAGTGCTTCCTCTACACCTTGATGGCCTATGACAGGTACCTGGCAATATGTCAGCTCCTGCGCTACCCAGTGCTCATGAATGGGAGGTTATGCACAACCCTTGTGGCTGGAGCTTGGGTCGCCGGCTCCGTCCATGGGTCTATCCAGGCCACCCTGACCTTCTGCCTGCCCTACTGTGGGCCCAATCAGGTGGATTACTTTATCTGTGACATCCCTGCAGTATTGAGACTGGCCTGTGCTGACGCAACTGTCAATGAGCTTGTGACCTTTGCAGACATCGGGGTAGTGGCCGCCAGTTGCTTCATGTTAATTCTGCTCTCCTATGCCAACATAGTCCATGCCATCCTGAAGATACGCACCACTGATGGGAGGTGCCGGGCCTTCTCCACCTGTGGCTCCCACCTAATTGTGGTCACAGTCTACTATGTCCCCTGTGTTTTCATCTACCTTAGGGCTGGCTCCAACAGCCCCCCGGATGGGGCAGTGGCTGTGTTTTACACTGTTGTCACTCCATTACTGAACCCCCTCATCTACACACTGAGGAACCAGGAAGTGAAGTCTGCCCTGAAGAGGATAACAGCAGATCCAAGGGCTGTGAATGAAAATAAGTAACTACATCTGCATCATCATCACTGCCACTCTCTTCAGCTACTGCTGCATGTGACAAATGCCCAATAAACTGCTAATGATTTAAGGTGAATTTACTTTCATTTTCTTTGGCAGAAAATTCTGAATTATTTCGACCCAAAATCTTTTCCCCTAATTAAACTGGTTCAAGTTGTTTTACATAATATTTTAGAAATAAATGGATACGTTACTTCTATCATCTGTATCTTGTAAGATGAGAAAATGCCTTACCAAAGGTTGAATAGGATGAGAATGTGTCAATGTCTTAGAAAGTATATCATGCCAGAAAACTTGAAAAGAGTAAAAAGGGGGCTCCATAACCCCTTTTTTCATTGTCTTTGCTCCTAATCCTAGACCTCTCTAAATTCCATTTCTTTGCTTGTGCATGGCATGAATATTTCCAAGCACTTGAACTTGAAAATTCTGGATTATTTGTGTTTTCTTCCTGTCCCTCACCCTCGTGATGTGCTAACACATCAGATTCTGTCTCCTCAAAACTATGAAACCAGCTCCAAACTGATTCAATGTAGACTGTCTCTCTCAATTCCTGACTAGTTCTTCCTCATCTAGACTGCAATCAAAATTACCCTCTGAAACACAGAATATGTAGGACTCTTTGGTGAATGTAGAATGAACAAGGCCAGGCTCCTTAATGTGGAATTCAAAGTCCAATGCAATCTTGGCCTCACATACATGTTCTCTCAAGCCATTTCCTCTGCTTCCCTCTCCCACCCTCACTGATTTATTGCCGTTCCGTGAGCACGCCCTATACTTACCTGTACTCTTTTGCTGAAGCTCTCTTCTCTGCCTAAAATATAAGTCCTCCCTCTCCATATTGACCAAGTGACAATTTATGCTTCCTTCAGATCCGTATTAAATACTTCCTCATCTGTTTTTCCCAGGCAGGACTTAACTCCTCTTCCCTGGTATTGCCATGGCTTCTTTATTATAGACCTTGCCACAGTCTGTCATGTATTACAGTCAAGAATTTATCTCTCACCAGGCACAGTGGCTCACGCCTGTAATCCCAGCACTTTGAGAAGCCGAGGCGGGCAGATCACGAAGTCAGGAGTTCAAGACCAGCCTGGCCAACATAGTGAAACCCCATCTCTACTAAAAATACAAAAAGTTAGCCAGGCCTGTTTGCAGGTACCTGTAATCCCAACTACTTGGGAGGCTGAGGCAGGAGAATTGCTTGAACCCAGGAGGTAGAGGTTGCAGTGAGCAGAGATTGCACCACTGCACTCCAGCCTAGGCAACAGTATGAAACTTCATCTGAAAAAAAAAAAAAAAAAAAATTTATCTCTCTTTCCACTTCAAATGGATTGTGAGCCCTCAAAGGACATAAAGCATTCATTTGTGTTTGTCTGCCTCTATTGCCTAATAACTGTGAGCGGACACAGAAATCAATATTTGCTGCTGAATTTTTTTTTTTTTCGAGACTGAGTCTCACTCTGTCGCCCAAGCTGGAGTGCAGTGGCGCAATCTCAGCTTACTGCAAACTCCGCCTCCTGGGTTCACGCCATTCTCCTGCCTCAGCCTCCCAAGTAGCTTATTTTTTTTAGTAGAGATGGGGTTTCACCGTGTTAGCCAGGATGGTCTCAATCTCCTGACCTCGTGATCCGCCCGCCTCAGCCTCCCAAAGTGCTAGGATTACAGGTGTGAGCCACCACGCCCAGCCATTTGTTGCTGAATTTAAACCGCACTGGGAAAGTCTCTTGAAATGTATTTAAACTAAAGAAATTATTGTCAGTTCTGCCCATTAGCTGTCCTGGTCTCACCTGGAAAAAAAAAAAAAAAAGAGAGAGAGAACGTGCATCCAACAAGCAAATGGAAAAAAGCTCAGTATCACTGATCATTAAAGAAATGCAAATCAAAACCAAAATGAGATACCATCTCACTTGAGCCAGTATGGCTGTTATGAAAAAGGCAAAAAATAATAGATATTGGTGAGGTTATGGAGAAAAGGGAACACACACAGTTGGTGGGAGTGTAAATTAATTCAACCATTGTAGAAAGCAGTATGGCGATCCTTCAGAGCTAAAAGAAGAATTACCATTCGACCCAGCAATCCCATTACTGGGCATATACCCAGAGGAATACAAATCATTCTACCATAAAGACACATGCAAGCTAATGTTCATTGATTGCAGCACTATTCACAATAGCAAAGACATAGAATCAGCCAAAATGCCTATCAATGACAGATTGGATAAAGAAAATGTGGGACATATACACCATGGAATACTATGCAGCCATAAAAAAGAATGAGATGTATTTTTCTGTTCCTGGGTTAGTTTGCTAAGGATAATAGCCTCCAGCTCCATCCATGTTGGGGGAACCAGGAACAGAAAACCAAATATCGTATGTTCTTACTTATAAGTGGGAGCTAAATGATGAGAACTCATGAACACAAAGAAGGGAAAAACAGACACTAGACACTAGGGTCTACTTGAGGGTGGAGGGTGGAAGGAGGGAGAGGAGCAGAAAAGATAACTATTGGGTACTGGCCTTAACATGGGTGATGAAATAATCTATACGACAAACCCCTGTTACATGAGTTTACCTATGTAACAAACCTGCACATGTACCCCCAAACCTAAAATAAAAGGTTAAAGAAAGCAAATATAAAGTGAGCTTTTAAATCTCTGGAAGAAATAGGCTAGTTTTAAATAAAGGCAAAATAAAGACATTCAAGATAAACAAAAGCAGGGAAAAATTTGTTAGTAGAAGATTGCTTTACAAGAAATAATAAAGGAAGTTCTTCAGGCAGAAAGCAAGTGACATCACATAATACCATTTGAATCTATGCGCACACACACAAAAAAAGTGCTGCTAAAGGTAATTATGTAGGTAAGTATAAAAGAAAATATAACTGCATACTTCATCTCTTTTATTCTCTTAAATGAATTAAAAAGCAATTTCATTTTTTAAAAAAGTGGGCCCCTTCATTTCAACAGCATCCTTTCTGAGACCTGTTTCCACCTCCTTTTGCACAACTGCTTCTTTCTTCCTTTATTCCATCCCCTTTAAGATAACTTCCATTTGTCTGAAGAAACTAAAGGAACTAATTAAATTGATTCATGCTAAATATGAAGAGTGGCGGGTCACTTAACTTCCCAGGATAGTTGACTATCAATTTACAGATAGTTAGTGAAAGACAGCTTTACTTCAGTGACCCCAAGTTTTAATGATAAAACCTGATAAACTTTCAACATATCTACCCATTTTTAAAAATATATTGGTATGAAAAGGAAAGAGTACACCTTTTAGAGTCTGTTAGAAGAATCTTGGTTCCGCCATCAACCAGCTATGTGTCCTTGGGCAAATTAACTTTCCTTTCTAAACCTTGATTACTTTACATATATAATAAGGGCAATAAGACTTACTTCAAAGGAGACATAATATGATTTGCATTTGTATCTCTGGCCAAATCTCATGTTAAACTGGAGGAGGGGCCTGGTGGGAGGTGAGTGAATCATGAAGGCAGATTTCCCCCTTGCTGTTCTTGTGATACTGTGTGAGTTCTCATGAGATCTGATGGTTTAAAAGCTTGTGGCATTCCCTCTTGGCTCTCTCTCTCCTGCTCCACCATGGTAAGATGTGTTGCTTCCCTTTCATCTTCTGCCATGATTGTAAGTTACTTGAGGCCTCCCAGTCATGCTTCTTGTTAAGCCTGTGGAACTGTGAGTCAATTATACCTCTTTTCTTCATAAATTGCGCAGTCTTAGGTAGTAAGTGTAGCGGTGTGAAAACTGACTGATACTAACTGATACTAATGAGATCTGATGGTTTAAAAGTGTGTGGCACTTCCCCCTTCACTGTCTCTCTCTCCTGCTCCACCATGGTAAGACATGCGTCATTCCCCTTCACCTTCCACCATGATTGTAAGTTTCCTGAGGCCTCTCATCATGCTTCCTGTTAAGCCTGTGGAACTATGAATTAATTAAACCTCTTTTCTTCATAAATTACACAGTCTCAGCTAGTTCCTTACAGAACTATGAAAATGGACTAATAAAAGGTATTAAGAGCATTGAATGAGATAACTAATGTGAAGTTTCTGAAACATGGTAGACACTTAATAAATATTGAGTGCTGCAATCATCACTCTTGTTATCATCCAGGACTTAAAGAAGGGTTTGTCTTAAGGGATGAACAGGGAATCATAGAAGAGTGCAAATACAGAAAACATTTTGTGATGAAGGGGCCATCATTCCCTCCAGAGGATGGAGTGAAATACTGGAGGGTGAATTATCAATAAACCAGACACGTGGAGAGTGCATCAGCAACAGCCACAGAAGCACAGACAAAGAGATTGTACATTTTCACATTCACAGAGCACTAGGAGGACCAACTTATGCTGCTTCATGAGAGCAATGATCAAGCTATAACAAACTTTTAGTTCCTGAAATTTTTAATCTCCACAAGGACTGGTCTTGATTGTCTGAGGAGCTTGGACAGGTAATTAAGAGCCTTCTGTTCTTTTGTCTCACTATTTGCCCAAGCTGATCTTGAACCCCTAGCAATCCTCCTGCCTCAGCCTCCCAAAGTGCTGGGATTACAGGTACAAGCCACCGCACCTGGTCAAGAGTCCTCTATTCCTCATGTTGATATTTATCCCTCAAAAAATGTATATTTAAGGTATCTTTAATGTGTCTTTACTAAAATGTGTACTAAACCTTAGATGACCATGATGGCCCTGAGGAAGGGATTGCTCTTTTGAAGTTCTTCTCCAAGGAACACAAAGGCAAAGAGTGTAAGAAAGAAAAGTTTTTAATGGTCCCTGGGTGCCCACTGATCTGAGCACAGTTGTCACATGCCTCAGTTTAACATCGGACCTCCGGCTCATGTTTCTAGAGAGCAGCAGGTGCAAGTTATAAGAGCAACTCACAGTGAAAGGAAGGAATGCCAATATTAGTAACCAGCAAGCCCTCGTCTGCCTCACCATCCCAGATGGGGCACTCAGCCACTTTTTGATCCTTTTACAATAAATTTGGGTGAGCTTTCAACTCTAGAGGTTTAGTCCAATTTATCTTTTAAGACTGTAGTTTTCGCCGGGCGCGGTGGCTCACGCTTGTAATCCCAGCACTTTGGGAGGCCGAGGCGGGCAGATCACGAGGTCAGGAGATCGAGACCACGGTGAAACCCCGTCTCTACTAAAAGTACAAAAAATTAGCCAGGCGTGGTGGCGGGCGCCTGTAGTCCCAGCTACTCAGAGAGGCTGAGGCAGGAGAATGGCGTGAACCCGGGAGGCGGAGCTTGCAGTGAGCCGAGATTGCGCCACTGCACTCCAGCCTGGGCGACAGAGCGAGACTCCGTCTCAAAAAAAAAAAAAAAAGACTGTAGTTTTCCAACTTTGTTTCATTTAGAATCACTTGGGAGACTTTTATTTAAATAGTTCTGGCTCCATCACCAGAAATTCTGATTAAATTGACCTGGGATGGGACCTAAGCATAGGGAATTTTAAAATATGATTCTAGGGCCGGGCGCGGTGGCTCACGCTTGTAATCCCAGCACTTTGGGAGGCCGAGGCGGGCGGATCACGAGGTCAGGAGATCGAGACCACGGTGAAACCCCGTCTCTACTAAAAATACAAAAAATTAGCTGGGCGTGGCAGCGGGCGCCTGTAGTCCCAGCTACGCGGAGAGGCTGAGGCAGGAGAATGGCGTGAACCCGGGAGGCGGAGCTTGCAGTGAGCCGAAATCGCATCACTGCACTCCAGTCTGGGCGACAGATCAAGACGCCATCTCAAAAAAAAAAAAAAAAAAAAAAGGTATGCCTACCTATGAAAGGAAGTTCTGAAATACTTCCTAATCCCCTCAGAAGTTCTTAAGGAAATGTAACAACAGAGACCAGGAGATTCTGAAGTACCAGGGTTGCATAATTTAATTATGAGAGGTAGCACCTGCTTTTCAAGTCACCTCCATCCCCACACTCAGCAACTAAGTGCTTTCACAGAAGTCAAGTTTCAGCTGAGGGGATAACTGAGGAATGGCTGGGACAAAATGGGAAGGTGAGTATCAAAGTCCATGCCCAAAATTGGCCCAGGAGAACACAGCCAAGGGAAAGCTCGTGGATGACCAATGGATGGACATGGGTCAGTTGAAAAGTACGAATGCATATAAAACTCAATAATGAATAATGGATAAGCATGTGGTAACCACTGTAGAGGCAGAGTCAAAATACACTTAAAATTCAGAGTATATGTGAGTCAAATATGTGAACTAATGGCTTCCAGGCAGGAAGCACTTGCTTGAGATTCAGAAAGATGGCAAATAGGAAAATTATGTGCTTGCACTTGCTCAAAAGCCACACAGAATACTGCCTGGCAGAACATTCAACCAATGCTGTGTTTCACCCTCATTTTCTTTCTTTTTTTTTTTTTTAGATGGAGTCTCACTCTGTTGCCCAGGCTGGAGTACAGTGGCACCATCTCAGCTCACTGCAACCTCCGCCTCCTGGGTTCAAGCAATTCTCCAGCCTCAACCTCCTGAGTAGCTGGGATTACAGGTGCACCCCACCACGCCCAGCTAATTTTTGTGTTTTTAGTAAAGATGGGGTTTCACCATATTGGCCAGGCTGGTCTCAAACTCCTGACCTTGTTATCTGCCCGTCTCGGCCTCCCAGAGTGCTGGGACTACAGGCGTGAGCCATTCATCTTCATTTTCTATCTGGAATTGAGATTCCTCATTTAGGAAAAAAGACAGGGTTTCAAAAGGACACTGGCAGAGTCCAGCTTAGAGTTTTACTCCACCTCATAAACAGTTCCCTCAAAATGTCAGCTTTTGTCTGCCTTTACCCTTGGTTCAGTATCCAAACCACAGCCTCAAGGGTTGTCTGAGAAGGGTTATGTGTGCATTCTGGGCCTCCAGCTCTCATGTCCTAAATCCGGTGGTACACAGCACACTCCTTATTTCCCATCCAAATTCATAGTATCAAATCTCTTAAGGACTTTTCTTAGAAAAAGATTCAAATATTCCTTCAAAATTTTTAAACCATTCTTAATGAAGATCTTGGTTTTTGTATTTCTTCCAACTGACCTCCTTCACTTCCCTGTACCCCTGAGTACATGTGCAAATCACTATTAAGGCACATGGATGGTGCTGATTTTCCAAAAAGCAATAGATAGCCTACTCAAAACATGATAATTTGAGGAGAGTTTTCTCTGCATGGGAACTATGTACAAAGATATGGGAGTAGGGCCGGGCGTGGTGGCTCATGCCTGTAATCCCAGCACTTTTGGAGGCAGAGGTGGGCGGATCACGCAGTCAGGAGATCGAGACCATCCTGGCTAACATGGTGAAACCCCGTCTCTACTAAAAATAGAAAAAATTAGCCGGGTGTGGTGGCGGGCGCCTGTAGTCCCAGCTACTCAGGAGGCTGAGGCAGGAGAATGGCGTGAACCCGGGAGGCAGAGCTTGCAGTGAGCCGAGATCGTGCCACCGCACTCCAGCCTGGGTGACAGGGCGATACTCCGTCTCAAAAAAAAAAAAAAAAAAAAGATATAAGAGTAGAGAAACCACAAGAAACAATTGAGTAACCTAGGGCTCAGTAACACCTAAATTATTTACCACCATTAAGCCAAAAGAAACAAGAGAGGTATCTAAGTTTTCCTGAGTTATGTATGTCATAGTGAACAGCTCACCTCCAAGATAGAGTGTAGTCTTCTTGATGCAAGCCTCTTCCACCTGTGTTCTTTTGATTGTCTTCCTTAGGAACTAGAACTAAAGAGAGGTTAACTGCCACAGTGAGAACATGCTCCAGACATCCGAGTACCAATGTGGCTCTGGAAACTCCACAGATGCCACAGGACTAGAAAATAACTGGACAATGGGATGTTCTATCTTGCCCGAACTGAGGGATATAAAAAGCTCCAAAGGTAAGATCTCAAGGCAAGAGACATTGAAGCTGGACTCATCCCCAACTACTCAAGAGAACAAGATCAAAAAGATGCTCAAAAATCAGAGCTTTACTCAAACATTGTAGAAGATAGTTAGATTTAATACATGTCAAATTCCTTCCAATCCTTCCTATGTTTCTTTCATTCTGTGAGATTTTATCTGAACACCCTGTGAAGCTTGGATTTGAACTTAGAAATATCTAACTCCGAAGTCCAAGTACAGCTACTGCTCTTTGAACATGACAACAGAGCTGGGTTCCCAGTTTGATCTACAATAATTCGAAAAACCTTGTCTCCTATCCTCTGGGAATGGCTTGCTCCAACATCTAGCATCCAACCACCTTCTAGGTGGAAATGAAAGAAGTTGCTGGGTTAAAGAGAAACTCTACTAGCAGAGACAGAAAGTAACAAAGAATGGTACTCTTTCTTCTTGAAAAATCTCTGTGGCAGAAAAACATGTTATCTAAAAACTTAAGGCTTGGCCGGGCATGGTGGCTCATGTCTATAATCCCAATATATTGGGAGGCCAAGGTGGGTGGATCACTTGAGGTCAGGAGTTTGAGACCAGCCTGGCCAACATGGTGAAACCCCATCTCTACTAAAAATACAAAAATTAGCCAGGCATGGTGGCGTGCACCTGTAATCCCAGCTACTTGGGAGGCTGAGGCATGAGAATCACTAGAACCTGGGAGGCAGAGGTTGCAGTGAGCCGAGATAGTGCCTCTGCACTCCAGCCTAAGCAACAGAGTGAGACTCCACCTCAAAAAATAAAATTAAGACTTTAGGCGAAAATAGATATGAAAACAAGGTCAAAATGAACCTATAAAAGTTCTTACGTATACTCTTCATGGTCACTAAATTAAAAAGATAAAAAGATAGCATATTGATTAAGGGGAATATCAGTAACTTACATGTCTTCAAATTTAAGATAATTGATTTTGTATAGTTCATTTCCATTGACCATTCACTCCTTGCTGAAAGTTTTTTAGACTTTATCTCCTTCTTGATTTCAATGAAGCACTTGAAATTTTTTTCATTTTTACAAATAACTCCCATGTTAAAGGTCATTTGCCTCAGTGTTAGAGTCTCCATTCAGATGTTCAGTATCTTTCTGATTTTATAGAGTCCCACTATAGACACAGCTACATTTGAATAATTTGAAAGACTGAGATTCTTTGGATAACTTGACTTGCAGTCTTATAACTATCCAATGTTATACAGCCCTTATTCAGCTGATGATTAATTTATATTATAAAATTATAACAAGCACAGGACGTCAGCATTGCTTACATACATCTCAGCTCTCTTGCTATTAAAGACAATGAAGCTGAGTTCTGAGGGTCAAATGTATTTTCCCTGTACTTTCAAAGTCTGCTCAAACATCTACTTATTCTCTCTCTTCACAAGAACATAAGCAACCTCAGCGCAGGTATGTTTTATTTAGTGATGCACCATAGCAATTGAAAGAGTGCCTAGCACATATTCAATAAAATATCTGTTGAGTGAAAACCATCCACTTTACCTTTCTACTCCCTACCACCAAGTCCCTCTTATTCTGTTTACCCCAAAATGAGTCATTAAAAATTTGCTAATAGAGGTCGGCGCTGTAGCTCACGCCTGTAATCCCAGAACTTTGGGAGGCTGAGGCTGGTGGATCACGAGGTCAGGAGACCGAGACCACCCTGGCTAACACGGTGAAACTCTGTTTCTACTAAAAATAGAAAAAATTAGCCAGGCGTGGTGGCACATGCCTGTAGTCCCAGCTACTTGGGAGGCTGAGGTAGGGGAATGGCTTGAACCCGGGAAGGGGAGATGGCAGTGAGCCGAGATCACACCACTGCACTACAGCCTGGCAATAAAGCGAGACTCCTTCTCAAAAAAAAAAAAAATTAGCTAATGAAGAACTTAACATCCAAAACTAAGGAGAAAATATATAAAAATAAATATATGGCCGGGCATGGTGGCTCACGCCTGTAATCCCAGCACTTTGGGAGGCCGAGGCGGACGGATCACAAAGTCAGGAGACTGAGACCATCCTGGCTAATACGGTGAAACTCTGTCTCTACTAAAAATAGAAAAAATTAGCCAGGCTTGGTGGCCAATGCCTGTAGTCCCAGCTACTCAGGAGGCTGAGGCAGGAGAATGGCGTGAACCCGGGAAGCGGAGCTTGCAGTGAGATAGGGCCACTGCACTCCAGCCTGGGCAACAGAGCGAGACTCCGTCATAAATAAATAAGTAAATAAATAAATAAATAAATGTACTAAGCCAAAAAAAGTTCACCTATGGGGAAGAAGTTCTACATTGCCCTCTAAGGACAAACTATATAGGCTGTACCGTTTAACAAATTTCAAAAACATTTAGGATGGCACACAAGAATTACAATTCAGTAAAAGAAAATCTTTAAACTGAATATTTTATATTACTGTTCTGTCCATTATCCAGTGCTTTTACAGGAATTCCCTACTGACCAACTCCTTCCACAGTTGACCCCCACCTCATTGCATGACCTCACTCTTCGGTTTCACAGAGAAGAGCTCTCCACGATCTTCTCTTCACCCTCTAAGTCCACAGCCCCAACACTCTCCAATATGTTGGATAAATCCACCAAAAAATGTTAAATAATATCAAAATTATCACTCAGGTAAATACAAAAATGAGGACATATTTGACATAATTAAATGAAATCGTACTATCTCAAGCTGAGGCATTTGCATTTACTTCACAAATTTCAGAGCCTCCCAAGGATACATGAATATGAATGTAACTTACTACTGCATAAACTAAAGCACTCACCAAGGGATCCTTCCCTTATATAAAAAGCTTCCTCCAAAAGTAAATTCCATCTTCCATATGTGGAACCACAGGATATTGGAGGCATAAATAAGCAGCCAGAAGAGGAAAAGGAGAAACTAAAGAAGAAAGAGAGAGAGAGAAAATAGTTTGTCCTTCTCTTTAGCAATCAATGGCTCAGAAAATAATGGGGTTCAGTCTCAGAGCCCTATGCTGCATATTCTAAACAAGTTTAAAATTAGAGGGTAAGCAAAGAGACACTCAGGAAGTTCTAGAACTTCTCAAGCCCACCTGTACTCCACTGGTTGTCTTTTGAATTTTGGCACAGTTAAGGAGGCCTCACAGTCACTGTGTCTCTCACAGAGCAGAAGTAAGAGGCAGAGTCTTTCATCTGGAGCTCCTGTAGAAGGAGGTAACCATAGCTATCAGAGCGACTAAGGAATGAAGAAAAATGACCTCTCTCCTCCAAACCATCCAGAGCAATATAAGAAAGAAATGTGGGTGCTCTGCCATCATGTTGCTGGTACCAGGATAGCCCATAAAACCCAGATGTCTGGTACGTGCAGTTTATCTGGACAATGGCTCCTTCGACAGCTGTCACTTCAGAGGGCTGCTCAAGGCTTTGTCCTGCAGTGCCTATGATAAGATACATGATTGTTACTAGGGCAGCACTCCCAGAAGCCCCATCATTATTAAAAATGATGTTTCTCCAAAAACTATTGAAATAATTTTTTAAATGATGCTTTCATGTGGTCACAAAAGAACTGCCATTGATGGGAGAATTTCTTAGACTGAAATAAATGGTTGCAGTAACAGCAGCAGCAATAGTAACAGGAGGACAATCAGCACATTAGGAAAATGCATATTCAGGAAACACTCTCATTACAGATGTCAAAATTTGCAATAATTTAGCTGAAAGGAAATTGTTTTGAAAACTCCCAGCAGCATTTGCTATTAGATTGAGACTTACCTCCCATCTTCATGGAAACATAAAGAAGGAAAGCTCCCCACATCTGCTGCAGGATACCACAAGCCTGGCACTGCATGCCCGGTTCCTGAGCCATTGGAGTCTGCAGAAGGTAGACACTTCATGTGGGTGAGGGAAGGAACCTCAGTCTGGATGCAAAACCCAGTAGAAATACAAGGGGAGGAGCTTCTTTCTTGAAGGGATGAGTTTAAGCTTCCTTCCACTGGAGCAGCTATGCTTTCCCTTACAGGAGTATCTTTACATGAACACTTTCTACTGATAAATCCACAGGTTTTAAGCTGGGCACAGTGGTTTATGCCTGTAATCCCAGCTACTCAAGAGGCTGAGGTGGAAGATCCCTTGAGGCCAGGAACTGGAGATCAGCCTAAGCGACATGGTGAGGTCCCTATGTCCAAAAAACAATCCACACATTTTAATCCAAGTGATTGTGGTGAACATCGAACACGTAAAGAACAGAGAAAACAAATGGGAACATAAGGCAAAGTCAAAACCAGTCAATTTGACCATACTAACAGTTTCCTTTCTTATGACACAACAAAATGAAATCCAGGATCAATTAGAGATGCAGTGTGTGTGTGCATATACTAAATATTGTTTGTTTGTGTGTCATATATATTGTGAAAGCTAGAAAGAGAAGGAAATTTACCTACCATTTAAGTGTGCTTACAACAGGTAATATAGAAATAATCTTCAATATATTCAAAAGTAAGTTGCAGAGTGATGAGTATTGAATGATATTTTTATCATAAACTTATGTACATATGCATAGAGTTTTAAAAGTGTGGGATATACTCAATAAACTACTAACATTGGTTATGTTAGGGGTTGCAGTGGAAAAGTTGAGTGAGTTCATTTTTTTTTGTACATCCCTATATTGGTTAATGTTAAAATAGACATGTTTTATTATGTAATTTTTTAAAAAACTAAAGGGAAGAAGAAAGGTATAACAGGAGAAAAGAGCTGGGAGCAGTGGCTCACCTGTAATCCCACCATTTTGGGAGGCCAAGGCAGGCAGATCATTTGAGGTCAGGAGTTTGAGATCAGCCTGGTCAACATGGTAAGACCCTATCTCTACTAAAAATACAAAAATTAGCCAGGTGTGGGGGCATATGCCTGCAATCCCAGCTACTCAGGAGGCTGAGGCAGGAGAATCACTTGAACCTAGGAGGCAGAAGTTGCAGTGAGCTGAGATCAGGCCACTGCACTCCAGCATGGGCAACAGAGTGAGACTCCATTTCAAAAAAAAAAAAAATAGAGGAAGAAAGATCTGAGAAAAAAGGAAGAAAACAGAGAGGAAAAAATGAAAACTTCAACAACATGTTAAACTATTTATCAAGATGTCTCAGAAAGAAATTTCTTATGTCTACGAAATTTTTTCATACCTATTTTTCATACCTATTGGCCTCTCATTAATACTATTTAATATCAAAGGTGGCTACAATTAAAGAAAGACCTATAATAACAAGTGTTGGCAACAATGTGGAGAAGTTAGAAACTTAAATTTAAAATGGTGCGACCACTTAGAAAACAGTTTGGTAGGTCCTCAAAACATTAAACATAGATTTACCATATGACCCAGGAATTCTAGGTATCTATCCAAAAGAAATAAAAACATATGTTCACACAAAAACTTGCACATAAATGCTAATAGCAGCATTATTCCCACTAGCCAAAAAGTGTAAACAACTGAAATGTCCCATCACCTGATAAACTGATAAAATACGGTATATCCATAAAATGGAATATTAATCAGCCATTACAAGGAATGAAGTATTAATTACATGCTACAACATGGATGGCCCTTGAAAACATTTTGCTATGTGAAAGAAGCCAGACTCGAAAGGTCATGTATTGTATGATTCCATTTGTGTGAAATGTTCAGAATAGGCAAATCCATACAGATAAAAAGTTAATTAACGGTTGCCAGGAATTGGGGGCTGGGAGAGTCAGGGTAAGTACAGGGAGGGGGTACTAATGAGTATGGGATTTCTTTTTGAAGTGATAAAAATGTTCAGGAATTAGCTAGTAATCAATTCGCAACTTTGCAAATATACTAAAAATTCCTAAGTAATATACCTTAAAAGAATAAATTGTATGTTTTGTGAACCAATGTTCATAGATGTTGGAGAATCTCACTATGCTTGAAATCAATGTACTATATTTTTTAAAAGGTATTTACTGAGTCCTGCCATGAGCACAGTTCAACTTTTGTAACCTGCTGTCTGACTGGTATTTTAAATCTTTGCTGCTCCTTTTAGCCACAGAGTCAAAATCATCTTCCCACAAAGAAAGCTATGGAATCAAGAATGTTAAAATTGGCCAGGACCAGGAACAGTGGCTCATGCCTATAATCCCAGCACTTTCAGAGGCTGAGACAGGAGGATCACTTGAGCCCAGGAGTTGGAGACCAGCCTGGCCAACATAAGGAGACCCCATCTCTACAAAAAATAAAAATAAAAAACCAGCCAGGCATGGTGGTATGCACCTGTGGTCCCAGCTACAAAGGAGGCTGAGGTGGGAGGATCACCTGAGCCCAAAAGGTCAAGGCTGCAGTGAGCCATGATTGCACCACTTTGGGAGGCTGAGGCAGGAAGATCACTTGAAGCCTGGGCAACATAAGAAGATCATCCTGGGCAACATAGAAAAAACCCTTGTCTCTACAAAAAAAATTTAAAAATTATCCAGGCATGGTGGCAGGCACCTGTAGTTTCAGCTATTCAAGAGGCTGAGAAGGGAGGATCACTTGAGCCCAGGAGTTCGAGGCTGCAGTGAACTATAATCATGCCACTGTACTCCAATCTGGGCAACAAAGCAAGACCCTGTCTCAAAAAAAAAAAAACAAAAAAAAAAACTGATGCTACTGTTGCACCATGGGAAAAAAAAGTGTTAAAACTACTGCTGGGTCCATGCTGACTTAAGTTTCTCCTTGATTTTCATAAGTATATAGTATAACTTGTATATGCTGAATTCAGTCTCTTGTACAACAGCAGACTTTTGTGTAACAGTAGGTGGATTGAGAATGTGGTGGGGAAGGGGTATTGCCTGCCTCCTCACCTTAAACAGCGTTATTTGCGCATTTTGCCCATGTTTCATAAAAATTAGTAGAAAACGAGAAACTTAAATTTTTAGTGCCAGGGATGAAAAAATTGAAATAAACTGCATGCAACTAGGATAAAGATAGAAATAAACATGCTGTAAACAAAAAAATTTCAAAGGCAATTTATATCCTTATGAACCCACTGAAAGCATTATTTTCTATTTACTGCACATAGTAGGCTCATAGCACCTGGATATAATAAATATAATGCTGCCATCTTGTGACACCACATATCATTGCCATTTTATACACACACCCCCAAGGATTAAAATGTTCTTTCCCTATCAAAAATATTTTAAAAAGCTCAAGGTGGGCCTTAAAGCCAGGCTGGAGAGTTTGGACTTAGTCCTTAGGGCAGTGAGAAGGCACTGAAGAATTCAGACCAGAGAACTTCAGAAAAATGGCAGATAGGAGAGGGGACTAAATTGCAGCTCCCACTTGGATGCACAGAGCAGCGTTTGGAGACTCACATCATAAACTTTTGCTCCAAGGACTACCACAAAAACATAGCAGGAAAGCTGAGATAATCCACAGACCTTTTGGAGGAAGTGGATTGCTGCTGCAGGCCCCTGGAGACAGCTGAAAAACTGTTGAGTGCCCAAAGTGTGAAAGTATGAAAGAAGAATCATCTGCCCCCAAACACACACTCTCACTGGGGAATCTGAAGGCCCAAATCACGGGAGAAGAATTTGACCTTACATACAGATGAGACAAATTTAGAGAGCTGAGCAAAATACAGGGGTAGAAGAGGTGGGAAGAGCCCTTTGGGTACCCTCAGTCCCCAGAGAAGCCATTTCTGACTTTGTCTCACAGGAGCTTTGGGAAGGGCTGCTAGAAGAACTAGGAAAAGGCCATGGGGAGAAGAAAATTTCCAGCTGAACCTTGTAACAATTTCCACCAAACGCAAAGTTTCCTGGACAGAACCTAGAGGAGGGGGTGAATCGGAGCACAGACACAGCACAGAAGCCATGGCAGGCAGGGAGTACAAAACCTGAAAGCCCTGCTTGCTTTCTCAGCCAGGTGGCTGGTAGCCCCGGGCAAGTTCTCAGCTCTGCTCACCCACTGCCTGGAAATAAACTCAGTGTTGTTGGGGGTGGGAAAGGAGGGTCATGGTGGGAGCGAGACCAGCCTTTTGGGCTGCATGGGAGCTGGGTGAGGCCTATAACTGCCGACTTTCCCCCACTTCCCTGGAGACCCTCATGACACAGCAGAGGGAGCCATGATCCCCCTGGGAACATAACCCCATTGGCCTGAGAACCACACCTCCATCCCCCGCAGCAGTGGCAGCAAGCACCACCCAAGGAGAGTCTGAGCTCAGACACGCTTAGCCCTGCCCCCACCTGACGGTCTTTCTCTACCTGCCTAGGCACGGATGGGTAGAATGGGTAGAATGGGTAGAATCAATATTGTGAAAATGATCATACTGCCAAAAGCAGTCTACACATCCAATGCAATTTCCATCAAAATATCATCATTATTCTTCACAGAACTAGGAAAAACAATCCTAAAATTCATATGGAACCAAAAATGAACCCATATAGCCAAAGCAATACTAAGCAAAAACAACAAATCTGGAGGCATCACATTACCCAACTTAAAACTATACTGTAAGGCCATAGTCACCAAAACAAAACAGCATGGTACTGGTATAAAAATAAGCATGTAGACCAATGGAACAGAAGAGAGAACCCAGAAATAAACCCGAATATTTACAGCCAACTGATCTTCAACAAAGCAAGCAAAATCACAAAGTGGGGAAAGGACACCCTATTCAACAAATAGTGCTGGGATAATTGGCTGGCCACATGTAGAAGAATGAAACTGAATCCTCACCTCTCACCTTATACAAAAATCAACTCAAGATGGATCAAAGATTTAAGTCTAATACCTGAAGCCATGAAGATTCTAAAAGATAACATCAGAAAAACCCTTCTAGACATTGGCTTAGGCAAAGAATTTATGACCAAGAACCCAAAAGCAAATGCATCAAAAACAAAGATAAATAGACAGAACTTAATTAAACCAAAAAGCTTCTGCACAGCAAAAGAAATAACCAGAAGGGTAAATGGACAACCCACAGAGTGGGATAAAATATTCACAGTCAATATGTCTGACAAAATACTAATATCCAGGATCTACAAGGAACTCAAACAAATCAGCAAGAAAAAAACAAACAATCCCATCAGAAAGTGGGCTAAGGCCGGGCAACGTGGCTCACGCCTGTAATCCTAGCACTTTAGGAGGCCAAGGCGTGTGGATCACCTGAGGTCAGGAGTTCAAGACCAGCCTGGCCGATATGGCAAAAGGCGGTCTCTACTAAAAAATACAAAAATTAGGCTGGGCGCGGTGGCTCACACCTGTAATCTCAGCACTTTGGGGAGCCAAGGCGGGCAGATCGCCCGAGGTCGGGAGTTCGAGACCAGCCTGACCAACATGGAGAAACCCCATCTCTACTAAAAATACAAAAAATTAGCCAAGTGTGGTGGCACATGCCTGTAATCCCAGCTACTCGGGAGGCTGGGGAAGGAGAATTGCTTGAACCCAGGAGGCAGAGGTTGTGGTGAGCCGAGATCATGCCATTGCACTCTAGCCTGCGCAACAAGAGTGAAATTCCATCTCAAAAAAAAAAAAAAATACAAAAATTAGCTGGGTGCAGTGGCAGTCACCTGTAATCCCAGCTATTCAGGAGGCTGAGGCAGGAGAATCGCTTAAACCCAGGAGGCAGAGGTTGCAGTGGGCCAAGATTGTGCCATTGCACTCCAGCCTGAGAGACAGAGTAAGACACTCAAAAAAAAAAAAAGAAAGAAAGAAAAGAAAAGTGGGCTAAGGACATGAATAGACCGTTCTCAAAAGAAGATATACAAATGGCCAACAAACACATGAAAAAATGTTCAATATCACTAATGATCAGGAAAATGCAAATCAAAACCACAATGAGATACCACCTTACTCCTGCAAGAATGGCCATAACAAAAAAACAAAAAATAATAGAGGTTGGCATGGACATGATGAAAAGGGAACACTTGGCCGGGTGCGGTGGCTCACGCTTGTAATCCCAGCACTTTTGGAGGCCGAGGTGGGAGGATCACGAGGTCAGGAGATCGAGACCACGGTGAAACCCCGTCTCTACTAAAAATACAAAAAAAATTAGCCAGGCATGTTGGCGGGCGCCTGTAGTCCCAGCTACTCGGAGAGGCTGAGGCAGGAGAATGGCATGAATGTGGGAGGCGGAGCTTGCAGTGAGCTGAGATTGCGCCACTGCACTCCAGCTTGGGTGACAGAGCGAGACTCCGTCTCAAAAAAAAAAAAAAAGAAAGAAAAGGGAACACTTTTACACTGCTATTGGGAATGCAACTTCGTACAACCACTATGAAAAACAAAACAGTGTAGAGATTTCTTAAAGAACTAAAAGTAGAACTACCATTTGATCCAGAAATCCCACTACTGGGTATCTACCCAGAGAAAAATAAGTCAGTATACGAAAAAAATACTTGCACACTCATGTTTATAGCAGCACAATTTGCAATTGCAAAATAGGGAACTAGCCCAAATGCCCACTAATCAAGGAGTAGATAAGGAAATTGTGATATGTGTATACACACACACACACATACACCATGGAATACCACTCAGCCATAAAAAACAAATGAAATAACAGCATTCACAGCAACCTGGGTGGAGTTGGAGACCACTATTCTAAGTGAGGTAACTCAGGAATGGAAAATCAAACATCGTATGTTCTCACTCATAAGTGGGAGCTAAACTATGAGGATGCAAAGGCATAAGAATGACACAAGGGACTTTGGGGGCTCAGGGGAAAAGGCTGGGAGGGTGGTGAGGGATAAAAGACTACAAATTGGGTGCAGTATACACTGCTTGGGTGATGGGTGCACCAAAATCTCAGAAATTACTGCTAAAGAACTTGTTCATGTAACCAAATGTCACCTGTCCCCCCAAAACCAATTGAAATAATAAATATAAAAATTTAGAATCAAGGCCAGGCGCAGTGGCTCACACCTCTAATCCCAGCAGTTTGGGAAGCCGAGGCAGGCAGATCACTTGAGGTCAGGAGTTCAAGACCAGCCTGTTCAACATGGTGAAACCCCATCTCAAGTAAAACTACAAAAATTAGCCGGGTGTGGTGGCACATGCCTGTAACCCCAGCTACTCGGGAGGCTGAGGAAGGAGAATCCCTTGAACCTGGAAGATCGGACCACTGCATTCCAGCCAGGATGACAGAGTGAAACTCTATCTCAAAAAAAAAAAAAATCCTTCTTATCTCTTACCACTATTTATATGAGCCCCCTTCCTTGGGTGTGCTTCCAGTCATTAGCACTTGTTAATTCTTCTTGAGGGGTTGGAGGAACCTCTTTGTCAAGTCACATGTACCTGAGTCTCACTGGGAGGCTCTAGTCAGTGCCAGTGGAGAGAGAAACATCTTGGATGTTTGTGGACAGACAAAACACACAGTGATTCAAATATATGAGCTTCAGATTGGGAGCCACCAGGACAAATGCTCAAAATTGCAGGGGTAGAGTTGTAATCATGCTGCTTCTCATCTAGACCACTTGATTCTGCATTAGCCTAAATTAATAGTAGTAGGGCTTTATTTGTCTAATAATGGTTACTCTTATTTTGAACAACTTTTGGGAAAAAACCTGGTTTTGGATATAGAAGCAGAGCCTTATAAGGAATGTTGCTACTTGCTCTAGATTTACATATCAATTGTAGAATGAGACAACTAAAAAGGACTATATGATTTTTAAGCTTTGTTTTGATTCTAAATTTTTTTTATTATACTTTAGGTTTTAGGGTACATGTGCACAATGTGCAGGTTTGTTACATATGTATCCATGTGCCATGTTGTTTTGCTGCACCCATTAACTCGTCATTTAGCATTAGGTATATCTCCTAATGCTATCCCTCCCCGCTCCCCCCACCCCACAACAGGCCCTGGTGTGTGATGTTCCCCTTCCTGTGTCCATGAGTTCTCATTGTTCAATTCCCACCTATGAGTGAGAACACACGGTGTTTGGTTTTTTGTCCTTGCGATAGTTTACTGAGAATGATGTTTTCCAGTTTCATCTGTGTCCCTACAAAGGACATGAACTCATCATTTTTTATGGCTGCATAGTATTCCATGGTGTATATGTGCCACATTTTCTTAATCCAGTCTATCGTTGTTGGACATTTGGGTTGGTTCCAACTCTTTGCTATTGTGAATAGTGCCGCAATAAACATACGTGTGCATGTGTCTTTATAGCAGCATGACTTATAATCCTTTGGGCATATACCCAGTAATGGGATGGCTGGGTCAAATGGTATTTCTAGTTCTAGATCCATGAGGAATCACCACACTGACTTCCACAATGGTTGAACTAGTTTACAGTCCCACCAACAGTGTAAAAGTGTTCCTATTTCTCCACATCCTCTCCAGCACCTGTTATTTCCTGACTTTTTAATGATGGCCATTCTAACTGGTGTGAGATGGTATCTCACTGTGGTTTTGATTTGCATTTCTCTGATGGCCAATGATGATGAGCATTTTTTCATGTGTTTTTTGGCTGCATAAATGTCTTCTTTTGAGAAGTGTCTGTTCATGTCCTTTGCCCACTTTTTGATGGGGTTGTTTGTTTTTTTCTTGTAAATTTGTTTGAGCTCATTGTAGATTCTGGATATTAGCCCTTTGTCAGATGAGTAGGTTGCAAAAATTTTCTCCCATTCTGTAGGTTGCCTGTTCACTCTGATGGTAGTTTCTTTTGCTGTGCAGAAGCTCTTTAGTTTAATTAGATCCCATTTGTCAATTTTGGCTTTTGTTGCCATTGCTTTTGGTGTTTTAGACATGAAGTCCTTGCCCACTTTTTTTTTTTTTTTTTTTTTGAGACAGTCTCACTCTGTCATCCAGGCTGGAGTGCAGTGGCCCAATCTCGGCTCACTGCAACCTCCACCTCCCAGGTTCAAGTGATTCTCCTGCCTCAGCTTCCCGAGTAGCTGGGACTACAGGTGCCTACCTCCATCCCGGCTAATTTTTGTATTTTTTTAGTAGAGACAGGGTTTCACCAATGTTGGCCAGACTGGTCTCCAACTCCTGACCTCAAGCGATCCACCCACCTCAGCCTCCCAAAGTGCTGGGATTACAGGCGTGAGCCACTGTGCCCGGCCAGGGATCTTATACTAGCAGAGTATCAGTGTTGTTCACCGTAGTCTATCTCTATTCCAAAGGACCTTTTAAACAGATACACGAGTGATCAATGTACAATTTCAACTTGACTGTGACATTCTCCTACTTAAAGCCTTCAGTGGCTCCCCAGCCCCTACAAAGTAAGGGCAGATTATTATTCCATCATATAAAATCCCAACTATGTATCACTTAAATCCACTTAACCTATACTGCAGATACTCTGAATTGCAGCCTGGTGTGAATGGCCTTTCCCCATTCACACAGGGCGGCTTCAAGCACCCCGCCTTTTGCTCCCTTTTTCCTCTGCTGAAGTGTCCTTCCGTGTCTACTTATCTTTTAAGAGGAGCACAGGGCTACCCACTCGGTGAAATATTTCTAGTCTCTGCCTCTAATTCCACTAAAACCATCAGCAAACATAACTTCACTCTTCTTTGGGGTCCCACTCTAACCTATAGTTAATATATTCTTCCCACTATAATATGAACTTATTGAAGATGAGGTAGGACTAAACCATTTTTTCCCCAAATAAATACCTGTGTATGTATGTATAGTCACTGATGATCTTGAAAACAAAAGTCTTATGGAAGTGGAAGATGAGGAAAATCCTACTGCACTAAATTTAAGAGATAAAGTCAAGACAGTGAATTTTAAGTAATATTTGAAGCATTCTGGCATAGAAGGAATCATGGAAATAGAAAAGATGTGGATAAAATGTATAAGACATATTATGAGTAATATACAAATTTTTTATGTAAGTGAGGTTTTGCTCTCCCAAAAGAGATAGTGGTGGTGCTAGAATGGGAAATGAGAATAAATATTAGATGAGGGAGAAAGGAACAGCCTAGATTCAGAGAGGGGGAAAAGTATGCTTCCAGGAACAATGTGGGGTGAGAAGGCAGGCCTCCAAACTCAGCTCTGTTGGAAGAGGGTTACACTTACCTGAGCTAAACCAAACAGCCAGGTCACTGAGGAGCTGTGGCAATGGCAGCCCAGGCTGTGGTGGCTGTGGGAAAATAGCATGGCCATGGCAGTGAGGGGAGAAAGACATCCTGCCTACATTTGAACAATAAGAGGTCATGACTAGGTTGATGGAGGGAACTTGCCCATGGCACTGAGGCAGAGATGGCAAAAAATCTTCTGGACCACCAGTGACATCATGTGGCCAAAGATCACCAGACTTCTCTGCTAAAAATAGGTTGCTGGATTTTCCCTTCTAGAGAATGTTACAATTATACTGACCTCTAGAAATGAATAAGCCAGCCCAGGACTTCCACTCCTGCCTGAGGGGAGCGGAGCCAGAGATGGGACCAGAGGTCGAACTCGGGTTCTGACAAGATGGCTCGGCTGCCCCGCAGAATCATCAAGGACACCCAGCATTTGCTGGCAGAATGAGTTCCTGGCATTCAAGCAGAACCACGTCAGAGCAATCCCTATTATTTTCATGTGGTCATTGCTGGCCCTCAGGATTCCCCCTTTGAGGGAAGGGACTTTTAAACTTGAACTATTCCTTCCAGAAGAATACGCAATGGCAGCCCCTAAAGTACGTTTCATGACCAAAATTTATCATCTTAATGTAGACAAGTTGGGAAGAATAAGTTTAGATATTTTGAAAGATAAGTGGTCCCCAGCACTGCAGATCCGACAGTTCTGCTATCGATCCAGGCCTTGTTAAGTGCTCCTAATCCAGATGATCCATTAGCACATGATGTAGTGGAGCAGTGGAAGACCAACGAAGCCCAAGCCATAGAAACAGCTAGAGCAGCGACTAGGCTATATGCCATGAACGATATTTAAATTGATCCGATCGCCAAGTGTGCATCACTTCTCCTGTTCTGCCAAGACTTCCTTATTTTTGTTTGCATTTAATGGACACAGCCTTAGAAACATTACAGAACAAAAAAAGCCCAGATATCTTCAGCCTTAGGTGATTAAATGCAAAAAAAAAAAAAAAAAAAAGCGCAATGGATAAGCCCCGGGGTCCTTGAATTTATCACAGAAAGAAAGTAGTGGTGGCAGGCCGGCGTGTTGGCTCACGCCTGTAATCCCAGCACTTTGGGAGGCCAAGGCGGGTGGATCACCTGAGATCAAGAGTTCAAGACTAGCCTGGCCAACATGGTGAAACCCCGTCTCTACTAAAAATACAAAAATTAGCCGGGTGTGGTGGTGCACGCCTGTAGCCCCAGCTACTCGGGAGGCTGAGGCAGGAGAATTGCTTGAACCAGGGAGGCAGAGGTGCAGTGAGCCGAGATCGCACCACTGCACTTGAGCCTGGGTGACAGGGCGAGACTCCGCCTCAAAAAAAAAAAAAAAAAAGGTAGTGGTGGCAATAAGAATATTTTCACAATAGCTACATGGAGATGTCTGAAATTTAACTCAAATATTCAAAGCTGCCACTTTATTTTATATCACAAGGTGAAGTGAGACATACCAGCTCCTTATATTCCTCCCAGCTATAGGAAGAATCACAGTCTTACATCCCTCTGTCCTTTATACCTCTGCAAAGAAGCAATACTTTTACATGTCTTGATGTGCTCTTCTATTTGCAAGTCTATGAATAGCACCTTATTCCTAGCCACTTAAAGCATCAATATGATGGGAAGGGGAAAGGGGAGGAAGTATGGCAAAGAAGATTAGGATAGCAGTGTTGCAGTAGAAATAAGCAAGATAAAAAGAATCATTATTCAGCTTCCCATAGCCAAAATAGGTTTTCATGTCTGCAACAAGCCAATCAGCTTGAAAGGCCGGACTTGTCATGAGAGAAACAAGTTTTCTTTTTTTTTTTTTTTTTTTTTTTTTTTGAGACGAAGTCTCGCTCTGTCGCCCAGGCTGGAGTGCAGTGGCTCAATCTCGGCTCACTGCAAGCTCCGCCTCCCGGGTTCCCGCCATTCTCCTGCCTCAGCCTCACCGAGTAGCTGGGACTACAGGCGCCCGCCACCACGCCCGGCTAATTTTTTTTTTTTTGTATTTTTAGTAGAGACGGGGTTTCACCGTGGTCTCGATCTCCTGACCTCGTGATCCGCCCGCCTCGGCCTCCCAAAGTGCTGGGATTACAAGCGTGAGCCACCGCACCCGGCCGAGAGAAACAAGTTTTCTAAATTAATTTATCTCCCTCTGTAATACATCAAGCCAGGCTTGGTAGACTTGGTCACAGAATTTATATGTTGAAGGCTCCACATAGAATTAAGTGAAAGCAGGAAAACCTCGCCCCTGCAAATTTGGGAGGATCATGAAGGGAAACAGAGGTAGACCAAGGAGGTTAGTTGCCAGGGTTCTTTTTTTTTTTTTTTTCCTTGACTTGAAACCAACCCTTAAGATAAATGGAAGCTTATGGAGTATAAGAAAACATAAGGTCACCAAAGATAGTAGCATGTTTCTGTGGGCATGACACAGAGAGGCTGCAGATCCTTAGAACAACTCTGGCTCATTGTATAAGGGGACATGACTATACGAATCTAGTTTTCCAGTGCCTGGAAATAAGGAAATCAAATGTGCCTGTATGTTTTGCCAGGGAAGATAGAGAAGCATACAGAACAATAGTGCAACAGCACAAGGCTAGAGTCAAAGCAAAGTTGCTACAGCATGCAATGACTTCCAGGAAGAACAGGAGCTAGAGATTCCAGCCATGAGTATGCCGTTAAATATTTAAAAACTCGCTATCAGAAAAAAAAAAAAACCCGGGTAGGTAGTATTTGCTCATTTTTATGGTGTAAATAATCTCACTATAGTCAATTTCAAGCTCCAACATGACATCACTACTTATGAGTTTAGTAAGAGATATGTAGTAGCACACTATTTTATGGTATTTCTACCATAAAGATATGATAGATGTGAACAATCTCATAGGTATTAGTGAAACACAGTAAAATAATTAGGAAATGAGTTTTTAGTATTGTATTTGTTTTGATATAATTTATTTAATTGAAAATGTCTATTAAGTACAAATTTATATAATTTATATATATGTATGTATTTTTTTTTTTTTTTGAAACAGGGTCTTGCTTTGTCACTCAGGCTGAGTGCAGTGGCATGAACATGGCTCACTGCAGCCTCAACTTCCTGGGCTCAAAGGATCCTCCTGCCCCATCTCCCATGTAGCTGGGACTACAGGCATGCCCCACCACAACTGGTTAAACTTTTCAATTTTTGTAGAGAAAAGGTATTGCTATTTTGGCCAAGCTGGTCTCGAATTTCTGGGCTCAAGCAATCCTTCTACCTCAGACTCCCAAAAAGCTGGGATTGCAGGCATGAGCCACTGTGCTAGGCCTACAAATTTATATTTTAATTGCAGATTTAGCAAAGAGCTCATAAAATTTCTGAAATTTTAACAACCAGCTATTGCAAGCCAGTACAAACCAACTCCAGCACATGACTGATTCTAGCTATGGATAAGAGCAAGCACCCCAGTTGTCTAGGCATCACTGTCCTTACCTATATGATTCAAGAAGTCTACCAGACCTACCTGCCACACCCCAGCGAAGAACAAAAGTCAGGCTGAGCACGGTGGCCCACGTCTGTAATCCCAACATTTGGGGAGGCTGAGGTAGGAGGACTGCTTGAGGCCAGGAGTTTGAGACCAGCCTGGGCAACAGAGCTAGACCCTGTCTTCATGTTTTTTGTTTTTTGTTTTTGTTTTTTTTTTGAGACAGAGTCTTGCTCTGTCACACAGGCTGGAGTGCAATGGCGCGATCTCAGCTCACTGCAACGTCCGCCTCCCAGGTTCAAGCGATTCTCCTACCTCAGCCTCCCGAGTAGCTGGGATTACAGGCACTCGCCACCATGCCTGGCTAATTTTTGTATTTTTAGTAGAGATGGGGTTTCTCCATGTTGGCCAGGCTGGTCTCGAACTCCTGACCTCAGGTGATCCACCTGCCTCAGCCTCCCAAAGTGCTGGGATTACAGGCATGAGCCACTACGCCTGGCCTTTTCTTTTTTTTTTTTAATTAAAAGAATTTCCAAAACAAGAAGAAGTTTCTAAGGAATGCTCCAACAATTTGAAGCCATCTTTTCCCCACTGTTATAAAAACAATGGAGTCATCCAAGACTTTTTAGATTCTCTGGCAAATTTGTTTGGCATTTGTTTGTTTGTTTGTTTGTTTGTTAGACAGGGTCTTGTCATGTTGCTCAGGCTGGTCTCAAATTCCTGGGCTCAAGTGATTCTCCCAACTCAGCCTCCTGAATAGCTGGGATTACAGGTGTGAGCCATTGCCGCCCAACTCAATATTTTATAAACTGGAAGTAACTAAATTTAGTCAATTGACCTAAATTTAGGGGATTTTTTTTTCTCTCAGTGTCCAGAGAAGCGGGAGTATATAAGAAAGATTAGCTTAATTATTAAAAATTCGATACATTTTCTTTTTTCATTTTTTTAAATGGAGACACTTAAAAATTCAGTACATTATCAGTTCACTTCTGAGTATAATGTGGGTAAATGTGTGACCCTCACAACAACTTAAATAATCACAGAAATTTGAGGTCATTCAAACAGCTCATGTTGTTCTTCACAGTTCACTTTCTAGATATGCAGAAATGACTCCTGCTTGCTGTCAAAACAAAAAATAACGAGGATCTTGGGAATGTAGTTCTCATCTGGGAAATATTTCAAGGTAGAATTCCAAGGAGGTGAATCGTTTTCTTCAAATCTCTTGACAGTGTTTTTAAAAACTGGATCAAAGGAGATCCAGCTAATAAGGGTAATCAATTCAAGATCATAAGTAGAAGAGGCACACTCCATAAATAACCAAGTCTCATCGATTCTTAAATCAGTCAATGAGCTGATGCCTTGGAAGATTTTAATTCCATTCCAAAACAGAGATTCAGTAATCCATCACCACAAGCCAAAGGGATGTTCTGAAGGATGCTTTCCTTACCTGCTCCTCATTCCAACTGGGAATTCACCAACTTTCTCCAAGATTTTGCTGCTGTGTCCATATGAGTCCAAGAAGAAAAGCATTCCTAAGGCTGGGGCAATTCACAATGGAACAAATACTTAATTCCCAGACTTTAAACATTTTCACAATTTTGTCAAAAACAGTATTTAATCTGTCTCTTTCCCCCATCTTCTTTCTCAACTCACCGTCTACACCCAGAGTTAATTTGGTAGGCAGATAAATTTTGAATTAAATTATTATTTCTCCCAATTAAAGAACATTCTTCTTTGAATTGAGGAAAATAATTTTAAAGAGCTATTATTTATTTTCTCTCTTTTGGGAGAGATGATAAAGCAATATAGATGATGTATCAGATTAAGTGTTACTGTGTAAAAACAATAAGAGATGGATTATTTAAACCTGTGTTTCCCAAAACACGTTTAGTTCAACCTACTTGAAAATTGGAAGGCCTTTGTTTCAAGTATCTTTTCTTAAGTAAGCTCTTTTTCTTTTAACTAAGAATACAAGAACACTGGCAGAATAATCAGAGCAAGAATATATGAGCTCTGCCTCCCCACTGTACCCAAACTCTATTCATTCTCCTTGCTTCGACTGTTTGCTCAGGCTGCCAAATGGCCTAAAAGGGCTATGGTCAAGTCTAGCCCTAAAGGCAAACAAGAGTGAACAACTCAACGCTGGGTCAGTCCTCATCTCTCAGCCTCAGCGATTCACATCTGCTCTAAATGGGGATCGCACCAACTCAAAAGTGCCCTCTAGGAACCCCAGCTCAGTGCAGACATGCCAGAAAGAAACCAACTTTTCTCTGGGATAATCTGATTTTTTACAAAGTGAAAAATGCTACTGCCTGCAAAGCATTCAACATGAATTGGCCTCCTAGTAAAGGAGAGCACAATGCTTAGCCCATCCTGTGGTTTCCTACCTAACCCTATCTCATCCCTTCCTTACCATGCTCTCTCAATGCTAACCTCCTTCATTCCATCCCTAGGACCCCCTCCCTTGAATTTCTGGACCAAAGCCCCTGCACCTAATTATTTGCTGTTTTAAATGCTGAATCTATCAGTGGTAGATTCTTATTTTCTTTAATCATATATTTTGATATTAAATTACAACCATTTAATAAGATGACCTTAACAACACTAAATACTATTTAAAATAAGAAATTTTAGAATATATAACAAATTAGCCAAGATGCAGATACTTAAAATTTTTTTTAATTGATACATCTAAGTTTCCTTCACTCCTCAATATAAGAAGCCTAAGACTCCACAATTTCAAAAGATTAGTAGGCTCGTAATAAAATATCACATTTACGTTAGGAGGGAAAACATTTGATCAGTTTTCTTCTTTTGTATTTTTCTAGGCTGGCCCATTTTTCTCTAGAACAAAAAAAAAAACAAAAAGACTTCTTTCTTCTAAAACCACACTCTCTCTCTTAGAATGACTTGGTCCTTCTGCAAACGTGCTCCCTGCCCTACAGAGATTCCTCCTTCTGAAATTCTCCTCTACCCACCTTCCCACAGTCTGCCTTCCTCTTCAACCCCATTACACCACACCAAAATCACCATCTTCTCTGAAAGGCCAAGGTGGGCGGATCACCTGAGGTCAGAAGTTCAAGACCAGCCTGGCCATGGTGATACCCTGTCTCTACTAAAAATACAAAAAATTAGCCAGGCGTGGTGGTGCGTGCCTGTAATCCCAGCTACTCGGGAGGCTGAGGCAGGAGAATCACTTGAACCTGAGAGGCGGAGGTTGCAGTGAGCAGAGATCGCACCATTGCACTCCAGCCTGGGCAACAAGAGTGAAATTCCGTCTCAAAAAAAAAAAAAAAAAAAATTAATTCTTCTGATCCCTGAGCATGGAACATCTTTCCATTTTTGTGTCCTCTTCAATTTCTTTCATCAGTGTTTTATAGTTTTCCTTGTGTAGATCTTTCATTTCTTTGGTTACATTAATTCCGAAGTATTTTATATTATTTGTAGCTACCATAAATGGGATTGCTTTCTTGATTTCTTTTTCAGATTGTTCACTGTTGGTGTAAATAAATGCTACTAATTTTTGCATGTTGATTTTGTATCCTGCAACTTTTCTGAATTTGTTTATCAGTTCTCACAGTTTTTGAAGGAATCTTCAGATTTTTCTATGTATGAGATCGTGTCATCTGCAAACAAGGCTAATTTGCCCTCTTTCTTTCCAATTTGGATACTCTTTATTTCTCTGTCTTGCCTAATTGCTCCAGCCAGGACTTCCAGTATTACACTGAACAAAAGTGGTGAAAGTAGTTGTCCTTATCTTGTTCCAGATCTTACAGGAAAGGCTTTCAATCCTTCCCCATTCAGTAGGATGTTGACTGTGGGTTTGTCATATATGGCCTTTATTATTTTAAGGTATCTTTTTTCTTTTTTTTTTTTTTTTTGAGACAGAGTGTCACTCTGTCACCCAGGCTGGAGTGCAGTGGCGCGATCTCTGCTCACTGCAAGCTCCGCCTCCCGGGCTCACGCCATTCTCCTGCTTCAGCCTCCCGAGTAGCTGGGATTACAGGCGCCCACCACAACGTCTGGCTAATTTTTTGTATTTTTAGTGGAGACGGGGTTTCACCATGTTAGCCAGGATGGTCTCGATCTCCTGACCTTGTGATCCACCCGCCTCAGCCTCCCAAAGTGCTGGGATTACAGGCGTGAGCCACTGCGCCTGGCCTAAGGTATCTTTTTTTCTATACCCAGTAAGTTGAGGGTTTTTATCATAGAGTGATGTTAAATTTTATCTAATTTTTTTAGCATCTATTGAAGTGATCATATGGATGTTGGTTTTGGTTCTATTAATGGCATACATCGCATTTATTGATTTGTGAGGGAATTGTTTTTGGGTTTTTGTGTCTTTCGGTTTTTGTTTTTTGTTTTTTTGGTTTTTTTTTTTTTTGAGACAGAGTCTCCCTCTGTCACACAGGCTGGGGTGCAGTGGAGCGATCTCAGCTCACTGCAACCTAACGCCTCCTGGGATCAAGTGATTCTCCTGCCTCAGCCTCCTGTGTAGCTAGGATTACAGGTGTGTGCCAAGACACGTAGCTAATTTTTGTATTCTTAGTAGAGACAAGGTTTCACCATGGTGGCCAGGCTGGTCTCAAACTCCTGACCTCAAGTGATCCACCCACCTTGGCCTCCCAAAGGGCTGGGATTAAGGCATGAGCCATTGCGCCCAGCCTAATTTGTGTATTTTGAACCATTCTTGCATCCCTAGATGAATCCCACTTGCTCATGATGAATGATCTCTTTAATTAATTTTTGCGTCTATGTCCTTCAGTAATATTAGCCTATAGTTTTCTTCATTTGTTGTATCTTTATCTGGTTTTAGTATCAGGTTAATGATGGCATTGTAAAATGAGTTGTGGGCCGGACGCAGTGGCTTACACCTATAATCCCAGCACTTTGGGAGGCCGAGGTGGCGGATCACTTGAGGCCAGGAGTTCGAGACCAGCCTGACCAAAATGGTGAAACCCTGTCTCTACTAAAAATACAAAACTTATCCCACTATGGTGGCACATGCCTCTAATCCCAGCTACTCGGAAGGCTGAGACAGGAGAATCGCTTGAACCTGAGAGGTAGAGGTTGCAGTGAGCCGACATGGCACCACTGCACTCCAGCCTAGGTGACAGAGCAAAAGATTCCACCTCAAAAAAAAATTAGTTGGGAAATATTTCTTCCTCTTAAATTTTTTCGAAGAGTTTAAATACAATTGGTATTAGTTCTTCTTTAAATGTTTGGTAGAATTCAGCAGTGAAGCATCAGATCCTGTACTTTTCTCTGATGATAAACTTTTTATTATGGTTTCAATCCCATCACTGGTCATTGGTTTGTTGAGGTTTTCTATTTCTTTTTTTTTTTTTTTTTTTTTTTTTTGAGACAGAGTTTCGCTCTGTCACCTAGGCTGGAGTGCAATGGCGTGATCTTGGCTCATGGCAACCTCTGCCTCCGAGTTCAAGAGATAAGAGATTCTCCTGCCTTGGCCTCCTGAATAGCTGGGATTACAGGCACACACCACCATGCCCAGCTAATGTTTGTATTTTTAGTAAAGATGGGGTTTCACCATGTTGGCCAGGATGGTCTCGAACTCCTGACCTCAGGTGATCCGCTTGCCTCGGCCTCCCAAAGCGCTGGGATCACAGGCATGAGCCATCGCTCCTGGCCTGAGGTTTTCTTTCTTCATGGTTCAATCTTGATACGTTGTATGTGTCCAGGAATGTATCCATTTCTTCTAGCTTTTCCGATTTGTCTGTGTATAATTATTCAAAATAGTCTTTAATGATACTTTGTAGTTCTGTGGTCTCAGTTGTTATGTCTCCTTTTTCATTTCTGATTTTATTTACTTGGGTTTTCTCTCCTTTTTTTTCTTAGTTGGTCTAGCTAAAGGTTTGTTAATTTTGTTTATGTTTTCAAAAAAAACCTTTTATTTTGTTGATCATCTGGGTTGTTGTTTTTCTTTTTTTTCTTTTTCTTTTTTTTTTCTTTTTAGAGACAGGGTTTTACTTTGTCACCCAGGTTGGAGTACAGTGGCACAATCATAGCCCACTGTAACTTCAAACTCAAGGGATCCTCCTGTGTCAGTTTCCCAAGTAGCTAGAATTACAGGTGCATTGCACCATGCCTGGCTAATATTTTTATTTTATTTTTGTAGAGACAGGGATCTAATTATGTTTCGGAGGGTGGTTTCAAATTCCTGGCCTCACAGAATCCTCCCACCTCAGCCTCCCAAAGCACTGGGATTATAGGCATGAGCCACCATACCTAGCCTTGTTTTCTTCGTCTTAATCCCATTTAATTCTGCTTTTATATTTTTTCTTCCTATATTAATTTTAGGTTTTGGTTGTTCTTGCTTTTCTAGTTCCTTGAGGTGCATCATTAGGTTGTTTATTTGAAATCTTGTTTTCTTTTCTTTTTTGAGACAGGGTCTCACTCTGTCACACATGCTAGAGTGCAGTGGCACAATCACAGCTCACTGCAGCCTTGATCTTGTGGGCTCATGCCATCCTACCACCTCAGCCTCTTGGGTAGGTAAGACTACAAGTGCATGCCATTATGCCCAGACAATATTCTTTATTTTTTGTAGAGATGAGGCCTCGCTATGTTGCCCAGGCTGGTCTTGAACTCCTGACCTCAAGTAATCCTCCTGCCTTGGCCTCCCAAAGTGCTAGGATTACAGGCAAGAGTCACCGCCCCCAGCGTATTTGAAGACATTCTACCTTTTTGATACAGGCATTTATTGCTGCAAACTTCCCTCTTAGTTCTTCTTGTCCTGTATCCCATAGATTTGGGGATGCTGTATTTCTATTTTCATTTGTTTCAAGAAATTTTTTAACTTCTTAAATTTTTCACTGACCCACTGGTCGTTCAGGAGTTTATTGTTTGATTTCCATGTGTTTGTGTATTTTTCAAGGTTTCTCTTATTATTGACTTCTTTTCTGACCAATGTGATACTTGATCAATGCAATACTTGATCAATGTGATACTCGATATAATTTCTACTTTTTTGAATTTGTGAAGACTTGTTTTGTGGCCTAAGATATGGTCTATTCTGGAGAATGTTCCATGTGCTAATGAAAACAAAAATGTGCATCCTGCAGCAGTTGGGTGAAATGTTCTATAAATGTCAGTTAGACCTATTCGGTCCAGTGTGTAGCTTAACGCTGATGTTTCTTTCTTTTTTTTTTTATTTATGTATTTATTTATGTATGTATTTATTTTTTTTTTTTATTTTTTAAGAAAGAGTCTCGCTCTGTCTCCCAGGCTGGAGTGCAGTGGCATGATCTCCGCTCACTGCAAGCTCCGCCTCCCGGGTTCATGCCATTCTCCTGCCTCAGCCTTCCCGAGTAGCTGGGACTACAGGCGCCCGCCACCACGCCCGGCTAACTTTTTCTATTTTTAGTAGAGATGGGGTTTCACCGTGTTAGCCAGGATGGTCTCGATCTCCTGAGCTCGTGATCCACCCGCCTCGGCCTCCCAAAGTGCTGGGATTACAGGCGTGAGCCACCGCGCCCAGCGCTTAACTCTGATGCTTCTTTGATGATTTTCTGACTGGATGATCTGTCTATTGCTGACAGCGTGGTGTTGAAGTCCTCTGCTATTATTGTATTGCTGTTTACCTCTCGCTTCAGATTTATTAATGTTTGTTTATATACTTGGGAACTCTCGCATTGGGTGCATATTTATAATTGTTATATCCTCTTTCTGAATTGACCCCTTAGTCATTATATAGTGACCTTTTTACAGTTATGGTGTCTCTTTTTACAGTTTTTGATTTGTAGTGTATTTCTATAGTGTATCTTTTTATAGTTTTTGAGTTGTAGTCTACTTTATCTGACATAAATATAGCTACTCCTCCCTTTTTTTGTTTCTAGTTGCGTGGAATATCTTTTTCCATCCCTTCACATTCATTCTATGTGTGTCTTTATAAGTTGGGTCTTGGCCGGGCGCGGTGGCTCACGCTTGTAATCCCAGCACTTTGGGAGGCCGAGGCAGGCAGATCACCAGGTCAGGAGATCGAGACCACGGTGAAACCCCGTCTCTACCAAAAATACAAAAAATTAGCCAGGCGTGGTGGCGGGCACCTGTAGTCCCAGCTACTCGGAGAGGCTGAGGCAGGAGAATGGCGTGAACCCGGGAGGCAGAGCTTGCAGTGAGCCGAGATTGCGCCACTGCACTCCAGCATGGGTGACAGAGCGAGACTCCGTCTCAAAAAAAAAAATAAATAAATAAGTTGGGTCTTATTTCTTTATTAAACCACTTTATGCCTTTTAATTGAAGAATTGAGTTTGTTTACATTTAGTGCTATTGATATGTAAAAACTTACTACTGCCATTTTGTTGCTTGTTTTTTTGGTTGTTTTATAACTCCTCTCCTTCCTTTCTTACTGTCTTCCTTTGATTTATTTTCTCTGGCAGTATGTTTTAAATCATTGCTTTTTATTCTTAATGAATCTATTACATGTTTTTACATAGTGGTTACCATGAGGCTTACAAAAAATATAGATATAACAAGTTTTTTTGTTTTTTGTTTTTTTTTTTTTTTTTTTGAGACGGAGTCTCGCTCTGTCGCCCAGGCTGGAGTGCAGTGGCGCGATCTCAGCTCACTGCAAGCTCCTCCTCCCGGGTTCACGCCATTCTCCTGCCTCAGCCTCTCCGAGTAGCTGGGACTACAGGCGCCCGCCACCACGCCTGGCTAATTTTTTTGTATTTTTAGTAGAGACGGGGTTTCACCGTGGTCTCGATCTCCTGACCTCGTGATCCGCCTGCCTCGGCCTCCCAAAGTGCTGGGATTACAAGCGTGAGCCACCGCGCCCGGCCACAAGTTATTTTAAAGAGATGGCGATGTAGCTTACATCATGAATAGAATAGAAATAAAGAAAAATGAGGTCGGGCGCGGTGGCTCACACCTGTAATCCCAGCACTTTGGGAAGCCAAGGTGGGTGAATCATGAGGTCTAGAGTTCAAGACCAACCTGAACAATATGGTGAAACCTCTTCCGTACTAAAAATACAAAAATTAGCCGGGTGTGGTGACCCATGCCTGTAATCCCAGCTACTCGGGAGGCTGAGACAGGACAATTGCTTGAGCCCAGGAGGCTGAGGTTGCAGTGAGCCGAGATCATGCCACTGTACTCCAGCCTCGGTGACAGAGTGAGACTATTTCAAGAAAAAAAAAAGTAAAATTAGCTGGGTATGGTAGTGTGCACTTGTAGTCCCAGCTACTCAGAAGGCTGAGGTGGGAGGATTGCTCAAGCCAGGTAATTAGAGGCTGCAGTAAGCCATCCATGATAACACGGCTGCACTCCAGCCTGGGTGACAGAGTGAGACCGAAAAGAAGACGAAAAGAAAAAGAAAAGAAAAGAGACAAGACCAGACAGTGGAGCAAAGCTTCTGCTTTTCCTTTGTAAGCCAGCAAATGCTACCCTATGGAAGGGAAAGCAAGGGAAGAGAAAAGTACTGTCCAACTCCACTGAATCTGTAGCAACCGCATGACGTTCAGATAAAAAAATATCTAATATGGCTGGGCGCAGTGGCTCACGCCTGTAATCCCAGCACTTTGGGAGGCCAAGGCGGGTGGATCATCTGAGGTCAGGAGTTTGAGACCAGCCTGGTCAACATGGTGAAACCCTGTCTCTACTAAAAATCCAAAAGTTAGCTGGGCATGGTGGCGTGTGCCTGTAGTAGTCCCACCTACTCAGGAGGCTTAGGCAGGAGAATCGCTTGAACCCGGGAGGTAGGGGTTGCAGTGAGCTGAGATTGCACCACTGCACTCCAGCCTGGTCGACAGAGTGAGACTACGTCTCAAAAAATAATAATAATAAAAATAAAAATCTGATGTGGAGTTGACAGAGATAAGACTAAACCTCATGTTCCCATATTTGAATTGGATGCAAAAAATAAAAATTCAGCCAGGTGTGGTGGCTCACACCTGTAATCCCAGCACTTTGGGAGGCTGAGGCACCTGAGGTCAGTAATTCAAGACCAGCCTGGCCAACATGGTGAAACCCTGTCTCTACAAAAATACAAAAATTAGCCAGGCATAATGCAGGTGCCTGTAATCCACAGCTACTCAGGAGGCTGAGACAGGAGAAGCGCTTGAACTCAGGAGGCAGAGGTTGTATGAGCCAAGATTGCACCACTGCACTCCAGCCTGGGCGACAGAGCAAGACTCCATCGCAAGTAAATAAATAAATAAATAAATAAAATTTAAACAAATAAAAATAAAAATTCACCAACATAAAGATGATATTTAAATCTGTATATGTGAGAAGGAACAAGTACTAACTGCATCACAATTAAACAGTTTCCTAGGAGTGGCTGCTGAATGTTACTTCTTTGTATCTTATTTTTGTATCTGAATGTTACTTCTTTGTATACTTACTGGCCTGTATAGCAGGCTTTCACTTGTTAATTGAGTTCTTAGGTAATTTGGCATTTCTACCACCAGGTGGAGATGTCCCACTATCTTTCATTTACTCATTGTCGAACGAGAGGCTCTTTGGGGGAAGAATTTGGGGGTGGGGGGAGGGGTCAGGTTATGTCCTTCTACTAGTTATACAAATAAGCACTTGCCTTCATGCCGAAAAGCGAAAAGAATTTGGAGGGGGAGGGTAAGAGGTCAGGCAGTGGCTGCCTCTTCCTCCCTATTTGTTTTCTCAGTCGTTTGGTTTCCATGGGAATCCATGTTTGAGCAGCAACTCTGAATCCATTTACTGCCCCTCCACGCTTGGGGCTGAGCCCAGAGACAAGCTGTGAAGAACAGCAGATGGGTAGAAAGGGGGGGAAGATTTATTTGGTAAATTTGGATAGCAAAAGAGGCCAACAGGTGCCGGGGGAGCAGTAGTGAGGTGGAGTGCACGAAGGAATGTGAAAGGCAGACAATGTTTTTTAGTTCAAATAAAATTTGGGAACATTAAAATAGTTTCCAAAACTCTTCAGTCAGGGATACTCTGTTCTATCCCCATAGATCATCTTAGGACACACTCTGGGCCTTGTATATTACCAGGTCCTCTCTATCTCTTATCCAAAAAAAATCAACAGGCTAGGCACCATGGCTCACACCTGTAATCCCGACATTTTGGAGGATGAGGCAGGAGGAGCACTTGAGCCTAGGAGTTCGAGACCAACCTGGGCAATAGAGGGAGATCCCATCTCCACAAAAAAAAAGTTTTAATTAGCTGGGCATGGTGGCTCACACCTATAGTCCCAGCTACTCTGAAGGCTGCGATGGGAGGATCACCTTAGCCCAGGAGTTCAAGACCACAGTGAGCTGTTATCTTTTTGCCAGCCTGGGCAACAGAGCAAGACCCTGTCTCAACAAAACAAAACAAAAACGTCAGCAGACAAGTGTCAGAAACTGCCCGTTTCTCCTCATGCGTCCTCCTGTTCCAAAAGCCCTTTGGAGTAAGAGAACTCCAAGGAAAAAACCTCCGCTGCATTCCCCAGGCAAAGCAATATTTTACTGAGAGCTCCGCATACAGCAAGCTCTCGGTAGAATATTGGTTGAATGAATGAATGAATGAGCAATAAGAATCAGATGGCCTTGACTAGCCTTACTTAGTTCCAGCTGGAGATAACAAACTCGGCACAAAGAAAAATCATCTATTCTGTCATCAAAATCATGAGGATGTGAATGTTTTCATTCACAGATTAAGTCATTCAAAGAATGGTGAGGGTGTTTTGTTGTTGTTGTTCTGCTTAAATCAGATGTTTTTCATACTTGCATTACTAATACCCCAGTTTCTAAGAGTATTTGCATTTCAGTTTGTTTGTGACAATATTCGGGTATCCATTCACAGATAGCAGTTGATCTGCATATGAACAGCTTTCTACCTTGAGATGGAATCAAGTCTTCCCTCTAATTCCTTAACCACCAGCCCCACTCTTCCTCTTCACTTTCTGACACACTACCCTGTTTAATTATCATTCTGTAGTTATCTTATTTGCTTACATTTTTATTGCTTGTCACTTCTACAAATGATAGGTGACAAGCTTCTTTCTTTCTTCCAGATCACTAAGCCTTCTCTAAGTTTTATCGTCTAAATGTTCATCTTACTTTTTTTTTTTTTTTTTTGAGACAAAGTCTCGCTCTCTGGCATGGCTGGAGTGCAGCGGCACGATCTTGGCTCACCGCAACCTCTGCCTCCCAGGTTCAAGCGATTCTCCTGCCTCAGCCTCTTGAGTAGCTGGGATTACAGGTGTGGGCCACCACGCCCAGCTAATTTTTGTATTTTTAGTAGAGACGGGGTTTCACCATGTTGGCCAGGATGGTTTCAATCTCTTGACCTCGTGATCCACCCCCCTCGGCCTCCCAAAGTGCTGGGATTACAGGCACCCGCGCCCGGCCCTTATGTTCTTTTGAAATCCCCAATGTAAGTGACTTCTTCATGATTCTAATTTAATCTGCTCACCCTCCTGCCCTCCAGTTGGAAATGGCCTTTCCTTCCTCTGAACTTGTACATAGTTGATCTGCATTGCTTATAGCACTCACCTCTTGTTCTCTATGCAGAACAGTGTAATAATATTAACTACCAAATGTTGTGAACTTGGTGGCCGGGCGCAGTGGCTCATGCCTGTAATCCCAGCACTTTGGGAGGCCAAGGCAGGCGGATTACCTGAGGTCAGGAGTTCAAGACCAGCCTGGATTAGCTGGGCATGATGGGGGGCACCTGTAATCCCTGTAATCCTAACACTTTGGGAGACTGAGGTGGGAGGATCACTCGAGCCCAGGTGTTCAAGACCAGCCTGGGCAACATAGTGAGACCCTGTCTCTATTTTATAAAAAATATAAAAATAGCCAGGTGCAGTGGCTCACGCCTGTAATCCCAGCACTTTCGGAGGCCGAGGTGGGCGGATCAGCTGAGGTCGGGAGTTCGAGACCAGCCTGACCAACATGGAGAAACCCCGTCTCTACTAAAAATACAAAAAATTATCTGGGCATGGTGACACATGCCTACAATCCCAGCTACTAGGGAGGCTGAGGCAGGAGAATCGCTTGAACCTGGGAGGTAGAGGTTGCAGTGAGCCGAGATCGTGCCATTGCACTCCAGCCTGGGCAACAAGAGTGAAACTCCATCTCAAAAAATATATACATAAATAAATAAATAAAGTGCTGGGATTACAGGCATGATCCACCGTGCCTGGCCTCACTCTTCGTCTCTTGCCTGGATTTCTGGTATCTCTTCTGTCCATTCAGTCTCTTTCCAATTTTAAATCATTTTCCACGCTTTCAATGGTTGACCTTCTAAAATATAGCTCTACGCCAGGTGCAGTAGCTCACGCCTATAATCCCAGTACTTTAGGAGGCTTGAAGCCAGGAGTTCAGGACCAGCCTGGCCAATATGGTGAAACTTCGTCTCTACTAAAAATACAAAAAATTATCCAGGCATGGTGGTGGGCACCTGTAATCCCAGCTACTCAGGAGGCTGAGGCAGGAGAATCACGTGAACCCAGGAGGCAGAGGTTGCAGTGAGCCAACACTGTGCCACTGCACTCCAGCCTGGGTGATGGAGTGAGACATGGTCTCAAAAAATAAATAAATAAATAAAATTATTAAAATAATAATAATAAAATACAGCTATATTCTTTGCTTTAAAACTTCCAATGTCTTCTCATTATATTCAATTTGTTAATATAGCATAAATGGTCTTTTACACTCGCCCCAAACTTCTTTTCAAACTTTCTTTCCCTATACATTTCTACTCTTTTTTCTCTTCTTCTTTTCGTTTTTTCTTTTTTTTTTTTTTTTTTTTTTTTTTTGAGACAGAATCTTGCTCTATGTCCCAGGCTGAAATGCAGTGGCCTGATCATAGCCCACTGCAGCCTCAACCACTTGGGCTCAAGCAATTCTCCCACCTCAGCCTCCTGAACAGCTGGGACTACAGGCATGTGCCACCACACCTGGCAAATTTCTGTATTTTTTGTAGAGACAGGGCCTTGCTATGTTGCCCAGGCTGGTCTCAAACCCATAGGCTCAAATGATCCTCCCACCTCGGCCTCCCAAAGTGCTGGGATTATAGGCGTGAGCCACCCTGACTGGACTCCCCATTTCTTTATTCATCTAAACCATATTGCGCATAACATCCATCTCACATGTGACCTCCTCTCTGAAAATCTCTTCAGTTCACTCAGGTAGTATTATTCAAGTCTCCCTTCTTCCTAGGGAACTTTACGTATACCTTTACGACAGTTTCTCATATTGTATCATCTTTATCTGTTCAAAATTGCCCCTCCTCCCAGGGAGAAGCAGGGCCCGTGTCTTATTTGCCTTTGTAACCCCAGCGTCCCAGTTCTCTCATCTCTCTCTTAATACGAGCATGAATGTGATTCTATGTTGAGAAATGTCTACTCGTTTATTCTACTTTCCCCCTAAATGCAGGCCTGGTAAGTGAAATCTCAAATGCATCTGCCAAATGTTTGTTGAAAATGTAACAAACTGGCAGATCTACCTTGGAGCTTATGTCCCAAAAGAAGGAAAGGATTTCTATGGCCTGGGCTAAATCCTGAGGTGATTCTGCCATCTGGAGATACAGAATCATGAATGTCTAAGCTGCTTTGGTTTTTGATTGGACTTACTTCTGGAGGTCACAGAGGTTAGCAGGCCTGAGGTTTGTTGATGGACTTTCATATTTTAATTTAATTTAATACAAGTTAAATTTGAATATGCAAATTAACTATAATTAGGATCCCCCACAACAACGTAAAGAATGCAACGGAGGCCGGGCGCGGTGGCTCACGCTTGTAATCCCAGCACTTTGGGAGGCCGAGGCGGGTGGATCACGAGGTCAGGCGATCGAGACCACGGTGAAACCCCGTCTCTACTAAAAAATACAAAAAATTAGCCGGGCGTGGTGGCGGGCGCCTGTAGTCCCAGCTACTCGGAGAGGCTGAGGCAGGAGAATGGCGTGAACCCGGGAGGCAGAGCTTGCAGTGAGCCGAGATCGCGCCACTGCACTCCAGTCTGGGCAACAGAGCGAGACTCCGTCTCAAAAAAAAAAAAGAATGCAACGGAATCTCACTCTGGCATTCCATGCAGTGGGTCCAGTTGAGTCTCTCTGTCCTCCTGTCCCTCTCTATATAAGCATGAGTGTGATTCTATATTGAGAAGTGCATAGTTTTATTCTACCTACCTCATAAATAAATGCGGGCCACCTACTTCCTCCAATATTCGCCAAATAAATGACAAGGACTTGTTCTAATATCAGAGAAAAGCAGTCTCTGGGGCATTCCTTCCTCAGAAATTTTTCAACTTTGACTCTAGACTTCGTCTTAAGTAATGGTTTAGAAATGACCATCGGGGCCATGTGAGGTGGCTCACACCTGTAATCACACTTTGGGAGGCCGAGGTGGGCAGACCACTTAAGTCCAGGAGTGCAAGACCAGCCTGGCCAATATGGCAAAACCCTGTCCCTACAAAAATTAGCTGGGCATGGTGGCATGCACTTGTGGTCCCAGCTACTCAGGGGGCTGAGGTTGAGAGGCTGAGGTGGGAGGATCACTTGAGCCCAGGAGGCAGAGATTGTACCACTGCACTCCAGCCTGGGCAACAGAGTGAGACCCTGTCAAAAAAAAAAAAAGAAGAAAGAAAAAGAAAGAGAGAAAGAAAGAAAGAGAGAAAGAAAGAAAGAAAGAAAGAAAGAAAGAAAGAAAGAAAGAAAGAAAGAAAGAAAGAAAGAAAGAAAGAAAGAAAGAAAGAAAGAAAGAATTACCATCATAGATTTATTATTGTAGGACCCTATGTAGAAATTGTTGCAATAGATGTATCTTGTTGATTGATATAGATATTCACATACGCATATACAAGCACAAAGTGTTAAAGCTGGGTAAGAAAATCATTGGGTCTAATTCCATCAATGCAGATTGAGGTCTGAGAGGTAAATACTTGGGAAAATTCCTAAGGGGATTGTGCAGTGGTGTGATCACTGCTCACTGTAGCCTCAATCTGCCAGGCTCAAGTGATCCTCCTATCTCAGACTTCCAAGTACCTGAAACTACAGGCTGCCACCATGCTTGGATAATTTTTTTTTTTTTTTTTTTTTTTTTTTTTTTTTTTGAGGAGTCTCATTCTATTGCCCAGGCTGGAGTGCAGTGGCACGATCTTGACTCACTGCAACCTCCACTTCCCGAGTTCAAGCGATTCTCCTGCCTCAGCCTCCCAAGCTGCTGGGATTACAGGCGTGCACCCTGCTGCCGGGCTAATTTTTGTATTTTTACTAGAGATAGGGTTTCACCATGTTACCCAGGGTGGTCTTGAACGCTTGGCCTCAAGTGATCTCCCCGCTTTGTCCTCCCATAGTGCTGGAATTACAGGCATGAGCCACCGTGCCTGGCCTTTTTTTTTTTTTTTTTTGAGTAGAGATGAGGTCTCACTATGTTGCTCAGGCTGGTCTCATACTATGAGTTCAAGCAATCCTCCTGCCTTGGCCTCTCAAAGTGCTAGGATTACAGGCATGAGCCACCATGCCTGGCCCCAAGGGGATTTAACTGGGAATAGAAAGAATTTGACTAGAACCCAAATTCGATGATTTTTCCACTAAAAATGAAAATGTATGTCATATGAGTTCTATTTGTCAAGTAGACTTTCAATATAAATTCTTGGAGGGTGGAAAGGATATGAAGTTATATTCACATGCTTCATGCCCAGCTGGCATAGAGTGGATGCCCAGTAGGTATTTTTTGTAGAGACGAGGTCTTGCTATTTTGCCCAGCCTGGTCTTGAATTCCAGGCCTCACATAATCCTCCCACCTCAGCCTCCCAAAGTGCTAGGATTGTAAGTGTGGGCAACTGTGCCCAGCCTACTGGTTTTTTATGTTTTTGTTTTTGTTTTTTAAGACAGAGTTCACTTTTGTTGCCCAGACTGGAGTGGAATGGCACGATCTCGGCTCACCACAACCTCTGCCTCTTGGGTTCAACTGATGCTAGTTTAGTGGTTTTGTTCATTTGGATAATAACAGCATCAATTATTATTATTATTTAGTTTTTTTTTTTTTTTTTTTGAGATGGAGTTTCACTCTTATTGCCTCAGCCTCCTGAGTAGCTAGGATTACAGGCACGCACCACCACACCCGGCTAATTTTTGTATTTTTAGTAGAGACGGGGTTTCACCATGTTGGTCAGGCTGGTCTCCATCTCCTGACCTCATGATCCACCCACCTCGGCCTCTCAAAGTGCTGGGATTACAGGCGTGAGCCACTGCACCCGACCCCTAGGTTTGTTTCAAGAATCTGATGAGGCCAGGTGCAGTGTCTCACGTCTGTAACCCCAGCGCTTTGGGAGGCCAATGTGGAGGAATCATTTGAGCGCAGGAGTTCGAGACAAGCCTGGCCAACATGGTGAAACACCGTCTCTACTAAAAATACAAAAATTAGTCAGGTGTGGTGGCAGGCACCTGTATTCAGATTACAAATGGTGTGTATGGAAGGATAGTAGATGTTTGGAAGGGAGAGACAGAGGTAGGTAATGGAAAGAATAATTATCTTGAGTAACAGGCCTATTTCTCTCAGGTCTCTCTCCTTCCCCTCTCTTTTCTTCAAGATTTCCATCCAATTTTTTGGAAACACACACACACATCCTGGTAATATCCCTTGACCAAAAGATGGGAGCAGAGGTCATTGAATCAAATAAGGAAAATGTAGTCCTAAATTTCATAGACACACAACGTAGTCATTAAGTCCTTGCCCTACAATCCCCACTTTCTTCTACCAAATCCAGTGATCCTAAACTTTGAGTCTAACTTCCCCATGGCCCAGCCACCCTGTTCATAGTCACTATCAGGTACTCTTTCCCATCTGCTTCCAAAAGAACCTTCTGCCATCAACTGTCACTGCCTCCAGCAATTTCTACATATCATCGGCTGCCTTCCTGGCTTGCCTGTTGGGATCTCTTAAAAAGCATCACATGGGACGGGCGCGGTGGCTCATGCCTGAAATCCCAGCACTTTCGGAGGCCGAGGCAGGTGGATCACAAGGTCAGGAGTTCGAGATCAGCCTGACCAACATGGTGAAACACCGTCTCTACTAAAAATACAAAAATTAGCCAGATGTGGTGGCGTGCACCTGTAATCTCAGCTACTCAGGAGGCTGAGGCAGGAGAATTGCTTGAACCTGGGAGGCGGAGGTTGCAGTGAGCCAAGATCGCACCACTGCACTCTACCCTGGGCAACAGAGAGAGACTCTATCTCAAAAAAAAAAAAAAAAAAGCATCACATGGCCAGGCGCTGTGGCTCACACCTGTAATCACTTTGGGAGGTTGAAGAGGGTGGGGGACTTCAAGACCAACCTGACCAACATGGAGAAAATAAAAATAAAAATAAAAAAATAAAAACACAAAATTAGCTGGGTGTGGTGGCGCATGCCTGTAATCCCCAGCTACTCGGGAGGCTGAGGAAGGAGATTCACTTGAACCCAGAAGGTGGACATTGAGGTGAGCTGAGATCTTGCCACTGCACTGCACCCTGGGTGACACAGGAAGACTGAGTCTCAAAAGAAGACAAACATGGTGAAACCCCGCCTCTACTAAAAATACAAAAATTGCTGGGCACGGTGGTTCACGCCTGTAATCCCGGCACTTTGGGAGGCCGAGGCAGGCGGATCACGAGGTCAGGAGATCGAAACCATCCTGGCTAACACGGTGAAACCTTGTCTCAACTGAAAATACAAAAAAATTAGCTGGGCGCGGTAGCAGGCGCCTGTAGTCCCAGCTACTTGGGAAGCTGCCGCAGGAGAATGGTGTGAACCCGGGAGGCGGAGCTTGCAGTGAGCCAAGTTCGCGCCAGGGCACTCCAGCCTGGCGGACAGAGCCAGACACTGTCTCAAAAAAATAAATAAATAAAATAAAAAAATAAATAAAAATAAAAATACAAAAATTAGCTAGGCATGAGGCCGGGCATGGCGGCTCACGACTGTAATCCCAGCACTATGAGAGGCTGAGGCAGGCGGATCACGAGGTCAGGAGATTGAGACCTGGCTAACACGGCGAAACCCCATCTCCACTAAAAATACAAAAAAATAGCCAGGCATGGTGGCGGGCTCCTGTAGTCCCAGCTTCTTGGGAGGCTGAGGCAGGAGAACCCCGGAGGCAGAGCTTGCAGTGAGCCAAGATCATGCCACTGCACTCCAGCGTGGGTGACAGAGCAAGACTCTGTCTCAAAAAAAATAAAATAAAAAATTAGCTAGGTATGGTGAGGGGCACCTGGAATCCCAGCTACTCAGGAGGCTGAGGCAGGAGAATCGTTTAAACCCAGAAGGCAGAGGTTGCTGTAAGCTGAAATCACACCATTGCACTCCAGCCTGGGCAACAAGAGCAGGCCGGGTGCGGTGGCTCACGCTTGTAATCCCAGCACTTTGGGAAGCCGAGGCGGACGGATCACGAGGTCAGGAGATCGAGACCACGGTGAAACCCCATCTCTACTAAAAATACAAGAAATTAGCCGGGCGTGGTGGCGGGCACCTGTAGTCCCAGCTACTCGGAGAGGCTGAGGCGGGAAAATGGCGTGAACCTGGGAGGCGGAGCTTGCAGTGAGCTGAGATTGCGCCACTGCACTCCAGCCTGGGTGACAGGGCAAGACACCATCTCAAAAAAAAAAAAAGTCTCCATCTTAAAAAAAAAAATGGCCAGGTGTAGTGGCTCACGCCTATAATCCCAGCACTTTGGGAGGCCAAGGCAGGCAAATCACGAGGTCAGGAGTTCAAGACCAGCCTGGCCAACATGGTGAAACCCCGTCTTTACTAAAAACACAAGAAATTAGCTGGGTGTGGTGGCAGGCACCTTAATCCCAGCCACTCGGGAGGCTGAGGCAAGAGAATCACTTGAATGTGGGAGGCAGATGTTGCAGTGAGCCCAGATCGTGCCATTGCACTTCAGCCTGGGCAACAGAGTGAGACTCTGTCAAAAAAAAAAAAAAAACCCTAGGTGCCTCAGTTTCATATAAAGGCGTATTAAAATAATGATTATTGTCATCATTATTTCCATTCCTTCATGAGCTATAAAACATTAATTAATTTTAAAAACTTTTTGATTGACTGAAAAAAAAACGATTACTGCCAGGTGTGGTGGCTCACACTTGTAATCCCAACACTTTGGGAGGCTGAGCAGGTGGATCACAAGGTCAGGAGTTCAAGAGCAGCCTGGTCAAAACAGTGAAACCCTGTCTATACTAAAAATACAAAAATTAGCCAGGTGCCATGCCAGGTGCCTGTAATCCCAGCTACTCGGGAAGCTGAGGCAGGAGAATTGCTTGAATCCAGGTGGCAGAGGTTGCAGTGAGCCAAGATCACGCCACTGCACTCCAGCCAGGGTGATAGCCAGAGTGAGACTACATCTCAAAAATAAATAAATAAATAAATAAAATAATGCTTACTGATATGGTTTAGCTCTATGTTATTCAAATCTCATCTTGTAGTTCCCATAATTCCCATAGGTTGTGAGAGAGACCGGATGCATTGAGAAAAAACTAATACAGTAAATTGGTGCTGGGAGTGGGGTGCTGCTGAAAAGATACCCAAAAATGTGGAAGCAACTTTGGAACTGGGTAACAGGCAGAAGTTGAAATAGTTTGGAGGGCTCAGAAGAAGACAGGAAAATGTGGAAAGTTTGGAACTTCCTAGAGACTTGTTTAATGGCTTTGACCAAAATGCTGATAATGATATGGACTATGAAATCCAGGCTGAGGTAGTCTCAGATGGAGATGAAAAACTTGTTTGGAACTGGAGTAAAGGTGACTCTTGTTATGTTTTACCAAAGACACTGGTGGCATTTTGCCCCTGCCCTAGAGGTTTGTGGAAATTTGACTTTGAGAGAGATAATTTATGGTATCTGGTGGAAGAAATTTCTAAGCAGCAAAGCATTCAAGAGGTGACTTGAGTGCTGTTAAAGGCATTCTGCGTCCGGGCGTGGTGGCTCATGCCTGTAATCCCAGCACTTTGGGAGGCCGAGGCGGGTGGATCACGAGGTCAGGAGATCGAGACCATGGTGAAACCCCGTCTCTACTAAAAATACAAAAAATTAGCCGGGCATGGTGGTGGGTGCCTGTAGTCCCAGCTGATCGGGAGGCTGAGGCAGGAGAATGGCGTGAACCCGGGAGGAGGAGCTTGCAGTGAGCCGAGATCACGCCACTGCACTCCAACCTGGGTGACAGAGCGAGACTCCATCTCAAAAAATTAATTAATTAATTAATTAACCAGGCATAATGGTGTATACCTGTAATACCAGCTACTTGGGAGGCTGAGGCAGGAGAACCGCTTGAACCCGGGAGGCGGAGGTTGCGGTGAGCAGAGATCAGGCCATTGCGCTCCAGCCTGGGCAACAATAGCAAAACTCCATCTCAAAAAAGAAAAAAGGGTATTGTGTTTCAAAACGGAAACAGAGCATAAAAATGTGTATAATTTGCAACCTGACAATGCAATAGTAAAGAAAATCCCATTTTCTGAGGAGAAATTCAAGCCACCTATAGAAATTTGCATAAGTAATGAGGAGCCAAATGTTAATCACCAAGACAATGAGGAAAATGTCTCCAGGGCTTGTCAGAGACCTGTGTGGCAGCCCCTCCCATCACAGGCCCCAAGGCCTAGGAGAAAAAAGTGGTTTCCTGGGCCAGACCCAGGATCCCCATACCTTGCACAGCCCAGGAACTTGGTGCCCTGCATCCCAGACACTCCAGCCATGGAGCCGTGGCTGAAAGAAGCCAACAGAGAGCTCAGGCTGTGGCTTCAGAGGGTGCAAGCACCAAGCCTTGGCAGCTTCCACGTGGTTTTGAGCCTGTGAGTGGACGGAAGTCAAGAATTGAGGTTTGGGAGCCTCTGCCTACGTTTCAGAAGATGTATGGAAATGCCTGGATGTTCAGGCAGAAGTTTGCTGTAGGGGCGGGGTCCTCATGGGAAACCTCTGTTAGGGCGGTATGGAAGGGAAATGTGGGGTAGAAGCCCACACACAAAATCCTCACTGGGGCACTGCCTAGTGGAGCTGTGAAAAGAGGGCCACCGTCCTCCAGACGCCATAATGGTAGATCCACCAACAGCTTGCACCATGCACCTAGAAAAGTCGCAGATGCGGGCCGGGCGTGATGGCTCACACCTGTAATCCCAGCACTTTGGGAGGCCGAGGCGGGCGGATCACGAGGTCAGGAGATCAAGACCATCCTGGCTAACAAGGTGAAACCCCGTCTCTACTAAAAATACAAAAAATTAGCCGGGTGTGGTGGTGGGTGCCTGTAGTCCCAGCTACTCGGGAGGCTGAGGCAGGAGAATGCCGCGAACCTGGGAGGGGGAGCTTGCAGTGAGCTTAGATGGCGCCACTGCACTCCAGCGTGGGAGACAGAGCAAGACTCTTACAAAAAAAAAAAGAAAAGCCGCAGACACTCAACACCAGCCTGTGAAGGCAGCCGAGAGGGAGGCTGTACCATGCAAGGCTACAGGGGCAGAGCTGCCCAAGACTAGGGGAACCCATCTCTTGCATCAGCATGACCTGGATGTGAGACATGGAGTCAAAGGAGATCATTCTGGAGCTTTAAGATTTGACTGTCCCCTTGGATTTCAGACTCGCATGGGGCCTGTAGCCCCTTTGTTTTGACCAATTTCTCCCATTTGGAATGTGTGTATTTACCCAATGCCTGTACCTCCATTGTATCTAGGAAGTAATTAACTTGCTTTTGATTTTACAGGCTCATAGACAGAAGGGACTTGCCTTGTCTCAGATGAGACTTTGGACTACGGACTTTAGAATTAATGCTGAAATGAGTTGAGACTTTGGGGGACGGTTGGGAAGGCATGATTGGTTGTGAAATGTGAAGATAAGAGATTTGAGAGGGACCATGGGTGGAATGATACGGTTTGGCTCTGTGTCCCCACCCAAACCTCATCTTGTAGCTCCCATAATTCCCACGTGTTATGAGAGGGACCTGATGAAAGATGATTGAACTATGGGGTGGGTCTTTCCCCTGCTGTTCTCGTGATAGTGAATGGGTCTCACAAGAGGCAGATCTTGCAGTGAGCTGAGATCGCACCACTGCACTCCAGCCTGGGCGACAGAGCGAGACTCCAACTCAAAAAAAAAAAAAGAAAACCCAGTCCCAGGTATGTTGTTATTAGCAGCGTGAGAACAGACTAATACACTTACTTTACCGGACCGTGCCAATAAAAATCACAAAGAGATACCACCGAAAGAATGAAGTCCAGGGCCAAGCATGGTGGCTCATGCCTGTAATCCCAGCACTTTGGAAGACCCAGGTGAGAGGATCGCTTGACCCCAGGAGTTTGAGATCAGCCCTCACAACATAGTGAGATTCTGTCTCTACAAAAAATTGGTGGGTCATGGTGGTGTGTTTCTGTAATCCCAGCTACTCGGGAGGCTGAGGCACAAGAATCCCTTGAATCTGAGAGGCAGAGGTTGCAGGGAGCCAAGACTGTGCCACTGCACTCCAGCCTGGGCAACAGAGTGAGACCCTGTCCCAAAAATAAAGAAAGAAAGAATAGGCTGGGCGCGGTGGCTCACGCCTGTAATCCCAGCACTTTGGAAGGCCGAGGGGGGAGGATCACGAGGTCAGGAGATCGAGACCATCCTGGCTAACAAGGTGAAACTCCGTCTCTACTAAAAATACAAAAATTAGCTGGGCGTCGTGGTGGGTGCCTGTAGTCCCAGCTACTCGGGAGGCTGAGGCAGGAGAATGGCGTGAACCCGGGAGGCAGAGCTTGCAGTGAGCTGAGATCATGCCACTGCACTCCAGCCTGGGCGACAGAGCAAGACTCCGTCTCAAAAAAAAAAAAAAGAAAGAATGAAGTCCAAATAATTATAAAATGGTGGTGTAATAATCATCAGGGCAGAATCTGTTTCATTTCCCATCATATACTACGTACTTAGCACACAGGAGGTGCCCAACAAAATCTGTTGAACTAAGTAAATGTAAATGAATAAACTCAACCAAGGGGCATATTGAAATAATTTTCACTTAAAATATAATTAGGAATTAATTAGACATCATCAAGAATTTTCTCAGTATCTCTTTCCTGGAATGATCTCTAAAATGGGGAATGGATTATTAACTCACTAAAAGGTTTTTTTTTGTTTGTTTTGTTTTTGTGTGTGTGTGTGTGTTTTTTTTTTTTTTGAGACGGAGTTTCGCTTTTGTTGCCCAGGCTGGAGTGCGATGGCGCAATCTCGGCTCACCACAACCTCCCCCTCCCAGGTTCAAGCAATTCTCCTGCCTCAGCCTCCTGAGTAGCTATGGGATTACAGGCATGCACCGCCACACCTGGCTAATTGTGCATTTTTAGTAGAGACAGAGTTTCTTCATGTTTGTCAGGCTGGTCTCAAACTCCCCAACTCAGGTGATCTACCTGCCTCCTCCTCCCAAAGTGCTGGGATTACAAGCATCAGCCACCGTGCCCAGTGCCCAGCCTGTTCCTCTTCTTTTCTTTTTTCTTTTTTTTTTTTTTGAGACCGAGTCTCTCTCTGTTGCCCGGGCTGGAGTGCAATGGCATGATCTCAGCTCACTGCAACCTCTGCCTCCTGGGTTCCAGATTCTCCTGCCTCAGCCTCCGGAGTAGCTGTTATTACAGGCACGTGCCCCACGCCCAGCTTTTTTTTTTTGTATTTATAGTAGAGACGAGGGTTCACCATGTTGGCCAGGCTGGTCTCGAACTCCTGACCTGAAGTGATCCTCCCACCTTGGCCTCTCAAAGTGCTGGGATTACAGGCATGAGCCACTGCGCCCAGCTGGCCTGTTTCTCTTCTTAAATGTTTCTCCTGGATGCTCTGACCTCATTTCTATTATAAGTTATCAATTACTCATATTTTCTGTCATACTTCAACCCATATGTTCCAGTTCCTCCAAAGACTTGCCTCTGCCATTTAACTCTTTCTTTCCCATCATTGATTTGTTTTCCTTTTTGATTGCTCTGTTTATCTTTTTGTGGTTTTTTGCCTTTCTTATTGTCCTCTCTCCTCATGCTATGGTTTCTACTTGATCCCCACCCTCTGAGGATTTTTTTTTCTAATGGCCAACCTTAGGATCTCCAGAACTTTAACAAATTATCCTTATAATTTATCCCTTGAAAGCACTCTCTCTCTCCCCGCCAACTCCCTGCCACCACTCTATCCTTCTCCCACTGGCTGCTAGGCTCTTGGCCCTTCCCCCACAACCTCCCTTTCCTGTCGGACTAGCTTGTCCTCTTTACATACTCCTGATTCCCTTATATTTAACATGAGGAATGAGAAGTGGAAAAATGAAGAAAAGCAAAAAGAATAAAGTCTATCATTCCTCCTCTGAATGTTTAAATTCCTTCCATCTTCTGCCGAATGAACTCTGAAAAGAAACACCAGACAACACTCAGTCTGAATGACCCTCCTTGATCTTCACTCCCTCCCTCTTCCCCTGAAACACCATGGCAACTGCCACCTGAAAGAGGTTAGGCGGAAATCATCTAATAAGACCAGAGGTTGTTTGCCAAGGCTTTCTTATTTAGGAAAGTTTTGCAAAGGGCGCTTTACCCTAACTCTTTATTCTCTCACTTCCTTAATGCTAGCAAGACAAAGAACATGTGACAGTATATGTTATTATAAGATCCATAATTTTAGTAAATGTTGACTTTGTTGATCTTCAAGTTTTCTTTGCAATCTGTAATTTTAAGTTATCCTCCAGGTCTGCAGCCAGAAGGCAAGGCCCATAACAGAAGCAGAAATCACCAGGATGGCAATAAAGTATTGTGTGAAAAAAACATAGGCTGTCCAATCAGGCATTGCTTGCACAAATTTGAACCCTGCTCTTTATCAGCTACAAGACAGACCTTGAGCTATTAAGCTATATTGCCTCTCTAAGCCTCAGTTTCCTTATTTGTAAATTGGGGTGTTCTCCATGCATGAGATGGGGACTATATAACACTCCCTTTGCAAAATTATTTTAAAGATTTAATGAGATTATGTGTTCAAAGGGCAGGGTGCACAGAATGCACCACAGCTATGATTATTATCAACTGAAACAGTACATGTGTTTCTAGATTCCTAGTTCATTTCTCTTGCAGTTAAATCAAGTCATGAGATCATAGGATTCTAACGCTTCAGAAGGTAGAGAAAATGCCTCCACAATACCTCCATTTCTGAAAACAAACTGGAAAAAGAAGAATAAGAGCAGAGTGTTTTCCTGAGAGAAAAGGCATTGAATGAAATGGCAAAAAGTTCTCCGGCCTCCCTCATGACTATCGTTTTATTTTTAGGGAAAAACCCCCTAGAAGCTTAGAAGGTTTTTGTTTGTTTTTGTTTTTGTTTTTGTCTTTTTTTGAGACAGAGTCTCACTCTGTCGCCCAGGCTGGAGTGCAGTGGCGCAATCTCGGCTCACTGCAATCTCTGCCTCCTGGGTTCAAGTGATACTCCTGCCTCAGCCTCCTGAGTAGCTGGGATTACGGGCATGCACCACCACGACCAGCTAATCTTTGTATTTTTAGTAGAGATGGAGTTTCACCATGTTGGCCAGGCTGGTCTCGAACTCCTGACCTCAGGTGATCTGCCTGCCTATACCTCCCAAAGTGCTAGGATTACAGGCGTGAGCCATTGCACCCAGCCAGAAGCATTTTTAAAAATTTATTATTATTACTATTTTTTTTCTTTTTTTTGAGGCAGAGTTTTGCTCTTGTTGCCCAGGCTGAAGTGCAACGTTGAGATCTCAGCTCACTGCAACATCCACCTCCCGGGTTCAGGCAGTTCTCCTGCCTCAGCCTCCCAAGTAGCTGGGATTACAGGTGCCTGCCACCACGCCCAGCTAATTTTTGTATTTTTAGTAGAGACGGGTTTCACCAT
>NW_026652291.1:58580439-58617937 GCF_009828535.3 Hylobates moloch | reverse complement strand
GTTTCACCATCTTGTCCAGGCTGATCTTTTTTTTTTTTTTTTTTTTTCTTTTTTTTGAGATGGAGTCTCGCTCTGTCACCCAGGCTGGAGTGCAGTGGCGCGATCTCGGCTCACTGCAACCTCTGCCTCCCGGGTTCACACCATTCTCCTGCCTCAGCCTCTCCGAGTAGCTGGGACTACAGGCGCCCGCCACCACGCCCGGCTCATTTTTTGTATTTTTAGTAGAGACAGGGTTTCACCGTGGTCTCGATCTCCTGACCTCGTGATCCGCCCGCCTCGGCCTCCCAAAGTGCTGGGATTACAAGCGTGAGCCACCGCGCCCGGCCTTGTCCAGGCTGATCTTGAACTCCTGACCTCGTGATCCACCTGCCTGGGCCTCTCAAAGTGCTGGGATTACAAGCGTGAGCCACTGCACCAGGCCAAGTGTATTAACAACATCAAAGCATTTGGCTGAAGGCAGTACACACATTTGTGAAGCATGTTATGTATTTGGTCCACAAGGAGCGCTTGGTTCATGGGTACCCAAAACCAGTCAAACATAATTGTTTCAAATTTAACTCTGCAAAGGGATCATTCAAGAGCTTGTTTAAATATCTTAGGCTCCACCCCTAGAGATTCTGATTAAGTAAATCTGTGGGGGAGCCCAGGAATGTGAATTCTCCGTAAATTCCCCATGCGATTGTGGTGTTTGGGAGTCACTAGACCAAAAGAGAGTAGAGAGCTCTGGCAATAAGCATTCTTGACTGGCTCCTCATCTTTCTCTTCCTGAGATGTCACTCCAATCACCTTCTCCTTGCTCTTCACAGTTCCTGGCTTCTTTAACTGGGGTGTTGGGCTGATACCACAAAACAGCATGTAGGAAACACTGAGAGTCAAATACAATGACTAACATTTTTATTTTATTTTACTATTTTATTTTATTTTATTATTATTTTTTTTTTTTGAGATGGAGTCTCGCTCTCCCCGAGGCTGGAGTGCAGTGGCGCGATCTCGGCTCACTGCAAGCTCAGCCTCCCAGGTTCACACCATTCTCCTGCCTCAGCCTCCCAAGTAGCTGGGACTACAGGCACCCGCTACCACGCCCGGATAATTTTTTTGTATTTTTAATAGAGACGGGGTTTCACCACGTTAGCCAGGATGGTCTCGATCTCCTGACCTTGTGATCCGCCCGCCTCGGCCTCCCAAAGTGCTGGGATTACAGGCATGAGCCACTGCACCTGGCCAGCTTTCTTTTCTCTTTTCTTTCTTTTCTTTTTTTTTTTGAGACAGAGTCTTGCTCTGTCGCCCAGGCTGGAGTGCAGTGATGTGATCTTGGCTCACTGCAGCCTCTGCCTCCTGGGTTCAAGCGATTCTTCTGCCTCAGCCTCCCAAGTGGCTGGGACTACAGGCACGCGCCACCACACCCAGCTAATTTTTGTATTTTTAGTAAAGACGGGGTTTCACCGTATTGGCCAGGGTGGTCCCGAACTCCTGACCTCGTGATCCACCTGTCTCAGCCTCCCAAAGTGCTGGCATCACAGGTGTGAACCACAGTGCCTGGCCAATTTTTTGTATTTTTAGTAGAGACAGGGTTTCACCATATTAGCCAGGATGGTCTCGATCTCCTGACCTCGTGATCCGCCCACCTTGGCTTCCCATAGTGCTAGGATTACAGGTGTGAGCCACTGCACCCGGCCCAGGTTTCTTTAAAAAGCAACAAGAAGGCTGGGCGCGGTGGCTCACGCCTGTAATCCTAGCACTTTGGGAGGCCGAGGCGGGCGGATCATGAGGTCAGGAGATCGAGACCATCCTGGCTAACACGGTGAAACCTTGTCTCTACTGAAAATACAAAAAATTAGCCGGGCGCGGGAGCGGGCGCCTGTAGTCCCAGCTACTTGGGAGGCTGAGGCAGGAGAATGGCGTGAACCCAGGAGGCAGAGCTTGCAGTGAGCCGAGATCGCGCCACTGCACTCTAGCCTGGTGGACAGAGCCAGACTCCATCTCAACAAAAAAATAAATAAATAAATAATAAAAAAATAAAAAGCAACCAGAGCCGGGCGCAGTGGCTCACGCCTATAATCCTAGCACTTTGGGAGGCCGAGGTGGGCAGATCACCTGAGGTCAGGAGTTCGAGACCAGCCTGACCAACATGGAGAAACCCCATCTCTACTAAAAATACAAAATTAGCCAGGCATGGTGGCACATGCCTGTAATCCCAGCTACTCGGGAAGCTGAGGCAGGAGAATTGCTTGAACCCGGGACGCAAAGGTTGCAGTGAGCGGAGATCTCTCCATTGCACTCCAGCCTGGGCAACAAGAGCGAAACTCTGTCTCAAAAAAAAAAAAAAAAAAAGCAACAAGATACCATCACATAGAAGATGAGCGTACAAAAATAAAAAGCAACAACATATCTTTTTTTTTTAAGGATTTAATTTTGACACCCAAATACCTTAACATTCATTTTAACTAATCCAGAGGCAACCTGTGTACACAAATGAAGGAAGCAGAGATTATGCTCAAGTGGCCTGGCTTGAAAATTGGCTCCTTGACATAAACACCTCAGCAATGCTGTAAACTATTCCTGAAGATAGATAAATCATTAGACCAACACCCAAGAGGGAAGCCAAAACTAAGAAATGTTGATAAAATTAGAAAACATCATAAGAATGAGCCACAAATCCAGAAAAAACAGCCCGTCTTCACCACCAGTTCCCCCAATCCAGAATATTACACACCCCTCCCAACCACCCCAGAGCCTCTCTAGCTCTGGCTCCTGTATATGGGAAGAAACTCCGGGTGGGGTGCCAAGATAAGTCCCTTTTTCCTATCTTTTATTATCTCCCATGCTCTCTTCAGCTTCTTGGGAATGTAAGCCCTGAGTTTACAAGGTCAAAAGACCAAGGAACATTTTCCAAAAATTAGATTACAAATTGAAAAAAGAAAAATGATGGTGTTATTTTTAATATTCTCTTCTAGTATTAAGTTTGAGTGTCTCTCTTCTATTTCTCTGTCTCCTTTCATTCTCTTGCTCTTTTTCCCTCCCTCCCTTCTTTTCCCTCTATCCCTCTCCTTCCCCTCCCCTCTCCACTTCACCACACACAGAAACCCCTTTTCAAAGGGGCTTTTTTCCAACTCAGTGAAGTAAAGTCTTTGCCCCTTTGTGGGGAAGGCTCATTAACATTCCCACAGCAGCATCTCTTCAAGGATTTTACTTTTGTAACTCTGTGGGGAGGTCAAGAGGCCACAGTGGAGAGGTAAAAGGAAAAAAAAATGGTAAACTGGGGAGGGCGGAAGAAAGAAGAGGAGGGGAAAGAGTCCTTCCTTTCACAATAAGACCCACAAGAAGGAGGGGGAAAAATAGGAAAAGATGAAGACAGCCAAGATTCAGGAAAAAAGACAAATGTGGACCCTGAAATCTGCTCCCTTGGAGATTTCAGACTCCTGAGAAAAGCAGAAAGCTATTTTCCTTCTCTCCTTTCCTTTCCTGGAAGGAAATAAATGATGGAAACAGTGGGGTGAGAGGATGACAGGACTCAGTCTGTTCCATGGAGGAACTGGAAGCTTTCCTAGGCTCAGTACCCCCATTTCTCCTATAATGGTCTAGTAATAAATAATGGCACCTGTCTACCACAGGGAAGTTAATAGGATGAATTAGATAATGTCAGCAACAAGAGTTCCAAGGGTAGACTTGAGAAAGCCACCCAGGGCCCTGACACCAAAGGACTGGAACCAAAAAAGGAGATTCAGTGAACTCCAAAGCAAAGATGAGAGCATTTTCCAAAACTCTTCAGGTGTAATGTGCATACCTGCTTCAATTATCGCTAGCAGCACCCCCGCCATCTGCTGTCTCCCTTTTCCTTTCTCAGTATTGCCAAACTAGCTTGAAATTGTGTAAGGGAAGAAATGCATAAACCTTCAAACTTGCACCCAAACCTGTGAGTGAGCTTTATTTTGCTTTTCTCTGAAGATAAAGCCATCAGAGATTTACATTACTAACCCTAAAAGGGGAGAATACTTCCCACTTTTCCAACTGATGGTGTTTCAGATGCTATCTCAGCCAGAAGAATAAAACAGAAATCATGCTAAAAGAAAGGGGCCCAGGCATTATTGCCAGAAGACAGGGCATATCCAGAATATTCTATGCCAAGTAGCTCAGTAGTACTGTAGTACTCAAATATAGGTAGGAACATCACAGCCAGAAGTTAAAGAAAAATAAATGAATCTCCCTCAGTGTACAGGCCGAACAGGAGATACCTGGTTGTTGCCAAACAGTGTATTGTGGAGATGGAGGGATTCCTTTTTTTTTTTTTGGGGGGGGGGGGGGACGGAGTCTCTCTGTCACACAGGCTGGAGTGCAATGGTGCGATCTCGGCTCACTGCCACCGCTGCCTCCCAGGTTCAAGTGATTCTCCTGCCTCAGCCTCTGGAGTAGTTGGGATTACAGGTGCCCATCACTACGCCCAGCTAATTTTTGTATTTTTAGTAGAGACGGAGTTTCAACATGTTGGTCAGGCTGGTCTCGAACGCCTGACCTCAGGTATCTGCCCGCCTTGGCCTCCCAAAGTGCTGGGATTACAGGTGTGAGCCACCGTGCCCAGCCATGGCTATTTTAAATGAGATTCCTTGAGATCAATCATTTTTTTTTCATGATAGCAGTTTTGTGGCATATTGTATCTTTACTGATACAGAGGAAACAATGTGAGGCCACTGTCAGATGCACCTGGATTCCAGGCCTGTATCTCATACATCATAGCTGTGCAACTTTGGAGAAGTTACTTAATCTCACTGGGCCTTTTGATTCATCTATAAAGGGACTCAGCTATAAATAGGAGTAGTAAAGCCTACTGTGTTCATCTCAGAGTTATAATATTCAAAACACGTTACAAATGAAAATATTTATAAATTATAAAGAGCTATACATATATTACTTATAATCAGGACATATCAGAAGGTTCTTATTTCAGTTTATACCCTAGAAGCAGCTACATTATCAGAGGGGCATAGAAATATGACAGAACCAAAAGGCACAGTGAAGATCTTGGAAGAAGAGTTAGAAAAACAAGCCAGGGACAGTTTCTGAACAGACAGCACAGGGAGAGGCCCAGAGCCCTCGCAGGGAGGAGAGGGTTAAATCCTTTCCTCTGCAGTACAAAAGAAAAGAGTGTGCGGAAAGATTAGGATTTTTGCTTTTACAATGGGAGCTGCAGAAGCGTAGGGAAGAAGCTGAAGAAAAAAAGGGGGCGTCTCCCCTTTAAAGACTTGCAAAGATTGAGAGAGAAAGAGAGAGAGAGTCAAGAACAGAGAATCAGAGAGAGAGAGAGAGAGTCTGTCTGTCTCTGGGAAAGAAGAACATCTCTGCTTCACAGTGATTTGCGCTGGGGGAGAGGCATCAATTGGCTTCGGACCCAAGGGGGAGACGAGACCAGGTCACCCCGGTTAAGACTAAGTGAGCGTTGCCCCTCCCTCTCCCAACTCCTCTCCACCCGGGAATGTCTCGGCGAAAGCAGCGGAAACCCCAACAGTTAATCTCGGACTGCGAAGGTCCCGGCGCGTCTGAGAACGGTGGGTGCCTGGGGAAGGGTGGGGGCCCCTACGTCCAAGCCTGTGTGGGTCAGGCCAGGGCAAGGGGAGGGCACTCGGGCCATGGGCGAAACCAGGCGGAGGCGGACTTGGTCACTGGGGGTTTGAAGGAGTTGAGATGCAGGGAGTAAGAGATGACCTGAGCTGGGGAGAAGCCCCGCTTGTTACTTGGGATTGATTCTGTTTGTGTTTTCCTTGTTTTTCCCTGGATGAAATGGAGTTTTCAAACTGGCTCTGTCTCCCCACCCAAGAGTTTTCTCCTCAGGTCTCCCTTTGCTCACTGGTCTTTGTGCCGTTGCTAAGTAACGTCCTCAGACCTGAAGACCGTCTCTTAGGGGTGGGATTTTCCCCCCTTTTCTTTCTGGAGAGTTGGGTTGCAAGAGAATGAATTGGATAAACGTGAAGGCTCCCCTGAGGGAGACGAGAAAAAAGTTTCTCATTGTTGGGCTGAACTGAGAGCCGATCAGAGCTCCCAGAGGGAGAGAGCTAAGGTCGGTCCGAATGCAGCCTGGTTTGGGGTGTGTATGTGTGTCACCTGGAGGACAGCTGAAGGCTAGGTCTGGATGAGGGGCTTAGGTTTGTGCTTCAAGGAAAGCAAAGCAAAAAAAAAAAAAAAAAAAAAGTGCAAGAAAACACACCTGTTATTACATGCATATCATTTTATGAGGATACCATGTTTTTGAAGCAACAAGTGTCTCTTATAAGGGGGAAAAAATTGTATGTATTCTTGTAGCATTCCGTTAAGTGACAGGCTGACAGTAGAGCAAGCAGGGAATTGAAGAGTGAAATTGCTCAGAGTCTGAGAGACAGAAGCAAAATCAGGACAAAAACTTAAATTTCCTAATGCTCAGGGCTGGCTAGTGGTGCTCACTCCACTAAACCTGGGTTTTAAAAACTGGCCTGATTGTGAGTACATCTGAGCCAGGGTGTGGGAATCTATATATTTTGCAAGTGTCCAGGTAATTCTTAGGATTAAAGAAGTTTTGGACATACTTGTCAGTGGTATGGCTCCATATGTGCAGACGGCAAGTCTGGAAGTCCTGGCTCCAGAGAGGCAACTGTTTAGCATACAGTTGATACACCCAACAGTATAGTATAGGATTAAGCACAAGGGTTCTGAAACCAGACTTTTAGACAAATCCCAGCTCCACCACTTGGTTAGCTATGTGAACTTGGCTGGTTTATTTTGCCTCTCTATTCTTCAGTTTCCTCATCTGTAAAATAAAGATGTGTATACTAGCTACCTCATTAGGTTGTTGTGAAAATCTAAATGAGTTAATATGTGTAAAACCCTTGGAAAAATACCTAGCAGAAATAAGTGCTTAATACATGTAGTAAAGTACCTAGCACAAATAAGTGCTTAATATGTGTGAATATCATTACTATCATTATATGTGAATGCAGTGACACTTCCTGCAAATGCTGTAGTATGGCCAAAACTCAGGAACCTCTTGGCAAATGTCAGCATTTCTTTTTTTTTCTTTTCTGTTTTTTTTTTGAGATGGAGTCTCGCTGTCGCCCAGGCTGGAGTGCAGTGGTGCAATCTTGGCTCACTGCCCACTCCACCTCCCGGGTTCACGCCAGTCTCCTGCCTCAGCCTCCCGAGTAGCTGGGACTAACAGGCACCTGCCACCATGCCCGGCTAATTTTTTGTATTTTTAGTAGAGACGGGGTTTCACCGTGTTAGCCAGGATGGTCTGGATCTCCTGACCTCATAATCCGCCCACCTCAGCCTCCCAAAGTGCTGGGATTACAGGCGTGAGCAACCGCGCCCGGCCGTCAGCATTTCTTTATGAGACTTGTGTCATGAAAAGCTCTAAGAGAGTGTATTGGTGGCGATTAAAGTTATAGATTAAACTTGCCTTTCCACCTGTTAAAAAACAAAAACTTGAGGTCAAATCAGTGCTCCATGTGCTACAAAATAACCTTAACAGACATATTATGTTTTGGGCAGAACACATCCTCCCCGAATCACTGCTTTTCTGGGATCCTACTGTGCCCATATTTAGAGGTTCTATGGTGATGGCATCTTTCCCTCCTGAGACACATTAGCCCTTCTTAATGCTGCTATAGGCCGGATGTTTCCTACTTGTGCTCTACAGGAGACTTCCCCTAGAGCCTCAGCTTTTCCCCAGAGTTGCCTCACAGTTCTGCTGTCCTGCTGGTTTGACTGTGGAACTATGCTGAACACCCCTCCAAACCCCCAAGAAGCATTCTCTCCTCTTCTTCCTACTTCTCCCATCTGCTCACCCATTCCCCATATCATAGCTGAGGAAAAATCTTCTGTGAGGGTGTAAAAAGCTATCTTTAGCAGCTGTCCTGAATGGATTTTCAAGCTATATCTTAAAGATATAGCTTCCACTTGGGGGCATGGTAATGCAGCTACAAAGCCATCCCCATAGAAACAGTAAAGGTTTAAACCCAATGACATCAACAAATTTTTTATGAAAATTTGCCTTTGAGCTATGAAAGACAGAAACAAATGTAAAGAGCAAGGAAGCAGTAGTACCCTCTGTTAAGATCTACCTTAAGAAAGCCTAAGGATTTTCTCATCAGAATTCCCCTGGAGTTTAAGATCCTAGGCTGCTTATGATCTGGATGTCATTGGGCCTCATCTGCAAAATGAGGTGGCTCTATTTGATCATATCTAAAATTCCTCCTTGATCTTATAAGCTTACAATATATAAATTTCACATTTTCTGGTTTTCTTTTAAATTAATAAATTTTCTTAATCATGAATGGGGCAGCATCCATTCTGCAAAACAGAATGAGAGCTCTCCTTTTCCCTAATTTTTTATAGACAGGGTTTCTATTCACTTATGTGATCTTCAGGCATCTGACTTCCTTCTACCTCAGAGCATGCTCCACAGTTAGGTAGGAAGGGCTCTTATTTAGGGGCACATGTATCCTTTGGTGTACCTGTGAAATTATGGATATCATCATGAGTATCAGAAGACATTTAGTCAGTAGTCTCGGGTGCCAGTAATGTTTCCAGGAGTCTTTTGCCTTCTTTTAAGCAATATGTGCCATACACAACACGCAAATGCAGAGCCTTCGTTACATATTTTAAAAGCCAACATTCTGCAGTGACCTAAGACATCACCAAGAAACAGTCTGAAAAATCTGTTTTCCAGCCGTTTTTACTCAGCTTCCCTGACCAGAGCATCAAAACCTAACAGAATAGTTATTGCATATAAGTGATGGGCAGGAAATACTCTATTCACTTAAAAACTCTAGAGAGAGAAAAAAAAAACCCTTCTCTCTCCCCTACAGAGTCTAGAAATCTAGATTAGAGAACACAAAGGATGTGACTGGGGGAAAAATGCAAACCAGTACATCTGGGAAATAAAGGAAACCATCAGAAACCCAGATATTTAGTGAGAAGGAGAAACCAGGACAGCAGCCAAACAGATCTAGAGGGAGAGAGGGAAGTACTTTAGATGGAAGTTAGTAGGCAGCAAGAACAGCAAGAGGGGAAAGACGGCAAAGGTAGAGTTTTGGGGGCTCTGTTTACATTTGGAAGTAGAGAGCCCCATCTCTCAGGTTATTGATCCCTGGGCCACTCAACCTAGGTATTCCCAGATCAGAAAAAACACATTTTGGAATGGAGAGTATCTCAGTCCTGGTGTTACAGAGTACCAGATAAGAAATCAGAAAACTTGGTTTTCAATCTAGTGTGGACCTTGAAGCTATGTGACCTTGAGCACATGTGACCTTTCTTACCCCAGAGCTTCATTCAGCTTTTGACATTCAAATAATAACTAACACCCATGGCTAATATTTGTGGAGCATTCAGGTACTGTGCTAGGCCCTTTTTGCATTTCCTCTTTTTCCTCCCAACTCCGTTATTATTATTATTTTATTTATTTCATTTTTATTTTTTTGAGATGGAGTCTCGCTCTGTTGCCCAGGCTGGAGTGCATTGGCGTGATCTTGGCTCACTGCAAGCTCCGCCTCCCGGGTTCACGCCATTCTCCTGCCTCAGCCTCCCAAGTAGCTGGGACTACAGGTGCCTGCCACCATGCCTGGCTAATTTTTTGTATTTTTAGTAGGGACAGGGTTTCACTGTGTTAGCCAGGATGGTCTCGATCTCCTGACTTCGTGATCCGCCCGTCTCGGCCTCCCAAAGTGCTGGGATTACAGGCTTGAGCCACCGTGCCCAGCCCCAACTCCCTTATTATTACAAAGAAAATCTTTTTCTTTTTTTGAGACCAAGTCCTACTCTGTTGCCCAGGCTGGAGTGCAGTGGCACGTCTCGGCTCACTGAAACCTCTACCTCCAGGGTTCAAGAGATTCTCCTGCCTCAGCCTCCTGAACAGCTGGGATTACAGGTGCATGCCACCACACCCGGCTAAAATTTTTTTTATTGTAGTAAAATATGTGTAATAAAATTTACCACTTTAACCATTTTTAAGTGTACAATTCAGTGGCATTAAGTACATTCACTATGTTATGTAACCATTACTGCTGTTTCAATATCTTTTTCATCATCAAACAGAAACTCTGTAACCGTTAAACAATAAATCCCTATTCTCCCATTCCCTCAGCCCCTATTAGCCTCTACTCTGCTTTCTGTATGTGTGAACTTGCCAAATTTCTTTTTTTTTTTGAGACGGAGTCTTGCTCTGTGGCCCAGGCTGGAGTGCAGTGGCGTAATCTCGGCTCACTGCAAGCTCCGCCTCCCGGGTTCACGCCATTCTCCTGCCTCAGCCTCTCGAGTAGCTGGGACTACAGGCGCCCGCCACCACGCCCGGCTAATTTTTTTTGTATTTTTAGTAGAGACGGGGTTTCACCATGTTGGCCAGGATGGTCTCGATCTCCTGATCTTGTGATCCGCCCGCCTCGGCCTCCCAAAGTGCTGGGATTACAGGCGTGAGCCACCACGCCCGGCCGCCAAATTTCATATTAATGGACTCATATAATATTTGGGTACCTCATACTAATGGAATCATACAATGTTTGTCCTTTTGTGTCTGCTTTATTGCACTTAGTATGTTTTCTCTTTTTTTCTCAATTAAAGTCAAATTTGTCTGAAAGCATAATGTTTTCAAAGTTCATTCATGTTGTAGCATTTATCAGAATTTCCTTCCTTTGTACGGCAGTACCCTCATTTTAAAGAGGAGAAATCAGCCGGGCACAGCAGCTCACTCCTGTAATCCCAGCACTTTGGGAGGCTGAGGTAGGAGAATCGCTTGAACCCAGGAGGCGGAGATTGCAGTGAGCCAAGATCACACCATTGCACTCCAGCCTGGGCGACCATTGTACTCCAGCCTGGGCAACAGAGCGAGACTCCGTCTCAAAAAAAAAAAAAAAAAAAGCTGGCCGGGTGCAGTGGCTCATGCCTGTAATCCAGCACTTTGGGAGGCCGAGGTGGGCAGATCACCTGAGGTTGGGAGTTCGAGACCAGCCTGACCAATACGAAGAAACTCCGTCTCTACTAAAAAAATACAAAATTAGCCGGGCATGGTGGCACATGCCGGTAATCCCAGCTACTAGGGAGGGTGAGGCAGGAGAATCGCTTGAACCTGGGAGGCGGAGGTTGCGGTGAGCCAAGATCGTGCCATTGCACTCCAGCCTGGGCAACAAGAGTGAAACTCTGTCTCAAAAAAAAAAAAATAAGAGAGAAATAAAACTCTGGGAGAGATTAAGAAATTTTCCCAAGATCACAAAGATTAGAATGTTCTAGAGCTGGGACTTTAACTCAGGTCTGAATCACTGTGCACAATGACAATGAGAGTGTCACATCTCTAAAGTCCCAGCTCCAAAATGGTGTGAATTCCGTGTTAAGGGTTGAGTCCTTTGATGTCAAAGAAATTTTCATTAAAAGAACATTCTTATGTTTGATCTAAGATATTCCTGTTCTGGAAACAAATATATTTTTCTCACTTAGCACCAGATGTACCAATCATTGTGCCTGTTAGTCTACTGTGTTACACAGGCCACAGTTACATTAGTAGGTCTGGGTTGCAAAGGATTATTATGTGTCTACATTTAGGAAAGAGGAGTAAGGAGGAGAAGATGAGATATTTCCCTAAGAAGTAGTCAGTAGCAATAGTTACAGAATCAATTCATAATTATGGAAGCTACCAATTAGCATTGTTCAGCGTCAATAATAAGTAAGTGGGCCAGAGGCAGTGGCTTACATCTGTACTCTCAGAACTTTGTGGGGACAAGGCAGGAGGATCCCTTGAGCCCAGGTATTCCAGACAGCCTGGGCAACATAGTGAAACCTCATCTCTACAGAAAAAAAAAATTTTAATTAGCTGGGCATGATTGTGCATGCCTGTAGTCCCAGCTATTCAGGAAGCTGAGGTGGGAGGATCACCTAAGCCTGGGAGGTAGAGTCTGCAGTGAGCTATGATTGTGCCACTGCACTCTAGTCTTAATGGGTAGATGATGCTTGAACTCTGTAGAACAAAGCCTTTCACCTTACAATTAGAAATATGGTGGCCGGCACGGTGGCTCACGCCTGTAATCCCAACACTTTGGGAGGCCGAGGTTGGTGAATCACCTGAGGTCGGGAGTTTGAGACCAGCCTGACCCACGTGGAGAAACCCCATCTCTACTAAAAATACAAAATTAGCTGGGCTTGGTGGCGCATGCCTATAATCCCAGCTACTTGGGAAGGCTGAGGCAGGAGAATCGCTTGAACCTGGGAGGTGGAGGTTGCGGTGAGCCGAGATCGTGCCATTGCACTCCAGCCTGGGCAACAAGAGCAAAACTCCGTCTCAAAATATATATATATATATGGCTCAAATATCAATTAAAAAAGAAAAAAATATGCTTCAAGTTACCCATACCTGGGAAAGAAATGCAATCACTTAAACTTACAGTAAGGTGTAAATTATATCAAATTCTATTCATGGAAGCAGATTTTTCACTGGGAAAGGACACAAGGACGCTAATGTGTGGTTGTGGGCACTGTAGGGAGGGGACCTGATGGGAAGATTTAGCATTGAGAGTTCATTTTGTCTATGTCTCAATTGTGGCCAAGTTTAGCTCAGGGTGGCAGGTGTGATGGAAAGGGCAGTCCTCCATGTGGGTCTCATCATTGTGTCACCATCTCTGTATTCTCACTGGAATCACCTGAGGAGCTTTATAAAACTAATGCCTGGATCCCATCCTCAGGGATTATGAATTAATTAGCCTGAGATGTGGCCTGGACATAGGGATTTTTTTTAAGTTCATTTGGTTGGTTGATTTTGCAGAGATGGGGGTCTCATTGTGTTATGCAGGCTGGTCTCAAATTCCTGACCTCAAGCAATCCTCCTGCCTTGGCCTCCAAAAGTGCTAGGATTATAGGCATGAGCTACCCACTGTGCCTAAACTTTCTTTTCTCTCTTTTTTTTTCTTCTTTTTTTTGAGATTTTGAGATGGAGTCTCAAACTCTTGAGCTCAAGTGATCCTCCCACCTCAGCCTCCAGAGTAGCTGGGACTACAAGGAACAGACCACTGCACCTAAACATAAAAATTTTAAAACTCTCTTCTGGTAATCCTAATGGGCAGCGAAATTTGAAAACCGCTGTTCAAATGTACCACCCTGCTGCATACGACCCACCTATTTTTCTCTTTGTTCTCCCCAACAGTTCTCCCTGAAGCCTAAAGAAGCAATCTGATGGGACACTAGGTTTAGAGGGGAAGCCACCTAGTTTCCCTTTTCTTTGTCATTTCAGCTGTCTATAAGTTGAAACAAGCTTGTCCAGGTCTTAGTCCCACCCTGGACTTTGCATTTGACCGGAGATAGCTTACCTCACCTTATCTGCTATCTAGGGACACCATTACCAGTTTAGTTTATTCCTGCATTTGTGACTTCATTCATGTTTGTGTAAGAATCCTGCCCCCCTTTTCAGGATGGGCAGTGAGTGCAAAGTACTGAGAAATGGAGGGTTCCTCTTACAGGTGGCTGTTGATCCAGTCACCTTTCACCAGGGACTAAATTTACCTTAAAGAAGAGCTTAGATCAAATTACGCATCAGAAACCACATTTCATTAAAGAGCAAGAAAGGGGACAGTGTTTCCCAGGAGAAGATGAAAAGAAAAGGATTTCTTTTCTTGTCAGAAGACTTGACAAAACAGCAACTGGATATCAAATGTTCAATGCTAATTAACAAATGCTCAGTAGAAAGCCTCCATCTGATTCCCTCTCCCTGACTAATGGCAGGTAGAAGCCACACAGGGCCCTTTCTTTAGCATTAGGGAAGCCATACAATGTTGATGTGCTTGAGAAAGCACTGGACAGGAGTCAAAATTCTGAATGCTTGCTTCACTGAATTACTGTGTGAACTTGGAAAAGTCACTTAACCTCTCCAAGCTTCAGTTTCCTTATCTGTAAAAATAAACCGCATTGCACAAAACTGTGACTTGCCATAAACTGAAATAGAACCCCCCTCCCTCATTTGTTTTTTTTGTTTTGTTTTGTTTTTGTTTTTTTTTTGAGACGGAGTCTCCCTCTGTCGCCCAGGCTGGAGTGCAGTGGTGCAATCTCGGCTCACTGCAAGCTCCGCCTCCCGGGTTCACGCCATTCTCCTGCTTCAGCCTCTCCGAGTAGCTGGGACTACAGGCGCCTGCCACCACGCCCGGCTAATTTTTTTTTGTATTTTTAGTAGAGACGGGGTTTCACCGTGGTCTCGATCTCCTGACCTCGTGATCCGCCCACCTCGGCCTCCCAAAGTGCTGGGATTACAAGGGTGAGCCACCGCGCCCGGCCTCCCCCTCCCTCATTTGTAAGTCCAGGACTGGAAGCACAGAACCCATCCATTTCAGAATTATGACTCACAATGCTAACAGCCTTATTATCTGAAGTTTCAAAACATAATTCAGTAAAATGTTTTAAGTTTAAAAACACAGGCAAAATTTATGTTGAGAAGTAAAGTGGATGTTACTAATATTTTAAATAGGTTGTTTCAGCTCCCCCACCCCCTGCAATAAAAGACTTCCTACCTTTGAAATATGCCACTGATATTGGCCAGTATCTTACCTCAGAAATTAATAAGATTAACAAACATGGAAAACATCTAATTTTAGTATATGTGTATTTAAGGTTACTTCGATTATTTTGCTACTGACAATGTAAATTATCTCATTGATAAAATTCAGGACTCCCCAAACTTTAAAAATCTCACATGTACATATTAATTTTTTTAGACTTTTTTTTTTTTTTTTGAGATGGAGTTTCACTCTTGTTGCCCAGGCTGGAGTGCAATGCCACGATCTCGGCTCCCTGCAACCTCCACCTCCTGGGTTCAAGCCATTCTCCTGGCTCAGCCGCCCCAGTAGCTGGGATTAAAGGCGTGTACCACCATGCCCAGCTAATTTTTGTATTTTTAGTAGAGACAGGGTTTCAACATGTTGGCCATGCTGGTCTCGAACTCCTGACCTCGTGATCTGCCCACCTCGGCCTCCCGAAGTGCTGGGATTACAGCACCCGGCTTTTTTTTTTTTTTTTTTTTTAAGTAATGGGGCCTCACTATGTTGCCGAAGCTGGAGGGCAGTGGTTATTCACAGGTGTGATCATAACTCACTGCAGCATCAAACTCCTGGACTAAAGCAATTCTCCTGCCTCAGCCTCCCAAGTAGCTGGGGCTACAAGTGTGCACCACCATACCTGGTTTACACATTAATATTGTCAAATTTTTCAATTTTTGTCCCCACAATATTTTTCTGAGTAAGATACTGCAGCTACAATATTACCACTTTATGAAGAGGGAAACGGTGGTATAACATGGTGTGACTGACCACCATGTCTCAATTTATCAGTGAGGCAAGAATAGAACTGGGATTAAAACAATTTAGGTTTACTGATGCCCAGGGAAATCACAAAACCAAGGACTTGTGGTCACTTCCTGCATGTAAGAGAAAGTATTTTAGGAAGTGGGAAGCACTTTAAGACTCATTTCAAGGTAAAAAAGAGAATGCGCCAGAATACCTGGTCCAGGAGGCATTTTATTCTTACTTATCCTGCCTGAATAGCAGGCTGCCTCTGTGATGGTGAGCAGGTGTTAGCTATTTCTAAGCATTCAAATCAGGCTGGGGCTGAAAGGGCTTTGGACACTGAGTGCTGCCTGGTAGCTCCTACCGCATTGTTTCAAGAGGGCTGCCCTCCCCCCAGGTTAGAGTTGGGTGGGCCTCCGTAGGCCTCTGCAGGCTAGCGTCTCCCCAAACTCACTGTCTTAGTGACGGTGTGAGGAATGTTGCAAGAGGAGAACAGAGGAGGAAGAGGGTACTAAATAGGAGATGGCTTATTAAATAAGCATGGACTCTATAAATTAGGTGCTGTGTAGGCTGGGCGATCTGCGGAGTAACCTGCATTCAGCTATTATTCTGGGGGAGGAGGGACGGGGAGTGAAGGGGCTTAGTGTTCCGCAGAGAGTCCTGAAATGACTTCCTTGGAAATTCTACCTTGCAGCCGCCCACCCTGAGAAACTTCTTTTGTGGAGAGGGATGGGGGTAGGGTGGGAAAGGAAGTGAGAAAGACGAGAGAAAACTTCGAATATTTGGGGGTGTGTGTGCTGCTGAGGAGTGGATGTTCTGAGCTCCCCCTCTTCTTCTGGCCCTCAGACCTCTGAGGAGATCAGACGACCCTCTCTGGAATCCACGTTTTCCAAGCTCAGCGGATCCTTTATCCAAAGAAAAATAAGAGAAGCCTATCGCCTTGCTTCATTGAGCAGGGCTACGTTTCCCACTGTGCCCCTAGAGCTTAGGAGGGGAGGGCGGGGGGAGGAGGGTAGGCCTGGGCAAAGGCATCTGCAGATGGGGGGAGCTGGCCGGGGACCGCGAAAGGTGGACCCCCGCAGTGCTTCACAGCACCTGTCCCTGCGCCTCCGGAAACTCTCCGAGCTCTGAGCTCCCGCCCCCACGCCCCCGCTGGCGCTCCCTTCTCCCGCCTCCTCTAGCTCCCGCCTCCCTCCCCAGCAGCTCCTCCCCATAAACTCCCCTCCTCATCAGCTCCTCCCAGATCTCCCCTCTCCCCGCTTTCTCGTTCCAGCTCTTCCCCGCCTCCTCGCTCCCCTCCCCCTCCGCCGCTGCTCCCTGCCCCCGCCGCTGCCGACCTCCATCTCCGCAGTCTGGGCCGCTGGGTGCAGAGGCTGCTGCAGACCCAGCGGCCACCGCCGCCTCCCTCAATCCCAATATCCATTGTCTCCCACCCCACCTGGCCCTCCACTTCCCCCACAACCATGGCGCACGAATCCGGGAGGAGCTCTCGTCTCGGGGTGCCCTGCGGGGAGCCGGCAGAGCTCGGAGGTGCGGTAGGGTCGGTCGGGCTGGGCAGGGGTGGGGGCGGAGGGGGATGCTCAGGGGCGGCGAAGACTTTCGGTGGGCGGGAGAAAATGCGTGATTCTCTGCGTAGGCCCCTGTCCTCACACCTATTCCGTGAACTCGCTTGTGGCCTGGGGAAGGGAGGGTGGCTGAGGAGGGGAGTACCATGCTCGTGCCCCCCTCCCCTCCTCCTTCCCCACCCCCCTGCCCCATGCCGGATTGTCTCCTGTCCACACTGATCAGGCCTGAACTCTAGACTTCTGCATGGCTCTGATGGTGAGCTCATCTCCCCACCCCCAACTAGCGGTTGCTGGCCTCCTTGTTAATTAGAGCCTCGGTATACCCAACCCAACTGCGCCACCCACGCTCTCTCTCCTTGTCTTCTCCCCAGGTGATGCTAGCGAGGAGGATCACCCCCAAGTCTGTGCCAAGTGCTGCGCACAATTCACTGACCCAACTGAATTCCTCGCCCACCAGAACGCATGTTCTACTGACCCTCCTGTAATGGTGATAATTGGGGGACAGGAGAACCCCAACAACTCTTCGGCCTCCTCTGAACCCCGGCCTGAGGGTCACAATAATCCTCAGGTCATGGACACAGAGCATAGCAACCCCCCAGATTCTGGGTCCTCCGTGCCCACGGATCCCACCTGGGGCCCGGAGAGGAGAGGAGAGGAGTCTTCGGGGCATTTCCTGGTCGCTGCCACAGGTACAGCGGCTGGGGGAGGCGGGGGCCTGATCTTGGCCAGTCCCAAGCTGGGAGCAACCCCATTACCTCCAGAATCGACCCCTGCACCCCCTCCTCCTCCACCACCCCCTCCGCCCCCAGGTGTAGGCAGTGGCCACTTGAATATCCCCCTGATCTTGGAAGAGCTACGGGTGCTGCAGCAGCGGCAGATCCATCAGATGCAGATGACTGAGCAAATCTGCAGGCAGGTGCTGTTGCTTGGCTCCTTAGGCCAGACGGTGGGTGCCCCTGCCAGTCCCTCAGAGCTACCTGGGACAGGGACTGCCTCTTCCACCAAGCCCCTACTACCCCTCTTCAGCCCCATCAAGCCTGTCCAAACCAGCAAGACACTGGCATCTTCCTCCTCCTCCTCCTCCTCTTCCTCTTCAGGGGCAGAAACGCCCAAGCAGGCCTTCTTCCACCTTTACCACCCACTGGGGTCACAGCATCCTTTCTCTGCTGGAGGGGTTGGGCGAAGCCACAAACCCACCCCTGCCCCTTCCCCAGCCTTGCCAGGCAGCACAGATCAGCTGATTGCTTCACCTCATCTGGCATTCCCAAGCACCACGGGACTACTGGCAGCACAGTGTCTTGGGGCAGCCCGAGGCCTTGAGGCCACTGCCTCCCCAGGGCTCCTGAAGCCAAAGAATGGCAGTGGTGAGCTGAGCTACGGAGAAGTGATGGGTCCCTTGGAGAAGCCCGGTGGAAGGCACAAATGCCGCTTCTGTGCCAAAGTATTTGGCAGTGACAGTGCCCTGCAGATCCACCTCCGTTCCCACACGGGTGAGAGGCCCTATAAGTGCAATGTCTGTGGAAACCGCTTTACCACCCGTGGCAACCTCAAAGTGCATTTCCACCGGCATCGTGAGAAGTACCCACATGTGCAGATGAACCCACACCCAGTACCAGAGCACCTAGACTACGTCATTACCAGCAGTGGCTTGCCGTATGGTATGTCCGTGCCACCAGAGAAGGCCGAGGAGGAGGCAGCCACTCCAGGTGGAGGGCTTGAGCGCAAGCCCCTGGTGGCCTCCACCACAGCACTCAGTGCCACAGAGAGCCTGACTCTGCTCTCCACCAGTGCAGGCACAGCCACAGCTCCAGGACTCCCTGCTTTCAATAAGTTTGTGCTCATGAAAGCAGTGGAACCCAAGAATAAAGCTGATGAAAACACCCCCCCAGGGAGTGAGGGCTCAGCCATCAGTGGAGTGGCAGAAAGTAGCACAGCAACTCGCATGCAGCTAAGTAAGTTGGTGACTTCACTACCAAGCTGGGCACTGCTTACCAACCACTTTAAGTCCACTGGCAGCTTCCCCTTCCCCTATGTGCTAGAGCCCTTGGGGACCTCACCCTCTGAGACATCAAAGCTGCAGCAACTGGTAGAAAAGATTGACCGGCAAGGAGCTGTGGCAGTGACCTCAACTGCCTCAGGAGCCCCCACCACCTCTGCCCCTGCACCTTCATCCTCAGCCTCTTCTGGACCTAACCAGTGTGTCATATGTCTCCGAGTGCTTAGCTGTCCTCGGGCCCTACGCCTTCATTATGGCCAACATGGAGGTGAGAGGCCCTTCAAATGCAAAGTGTGTGGCAGAGCCTTCTCCACCAGGGGTAATCTGCGTGCACATTTCGTGGGCCACAAGGCCAGTCCAGCTGCCCGGGCACAGAACTCCTGCCCCATCTGCCAGAAGAAGTTCACCAATGCTGTCACTCTGCAGCAGCATGTCCGGATGCACCTGGGGGGCCAGATCCCCAATGGTGGTACTGCACTCCCTGAAGGTGGAGGAGCAGCTCAGGAGAATGGCTCCGAGCAATCTACAGTCTCCGGGGCAGGGAGTTTCTCCCAGCAGCAGTCCCAGCAGCCATCACCGGAAGAGGAGTTGTCTGAGGAGGAGGAGGAGGAGGATGAGGAAGAAGAGGAAGATGTGACTGATGAAGATTCCCTGGCAGGGAGAGGCTCAGAGAGTGGAGGTGAGAAGGCAATATCAGTGAGAGGTGATTCAGAAGAGGCATCTGGGGCAGAGGAGGAGGTGGGGACAGTGGCGGCAGCAGCCACAGCTGGGAAGGAGATGGACAGTAATGAGAAAGCTACTCAACAGTCTTCTTTGCCACCACCACCACCACCACCTGACAGCCTGGATCAGCCTCAGCCAATGGAGCAGGGAAGCAGTGATGTTTTAGGAGGCAAGGAAGAGGGGGGCAAACCGGAGAGAAGCTCAAGCCCAGCATCAGCACTCACCCCAGAAGGGGAAGGTACCAGCGTGACCTTGGTAGAGGAGCTGAGCCTGCAGGAGGCAATGAGAAAGGAGCCAGGAGACAGCAGCAGCAGAAAGGCCTGCGAAGTGTGTGGCCAGGCCTTTCCCTCCCAGGCAGCTCTGGAGGAGCATCAGAAGACCCACCCCAAGGAGGGGCCGCTCTTCACTTGTGTTTTCTGCAGGCAGGGCTTTCTTGAGCGGGCTACCCTCAAGAAGCATATGCTACTGGCACACCACCAGGTACAGCCCTTTGCCCCCCATGGCCCTCAGAATATTGCTGCTCTTTCTTTAGTCCCTGGCTGTTCACCTTCCATCACCTCCACAGGGCTCTCCCCCTTTCCCCGAAAAGATGACCCCACGATCCCATGAGCCTGTTTTTCTGTACTTGCTGCTCTTTGTCCCACAGAGCAGAAACAGCTTCACAAAAGGACCTCCCAGAGTTATGAGCCCTGATTTTGTCTTTTTCTCTAAGTTCTTAACATGATATGTCCCTAGTGGCTTTTATCTAGTCCCTGAGCTTGGAAATTACTGTGCTTACAAGGGGATGGCCCCCTAAGGAATTTTTCTTCCCTCCTCATTCTTTGTACCTGAGGAAAATAGATTCTCTGCAGCTTTCTCAAGGGGAACCCTCTCCAGCTTCCCTGGTGTGACCCTTCTTCCCCCTCCTCTTTCCTCTCCCTTTCCCTTTGGTAGGTGCACCTGAGCACCTACATTTGGAATTGCAGCCTAGCCCAAAAGGGCTGGCAGCTGTCTCTGGAGGGCCCAGTGCCACTCCTCTGGGGTGACCTTTCTGCTCAGCTGGTGGGTGTGGGTCCCCTATCTTTCTAGAACCAGTATGTGGCATTCCTGTCAAGTGGCCTGCCCATGAAGCCCTGGAATTCCAGCTCCACCTCCACTACCACTCCAAGCCTGGCCCCACCAGTGCTGTTTGGCCTAGGAACTGTGGCTGGGAAGGTGCCTCCAACAATGGGATCCAGGGAAGCCAAGGAGAAGACAGCCCCCCTCCTATTTCAGCCTCCTGTACCCAAGGCAGCGCCTGAGAAGCCCATCATAGACAAGAAGTAGCAAACTCTACATTCCTTCTCCCTCCCCCTGTTCCAGAAGGTGCCGGTACTGAAGATGCTCCAGTAATTGGTGACCCAACCCTAGGAAGTAGGGAGAAATGAAGGAAGGGCATAGGAAAATTTTCCCAGTAAATCCCCTGATGGTCACATTAAGGTAAAGGTGTTGGCTGGTCAGTGTGCCAAGACCTCTCCAGCTTCTCATTCATGATGACCTCTCAAAGTTGGGAAACAAGCTGATTTCTTGCCAAGAGGTCTCCCAGGAGATATTTGGGAAATGGGAAGTTCGTATCTTTAAGGAGCATTGTTGGTCAGCATGGTTGATGAACTAATGATGAGAGAGTTAAGGAATGTTGCTAGAACATAGGGCTTGCTGGTACCTATGTGACTAAGAAAGGGACATGATATAAGGGAAAAGGCCTCAAATTCTTGTGAATGTGGACATTCTCGTTAATATTCTTTTGGGCTAATAGTGACATAGTGTGCAGAGGTGTACCAGGGATCATGGGGGATTTCCTAGCACTAGTATGCTTCTAGTTTTAGATAACTCCCTCCTTTATTCCCCGGCCCCTTGTATTTTCCTTATCTTCCTCTTTCAAGACCCCTGTCCTCCCCATTTTGCCTAACCATAGGCTGGGACTTGTGTCTTTGTCATTGTCTGGTTCTTAAGAGTCCCAGACTTTGGGAGACCAGCTCCAGGTGGCGTCCTCCCTGCCTCTCCGTCTTGTAATGAGATGTAGTATTTACTCTTAACATAGGATCATTTGGAACAGGAGTTCTGAGGAGGAGAGAGTGAGGGTTTTGCTATTGACTGACTTGAACGATGGCTTCTCCTCAAGCTGTAGGCTCCAGAGCTTCCTAACCTAGTAAAATGTCAAGAACAGATGGGAGATATTAGTGTCTTTCCCTCTATCATTAAAGGTGTTTTAACCAAATATTTATGTGTTTCTCCTTATTTCATGATTACATAGCCAGCTGGGGTGTGATATGGGCATTCCCCAACATTGAGATTCATTCCCTTCCCACCTACATCTCCTGCCAAAGCTGAACATATGGTGTTGAAATATTTACTTTATTCAGCCTTATTCTAAGACAACCTTCAGTTAATGTAACTTCCCTGTGGAAATTGTTCCCTGTGGAGTTTGTATTTCCAAAAGGTAGGTAGGCATTTGCCCACTGAGTCCAGTCATTGTCTAGATTTTCTCTACCTAGAACCTTCCACCACCAGGCTTTTGTGTGGGTTTTGTTTGGAGGTTGGAAACTGTCTCTTTTCAGTCTTTCTCAAACCACAGATCAGCCTTCTGACAGCGAATCTGTAGAACCAAGGTGAATTAAACTTTATGATCCTTGAGATCTGATGTCATAATCAGAAAGAAAAAAATGTAATTCAACCCTAATAATTTCTACCAACAAGACAAAGGAGGATTCTTATCATTAAGAATTCAGAGGAAGCACATAGGAGTGGGGTTAAATAAAACACATATTTTTTTTCCCTGTCACAATGGCTCACATCTGTAATTTCAACAGTTTGGGAGGTCGAGGCAGGCCTATAGCTTGAGCCCAGGAGTTTCAGACCAGCCTGGGCAACATGGCAAAACACTGCTTCTTCCAAAAATACAAAAATTAGCTGGATGTGTTGGTGCACACCTATGGTCTCAGCTAATCAGGAGTCTGAGGTGGGAGGATTACCTGAGTCAGAGGAGACTGATTTGTAAGATTATAGTATCATTGACTCTTAGTGCTAAAGGGATGGAACTGGTAAAATGATTTGCCCAAAGTCACTCAGTGGCAAAGTTGGATTAAGAACCCAGGTAGGGCCAGCCACGGTGACTCACGCCTGTAATCCCAGCGCTTTGGAAGGCCAACGCAGGTGGGATCACTGGAGCCCAAGAGTTCAAGACACGCCTGGAAAACAAAGTGAGACCCTGTCTCTGCAAAAAATAATTAGCTGGCAGGGCACGGTGGCTCACGCCTGTAATCCCTGCACTTTGGGAGGCTGAAGCGGGTGGATCACCTGAGGTCAGGAGTTCGAGACCAGCCTGGCCAACATGATGAAACCCCGTCTCCACTAAAAATACAAAAAATTAGCTGGGCATGGTGGTGCACCCCTGTAATCCCAGCTGTTCAGGAGGCTGAGGCAGGAGAATTGCTTGAACCCAGGAGGCAGAGGTTGCCGAGAGCCAAGATCATGCCACTGCACTCCAGCCTGGGCAACAAGAGCAAAATTCTGTCTCAAAAAATAAAATAATTAGCTGAGCATGGTGGCAAGCACCTGTAGTCCCAGGTACTCAAGAGGCTTAGGTGGGAGATGAAGGCTGCAATGAGCTATGATAGCACCACTGCCCTCCAGCCTGGGTGACAGAGTGAGACCCTGTCTCAAACAAAAATAGAACCCAGGTAGGCAGAATCCCAGTCATTGCACTACTTTCACTGATCAGAGATGGCACTTGCTTCCTGCTACATCATTTCAGATTCTGGATGTGAGGCTGCCTGTAAGAAGGGAATGAGGTGAGTAAACCTATTCCTTATTGGGTGTAGGGGAACAGAGTCTTAACTCTGTCACCAAGGCTGGGGTACAGTGGTGCAATCACAGCTCACTGCAGCCTCAACTTCACAGGCTCAGGTGATTCTCCCATCTCAGCCTCCCAGGGAGCTGAGACTATAGGTGTGCCCCACCACGCCCGGCTAATTTTTTGTATTTTCTGTAGACACAAGGTTTCACCATATTGGCCAGGCTGGTCTCCAACTCCTGGGCTCGAGTGATCTGCTTCCTCGGCTTCTTAAAGTGCTGGGATTACAGTCATGAGCCACTATGCCCGGTATAAACCTATTCTTAATTTAAGATAAAGAACCAATGTTTAATTCCAGTTGCCCCCACCAGAGCAGTACAAGTCCCCTTTAAAATGTAACTGATAAATAGGAACATATGGGAATCTTTAATTTCTGGCAAAGCTTTGTAGATCTGCTTTTTCTCTCAGCCTGTGGAAGGAGGTGGGTCACCAATCCTTCCATCCCCTTAACCTCTCCCACCCCCACTGGACACAGATAATGCCATTTAACTAATTAAACCAGACTTGCCCTCTCTTTAGGTGCCAGTTCCCATTATGGTAACAGCTGTCAGTGAGGCTTTTATTGATGGACACTTCTTTGGGCAGGCTAGCACTAAGCCTGAATCCCCACCCCCCCTTTTTCACAGCTCTACTTTCTTTTCTTTCTGCCTCCTTTTCATTCTTTTCTCTCTCCTGTCCTGCTTTTTCTCCTTTCATTGACCTCCTCTTATTTGACAGCTTTTATTTCTATTTCTTTTCTCCCTTCATCCCTAATTTATTCTTTCTCTTCTTAGAGCCTTTAATTTCTTCCTTCTTATAACTGACCCTATCTCTACACTCAGCCCCACCATTTCCCACTTTCAGTAACTTTTTGCTGGACAGTCTTTTTGGAAGTTGAATTAAGTCTAACTTGCAGGAATGAATATGTAAATATATGCAGCTTGCAAAACACTTATTTTACATGAAACAGAGGATCTAGTCCAAATTGGATGAATAAAGTCATTGCTACTATAAGAAGCAAGAGACAGCTTCTTCGCTCATTCATTTGACTTTTGAGGATTTACTTTGTTTCGGAGACCAAGAGTTCTCAATTCCCAGTCAAAATAATTTTTAGGCTGGGCACGGTGGCTCACGCTTGTAATCCTAGCACTTTGGGAGGCTGAGGCGGGCGGATCACCTAAGGTCAGGAGTTCCAGACTAGACTGGCCAACATGGCGAAACCCCATCTCTACTAAAAATACAAAAATCAGCCAGGTGGTAGTGGCCTGTAATCCCAGCTACTCGGGAGGCTGAGGTAGGAGAATTGCCTGAATCATTTGAATTGCTTGAACCTGGGAGGCGAAGGTTGCAGTGAACCTAGATCGTGCCACTGCACTCCAGCCTGGGTGACAGAGGGAGACTCTGTCTCAAAAAAAAAAAAAAAATTTAAAAAGAGACCAAGTGTTGGTTAGGTGCAAAGGTAAATACTGTTATGCCTCGCTTAATGACCAGGACACATTCTCAGAAATGTATCATTAGGCAATTTTGTTGTTGTGCAAACCTCATAGAATGTACTTATACAAACCAATATGGTAGAGCCTACTACAAACCTAGATTTTATGTTATAGCCTATTGCTCCCAGGCAACAAACCTGTACAGCATATTACTGTACTAAATACTGTAGGCAATTGTAGCACAATGGTATTTGTGTATCTAGACATACAAAAGGTATAGTAAAAATACAATAATACAAATAATACAGAATACAATTAAAAGATGATACACCTATATAGGGCACTTTCCATGAATGGAGTTTGCAGGACTGGAAGTTGCTGTGGGTGAGTTAGTGAGTGCATGGTAAGTGAATGTGAAGGTCTAGGACATTACTGCAAACTACTGTAAACTTTATAAACACTGTATGCTTAGACTACACTAAATTTATTTAAAATGAAGTAACTGTGCTACAACATTACGGCAACTACAGCGTCACTAGGTGATAGGAATTTTTCAGCTCCATTATGATCTTATGGAACCATTGTTGTGCACATGGTCCACAGTTGACCAAAACATCATTATGTGACCTTTGACTGTAAGAGAAACTTCTGCCTTTAGGGGAGCTCAGTCTCAGCGGGAAAATGTAAACAGATACTTTTTTTTTTTTTTTTTAAGAGACAGGGTCTCAGTATTGTACATGCTGGACTCCAACTCCTTGGCTTAACTGATCTTCCCATCTCAGCCTCCTGGGACTATAGGCACATACCGTATTGCCTAGCTTTAAACAAATACTTTTATTTGGGGGTAACAGGAACTACGACAGATAATGGACAATGTCCTGTGGAATCAGAGAGGGAATTCAAACTTGTAATTCAAAAATGGAGAAGGGAAAGGGAGCATACACTTCTCTTGAATTCAGCTTTCACAATAACCACTCTCAAGTATATTAACTCAACCTATACAACTTAGGAACCAATGCAGTTGCCATTTAAGAACCTATATAAGGCCGGGCGCTGTGGCTCATGCCTATAATCCCAGCACTTTGGGAGGCCGAGGCAGGTGGATCACCTGAGGTCAGGAGTTTGAGACCAGCTTGGGCAACGTGGTGAAACCCCATCTCTACTAAAAATACGAAATTAGCCGGGCGTGGTGGCAGGGGCCTGTAATCCCAGCTACTTGGGAGGCTGAGGCAGGAGAATCACTTGAACCAGGGAGGAGGAGGTTGTGGTGAGCTGAGATAGTGCCATTGCACTACAGTCTGGGCAACAAGAGCAAAACTTCATCTCAAAAATAAATAAATATTAGCCGAGCGTGGTGGCAGGCACCTGTAATCCAGCTACTCAGAAGGCTGAGGCAAGAGAATGACTTGAACTTGGGAGGTGGAGTTTGCAGTGAGCCGAGATCGTGCCACTGCACTCCAGCCTGGGGGACAGAGCAAGACTCCATCTCAAAAAAACAAAAAAAGAACCTGTATAAGATTCATCGCACTCTGTTTGGCAGACACAGAGATGGGCTGCTTTTGAGATGTTCCTTCAAGAAAGAACTGGCTGCCAAGTGCAAGGAGCCTGGTTAGCTGACAACCTCCAGCTGTATTGTTCCCAATCCTTGGCCCAAAACTGAGCAAGGTACAAGGGCTTAGCCATTGGAACATAGGACTCTAATGAACAATATTTGCTCTGGAACGTCCCACTGGACTGGCAGAGACTTTATCAGGTCTGCATTGCAGTCTGACAGCTCTCCCTAATCAATTCCACTCCCCCTTTCCCCCACTGTCTTTCTTTACACCGGTTCTGTCCCAGCATCTGCTTCTCAGAGAATTCAACCTGTGTCACCCCTGAATATGCTGCAGAATTTATTGGCACATTCTCATCTCTCAGAAACTCCTGCACCTGTAACTTTGGTTATCATCCCTGGAACTTCTTAGTCAATCAACAAACACTTGTCTTCTGATCCTTAAAACAGATTTCACTAGTCTTATTCTCAATTAGACCCAACTTTGACTTCCCTTTATATTTCCTTTTCTAAGATTTATTTTCTTTTTTCTTTTTTTTTTTTGAGATGGAGTCTCGCTCTGTCACCCAGGCTGGATGGAGTGCAGTGGTGCAATCTCGGCTCACTGCAAGCTCCGCCTCCTGGGTTCACACCATCTTCCTGCCTCAGCCTCCCGAGTAGCTGGGACTACAGGCGCCTGCCACCACGCCCAGCTAATTTTTTGTATTTTTTTTTTTAGTAGAGATGGGGTTTCACTGTGTTAGCCAGGATGGTCTCGATCTCCTGACCTCGTGATCCACCCGCCTCTACCTCCCAAAGTTCTGGGATTACAGGCGTGAGCCACCGCACCCGGCCAACATTTAATAACAGTAGGTTGACTAACCCTAGTGGACATTCTGTTTTTAGTCAGATATGAACAAGACTTGAGGGAAAAAAACATTCATCCAAAGAATCAAGTAAAAAACGAAGGGTTGGCCGGGCGCGGTGGCTCACGCTTGTAATCCCAGCACTTTGGGAGGCCAAGGCGGGCGGATCACGAGGTCCGGAGATCGAGACCACGGTGAAACCCCGTCTCTACCAAAAATACAAAGAATTAGCCGGGCGTGGTGGTGGGCGCCTGTAGTCCCAGCTACTCAGAGAGGCTGAGGCAGGAGAATGGCGTGAACCCGGGAGGCGGAGCTTGCAGTGAGCCGAGATCGCGCCACTGCACTCCAGCCTGGGTGACAGAGCAAGGCTCTGTCTCAAAAAAAAAAAAAAAAAACAAAACGAAGGGTTAGGCACAATGGCTCACGCCTGTAATCCCAGCACTTTGGGAGGCCAAGGCGGGTGGATCACGAGGTCAGGAGTTTGAGACCAGCCTGGCCAACATAGTGAAATCCTGTCTCTACTAAAAATACAATTAGCTGGGCATGGTGGTACATGCCCGTAGTCCCAGCTTCTCGGGAGGCTGAGGCAGGAGAATTGCTTGAACCCAGGAGGGGGAGTTGTGGTGAGCCGAGATCGTGCCACTGTACTCCAGCCTGGGTAACAGAGCAAGGATCCATCTCAAAAAAAAAAAAAAAGTGAAGTATACAGTTAGTACTATGTTTGAGATGGGGTCTCGGTATGTTGCCTAGGATGGTCTTGAACTCCTGAATTCAAGGGATCCTCCCACCTCAGCCTCTAAAGCAGCTGGGATTATAGGCACATACCACAGCACACAGCCAACTAATGTCTTCTTTTTTTTTTTGAGACAGAGTCTTGCTCTGTTGCCCAGGCTGGAGTGCAATGGCACCGTCTCAGCTCACCACAACCTCTGCCTCCTGGGTTCAAGCGATTCTCCTGCCTCAACCTCTCAAGTAGCTGAAACTACAGGCACATGCCACCACACCCGGCTAATTTTTGTATTTCTAGTAGAGATGGGGTTTCACTATGTTGGCCAGGCTGGCCTCGAACTCCTGACCTCGTGACCCACCCACCTTGGCCTCCCAAAGTGCTGGGATTACACATGTGAGCCACTGCACCCAGCCTAGTGTCTTAATACTTACGTATTTGCTTATGATTCCATGGAGTGCCTGGTAGGATGGCTTGTCTATGTTTCATGTGGTGAGGACTGGGCTCACTCATGCAGCTTTCATCTGGACTGGAGAAGCCAAGATGGCCTCAACTTCTGGCTACTCAGATGGCTGGCTGGAATGCTGAACCCTCTCTCCTTACCATCCTTCATCCTCCAGTGTCTCTCTTTTTAAGTGGTCTATCAGGGTGACTGGACTTCCATGAAGGCCCAGGGTTCCAACAGGGCAGAAACAGAAGCTGTGGCAGCACATTTGGAGGTCCCTCAGATCTGTCTCTTGCTTCAACAGTGTTTAGATGGAACAGACCCAGGGACTCTCTCTCAAAAATCAGAAACAAAACAAAACCAAATCCCGGAAGCCGTAATGCCTTTTAAGGTCTAGACCTCTTAAGGTCTAGAACTCAGGGAATATCACTTCTGCCACATTCTTTTGGTGAAAGCTAGTCAGAAGCCTAACTCAGATTCAAGAGGAGGGGGAATAAGCTTTACTTATTGATTGAAAGAGGGCAAAGTCACACTGCCTAAGGGCATGTGGGTGGGAGGCATTGTTGTGGCCAACTCTGGAAGCAATCTACCACAGCAGATATGAGGAAAAGTTGAGAAGTGTAATGCGTGCAGCACCCATCTGCTCAAAATTAGGCTTACACTCTGTTTTGACTAGAAGAATTCTGCATTTTTCCCTCCTCCTCCTCCTCCTTCTCCTCTGTGTACTGCTGAGGGCTACGGGCTGACAAGAAAGCAATGTCTTTCTTTCGAGCAGCAAACTAGTCAAGAGGAGTCTAAAAACAATCTCTCTACAAGAAGGTCGTGCTAAGAGGCCTTCCTGTACTTCTAAAATTTGCCCAATATGCCACTGTAATAATTTTTTTTTTTTTTTTTGAGATGGAGTCTCGCTCTGTTGCCCAGGCTAGAGTGCAGTGGCACGATCTCTGCTCACTGCAAGCTCCGCCTCCCGGGTTCACGCCATTCTCCTGCCTCAGCCTCCCGAGTAGCTGGGACTACAGGCGCCCGCCACCACGCCCGGCTAATTTTCTGTATTTTTAGTAGAGACGGGGTTTCACTGTGTTAGCAAGGATGGTCTCGATCTCCTGACCTTGTGATCCGCCCACCTCGGCCTCCCAAAGTGCTGGGATTACAGGAGTGAGCCACCGCGCCCAGCCGCCACTGTAATAATTTACCCAGAGTTAATGTGAAAGCAAAAACTTCTGGGAGCTGCCCTTGATTTGATTGACTTTCAGGAGTACTTGTGCTACTTCTTTGCACCACTGCCCTCCGGCAGTGAAAGAGTGAGGCTTGTCTCAATAAAACAAAAACAAAAACAAAAAACCAAAGTTACACATCCCAAAAGATAAATTCCCTAAAAGTAAATTAAGTTCAGAAAATGAGACTGAAATGAGTATTTTGATCACTACTAAATCTCCATAGTATCTAACACATAGTAAACACTCAATACTTACTGAATGGATAAAAGTCATATTACAATACACATACATCTTTCATAGCTCCCTTCATATTCACCCCTTCCTTTTCATTACTGTTCATAACCAGCTTTTAGTTAAAGTTCTTCTCATCAGACACTTAGTTACAATGGACTACTAACCATCTTTGTCCTCTCCAAAATCTCCTTCCTCCTCACCTCAATTTATCTAGAACAGCAAATCAATTTTGAAACATTCCTATTTACAAACTAAGTGTTTCCTATTGTATTCTGAATAAGGTACCATGTACCTTCTACAATCTCGCCTCAAATTTGGAAACCTAAAATTTCTCCCAATATTCCCAAATATAAATCTTTATATTCTGGCGAACTAATCCGGATTGGCATAACACACATCATGCTTTCCTACCTCTAATCTGGACCTTTGCCTTTATCATATTCCAGACCTGGATTTCCCTCCTGTACCTTCACCTACTGAAACCTTAGTGGTCACTTCAAGCCTGAACCTTGATGCCAGCTTCTTTCCAATGCCTTCCTGGGTCATTAAACTTGGAGTCCTCTTCTTTGAAATCACGTTTTTTTTTTCCTGTTTTTTTGTTTTGTTTTGTTTTTGTTTTTTGAAGAGTCTATGCCCACACTACCTCATGCCGTGAAGATGGTTCAGTATTAATAAACTGGCTCATAGCTCCTTTACCAGATTATAAACTCTTTGAAAACAAGAGCCATGCCAGTCAAACTATTTTTTGTATTTTTTGGACAACAGTGTATGGCATCATGTAGACGTTGGATAAGTCAGTGATTCCCGAAATGTTTCCATTCACGGAGCTCCATTAAAAAAAAAAAAAAAAAAAAAAGGCTAAGCCGATGGCTCACGCCTGTAATCCCAGCACGTTAGAAAGCCAAGGCAGGCTGATGAGCTAAGGTCATGAGTTCGAGACCAGCCTGGCCAACATGGCGAAACCCCATCTCTATTAAAAATACAAAATTAACTGGGCATGGTGGCAGGTGCCTGTAATACCTGCTACTAGGTAGGTTGAGGCAGCTAGAATCTGGGAGGCGGAGGTTGCCGTGAGCTGAGATCACACCACTGCACACCAGCCTGGGCAATAAGAATGAAACTCTGTGTCAGGCCAGGCTCAGTGGCTCACGCCTGTAATCCCAGCACCTTGGGAGGCTGAGGCGGGGGCAGATCGCGGGGGCAGATCACGAGGTCAGGAGTTCGAGACTAGCCTGGCCAACATAGTGAAACCCCTGTCTCTACTAAAAATACAAAAATTAGCCAGGTGTGGTGGCACGCCCCTGTAATCCCAGCTACTCGGGAGGCTGAGGCAGGAGAATCGGTTGAACCCAGGAAGTGGAGGTTGCAGTGAGCTGAGACCACGCCATTGCACTCCAGCCTGGGTGACAGAGTGAGACTCCATCTTAAAAAAAAAAAAAAAAAAAAAGTGTCAAAAAAGAAAGAAAGAAAAAAAGGATTGTAGGAAAAACCACCACCACCAACCTTGTATTTAAGTTTACTACACATACAGAAAAGTGCACATACCAAAATGTTCAGCTCAATTACATTTCACAAACTGAACAGACTCATGAAAGTAGCTCTCATAACAAAAAACACAACGCAACTAGGACCTCAAAGCCGTCTTAGTGTTGGAACCCGATTTTAATCGATTACACGTACTTTGTAAATTTAGTCTAAGAGAGAGATCACGTATTTGAAGATCTGTCGTATTTTTCCTTCCTCAGCCCTCCTCACTTCCCCACGCCTCGTCCACACAAAGAAGCATGCGCGCACCCACCACCGCCCCCTCCTCACCTCAGATTGGGGACCACCGTTGTGTTTTTTATTTATTTATTTTTTTTGTAAATGGACAAACGGAAACAAACCAACACCACCTTCAGTGGAAAAGGTATGTTAGTACCAAACTGTCAAAAGGAACTAGTGATCCTTCATTTTAAAAATCTGTACTATGGCCGGGCGTGGTGGCTCACGCCTGTAATCTCAGCAATTTGGGAGGCCGGGGAGGGCGGATCACGAGGTCAGGAGTTTGAGACTAGCCTGGCCAACACAGTGAAACCCCGTCTCTACTAAAAATACAAAAAAATTAGCCGGGCGCGGTGGCGGGAGCCTGTAATTCCAGCTACTGGGGAGGCTGAGGCAGGAAAATCGCTTGAACCCGGGAGGTGGAGGTTGCGGTGAGCCGAGATCGCGCCATTGCACTCCAGCCAGGGCGACAGAGTGAAACTCCGTCTCAAAAAAAAAAGAAACAAACCCCAAAAACTGTACTATACGGTGTTGCTCTCTACGAGTGCTACTTTAGCACAGGTCAACTCTCAGCACTCCTCTCCGAATATTCAACATGGCCGCATGCGCGTCTATAAGCAACATGGCCGCTCTGCCAGTCACCAACATGGCAACCACAGCCTCACTGTGCCCGGAAGCATGAGAGAGCGGGTATAAGGACTATACCGGCCGCTCTGCCAACACCTAACGTGGCTCTTTATAGCTTCCAAGAAAGCGCGACACCGGAAATAGCTTTTCTGTCTTGCTCATCTCCAGGGGTCATTTTCCGGTTAGCCTTCGGGGTGTCCGCGTGAGAATTGGTTATATCCTGGAGCGAGTGCTGGGAGGTGCTAGTCCGCCGCGCCTTTTTCGAGAGGCGTCAGGGCTGGGAGACTAGGATGTCGGACACGTGGAGCTCTATCCAGGCCCACAAGAAGCAGCTGGACTCTCTGCGGGAGAGGCTGCAGCGGAGGCGGAAGCAGGACTCGGGGCACTTGGGTGAGGCACTGGGCTGTTGGGGCCGAGGCTCAACCGGGGAGGACGGGCGGGATCCCTAGAGAAAAAGCTCTAGAGTCACTGCCCTTTACCAAACGGCCATTTCTGTAAAGCCTCGTACATTGGTACTCCGTCTTCACCTTCAGCAGCACAGACCTTCGCCCTTCTGCAAGTAGTTCGCGGTTCCTCCTCACCCTGGGCCTCGGTTCTTCCAGCTCACTTTTACCGGACGGACGCTTGAGCCCCACCCTGGTCCGTCTTGCCCACTCCTCTTCAGACTGCGAGGACGTCGCCTTTGTGAGGCTGCTCAGCCCCCTATCCCGCGAAGCAGCAAGAACCCCTTTTTGTTGCTGCTATGGCGCTTTGTTCCCTCAGTTATAACGACTGCTTTGTAGTGGTCATTTCTTGGCAGCTGTGGGTACAGTAAGCGAGGAATGAACCTTTATATCCACAGTGCCCAATTTAGTGGCCCGTACAGAGTGGCACTCGGTGTTTCTGAATGAGTACCCCTACTGGCATTGGCTTAGCCATTTACATACCTAGCAGGAATCTGAAAACATTTGTGTTTGGTTTCCAAACTTTTTCTCTTCTCCTGTTGCCCCCATGTCACGATCATAAAACTTGAAGGAAATTTAAAAGATTAAGTTCACTGTTAACCACTCGCTACCCTCAGGACAAACTGAATTATTTAAGGCAAACTAGTAACGAAGCTCTGCAAAAATAGTGACTCAGTATCACCCTTGTGGTAGATTGTTCTAATATTTGTCAGTATCTTCAACTCCATCTCTAAATCTTGTCTAGATCATGTTAGGTTCATGTGCTCGTATTCTGGCCCCTAGAAATAGAAGATGCACCGGCAGGATCCTCCCACCTAATTAATTACCTTTCTTAAGTATCTACAGTATTCATGGGTTTAATTAGACAAAAATAAGTAAGAAATTGCTCCTGTCCTCAAGAAGTTTAAAAAGCCTAGGATTCGGCCGGGCGCGGTGGCTCACGCTTGTAATCCCAGCACTTTGGGAGGCCGAGGCGGGCGGATCACGAGGTCATGAGATCGAGACCACGGTGAAACCCCGTCTCTACTAAAAATACAAAAAATGAGCCGGGCGTGGTGGCGGGCGCCTGTAGTCCCAGCTACTCGGAGAGGCTGAGGCAGGAGAATGGCGTGAACCTGGGAGGCGGAGCTTGCAGTGAGCCGAGATCGCGCCACTGCACTCCAGCCTGGGCGACAAAGCGAGACTCCGTCTAAAAAAAAAAAAAGCCTAGGATTCAAGGGTAGATGCTTACAAAAAGTGAAGAATATGATAAGATGTATGTACGAAGCCAAATGAATGGATCTATGGCCTGTACAGTGAAGAGAAGTAACAAGAGCTGGTGCAGGTAGTGAAGCCATCATAGTGGAATTGGCACTTGAGTTTGGCCTTTATGGCTATATAGGACCTAGATAATTAGAGAGGTAAGAGGGGAGGATAGTAGAGTAAGAAGTGCAAGTCATATGATCAGGCAATAATTAGTAGTCAAGCCTCAGAGTAGTTCCTGAATTACCTGAGAGAATTTTTTTCCCCTGCTCTAGAAACTTCATTGATTTATTTATAGATACAATTTTTTGTTTTGTTAAGTTTTTTCCCTTATTCTTTGGTTTCCTGTCTTGAAACTTCTTAAAAATGTGCGTAAATGATGCCAAAGACTTTTTTTGCTTTTGTTTTTGAGATAGCATCTCTCACCGTTGCCCAGGCTGGAGTATATCAGTCCTCCCGGTTCATCCTCCTGAGTAGCTAGGACTACAGGTGCATGCCACCATGCCTGGCTAATTTTTAACTTTTTAATAGATATAAGGTCTCATTATGTTGCCCAAATTTGTCTTGAACACCTGGGCTCAAGCTGTCCTCTTGCCTAAGCCTCCCAAAGTGTTTGAATTACAGGTGAGAGCCACCATATCCAGCCTATTTAATTTTCTTGTGGAATCTTTTCCCTTTCAGCAATGGCAGTTGCAAAAGGGGACCTGAGGATCAGGTAGTTGTTTGTTTCAACAAAATGATCTGCAAAATTATTTATTTAGTTAGGTAGAGACAGGGTCTCCCTCTGTCACCCAGTCTGGAGTGCTGTGGCATGATCATGGCTCACTGCCGCCTTGACTTCCTGGGCTCCAGCGATCCTCCCACTTCAGCCTCTCAAGTAGCTGGGACCACAGGCGTGTGCTACCATGCCCAGCTAATTTTTGTATTTTTGGTAGAGAGGGGGTTTCACCATGTTGCCCAGGCTGATCTCTAACTCCTGAGCTCAAGCAATCCACTCACGTTGGCCTCCCAAAGTGCTGGGATTACAGGTGTGAGCCACTGTGCCCGGCATCATACTTCTTTATACTTTTCCATTTCTAAATTCATACTCTTTCAATGAATGATTCTAATTGCTCTTGGTCATTTTAAGTTTCATTTCATTTTTCTATGACATTAACTACATTTTGGTATTAACCAAACTTTGTGCTGTATGCAGACCTAACTACTAGGGCCTTGATACTTTGCTCCAGGTCCTTGCTAAACATGTTTAATATTTTTGACAATAAGACTGTATTCTCCCTCATGTACATATCCTTTTTTATTTTTATTTAGTTTTTCTTTTTTAGATATGAATATCTCTTGACTTGTATATCTAGCTAATAATACAGCTAAGACCCTTTTTCTGTGTGTGTGTGTGTAAGACAAGAATCTCGTTCTGTTACCCAGGCTGGAGTTCAGTGGCATGAACACAGCTCACTGCAGTCTCGACCTCAGGGCTCAAGTGATCCTCCCGCCTCAGCCTCCTCCTGAGTGGCTAGCACCATAGGTGTGCCCTACTATGCCTGCCTAATTTTTAATTTTAATTTTTTTGTAGAAACAGGGCCTTGCCATGTTGCCCAACTGGTCTTGGACTCTTGGGCCCAAGCTATCCTCCCACCTTGGCCTCCCAAAGTGCTGGGATTACAGACGTAATTCCAGCCTAGTTAAGACTCTTACAAAAGTATTTTTGGGGTTGTAATTAAATGTATCTTGTCTTCTGACCAAGAGCTTGATCTGACCCATCATTTGGTACTGTGGTAATAGGTAAAGATGAAACATACAAATTAAACCAGAATGTCACTGTTCTTTCTGTGTTATTTTGATTATTTCAAAGAATGTGTTTTGTTGAGCTTTAGGATTCTTAGGAAACCCTTGTGAAACACTGTATTGTAAGTTTATGAATCATGTTGTCATGTAAGATGTAACTCAAGACTTGATAAAAGTTCAGATTATTCCATTCGTTTCTCACCGGAAGTAAAAATTTGCCTACCACATCTGTCGCCCAGGCTGGAATGCAGTGGCGCGATCTCGGCTCACTGCAAGCTCCGACTCCCGGGTTCATGCCATTCTCTTGCCTCAGCCTCCCAAGTTGCTGGGACTAAAGGTGCCCGCCACCACGCCCGGCTAATTTTTTTGTATTGTTTTTAGTAGAGACGGGGTTTCACAGTGTTAGCCATGATGGTTTCCATCTCCTGACCTCGTGATCCGCCCATCTCGGCCTCTCAAATTGCTGGGATTACAGGTGTGAGCCACCGTGCCCGGCCACATCTTGTTTTTTATCGCATTACTGAAATCTGATAATTATCGACAACTGAACTGATTGTCAAAAGACAAGGATATAAAATGAACTAAAATGTATCCATATCGTTAATAGTGGAAAATACTATGGGCAAAATATTGGGAGACCTTTGTTAGATTGGCATTTTTATTATTTATTTATTTATTGAGACAGAGTTTCGCTCTTGTGGCCCAGGCTGGAGTGCAGTGGCGCCATCTCACCTCACTGCAACCTCTGCCTCCTGGGTTCAAGCAATTCTCATGCCTCAGCCTCCCGAGTAGTTGTGACTACAGGTGTTTGCAGCCTTTGGAAGGCTAAGGCGGGTGGATCACCTGAGGTCAGGAGTTCAAGACCAGCCTGGCCAACATGGTGAAACCCTGTCTCTACTAAAAATATAAAAATTAGCCAGGTGTGGTGGCAGGTGCCTGTTGTATGTACTACAGGCACATACAACCTTGCCCAGCTAATTTTTTGTATTTTTTGGGCAAAACGCCCAACAGGGTTTCGCCATGTTGCTTAGGTTGGTCTGGGACTCCTGGACTCAAGTGATCCTCCCTCCTCAGCCTCCCAAAGTGCTGGGATTACAGGCATAAGTCTCCATGCCTGGCCTCCTTCCTTTTTAAGGATAAATAATATTCCACCATATGTATATAACACATTTTGTTCATTCATCCATGGGTGGGCGTTTGGGTTACTTCTACCTTTTGGCTATTGTAAATAATGCTGCTATGAACCCGGGTGTATGAATATCTCTTTGAGACCCCGCTTTAATTTTTTTTTGTTTTGTTTTTTCTTGAGATGGAATCTGGCTCTGTCACTCAGGCTGGAGTGCAGTGGCGCGATCCTGGCTCACTGCAAGCTCCACCTCCTGAGTTCACCCCATTCTCCTGCCTTAGCCTCCCAAGTAGCTGGGACTACAGGTGCCTGCCACCACGCCCGGCTAATTTTTTTGTATTTTTAGTAGAGACAGGGTTTCACCGTGTTAGCCAGGATGGTCTTGATCTCCTGACCTCATGATCCACCCGCCTCGGCCTCCCAAAGTGCTAGGGTTACAGGTGTGAGCCAACCACACTCGGCCGAGACCCCACTTTAATTCTTTTGGGCATATATCCAAAAGCGGAATTGCTAGATCATATGGTGATTCTTTTTTTGATTTTTGAGGAAGCGCCATCCTAATGGGTGTTATAGCTCATGTTGGTAAAGTATATATATATATATATATACACACACACATATATATACACATATATATATATATATATATATATAT
>NW_026652291.1:58408111-58580039 GCF_009828535.3 Hylobates moloch | reverse complement strand
TTTTTTTTTTTTTTTTTTTTTTTTTGAGACAGAGTCTGGCTCTGTCCCCCAGGCTGGAGTGCAGTGGCACCATCTCGGCTCACTGCAAGCTCCGCCTCCCGGGTTCATGCCATTCTCCTGCCTCAGCCTCCCGAGTAGCTGGGACTACAGGCGCCCGCCACCACGCCCTGCTAATTTTTTTGTATTTTTTTTTTAGTAGAGACAGGGTTTCACTATGTTGGCCAGTATGGTCTCGAACTCCTGACCTCGTGATCCACCCACCTCGGCCTCCCAAAGTGCTAAGATTACAGGCTTGAGCCACCGCGCCTGGCCCATAACCAGAATTACATCACCAGATATTGGAATGAGCAGTATTAAATCAGTCAGATTACCAATGAGAAAAGTCAATACCAAGTTGTAGGGACTGAAATATTTATGTTAACATGGTTCTTTTTATAGATTTCTCACTTAAAAATTTTCTCACTTCTTAATTACTCAAAGAACATCTTCAGTTACTAACTGGAGAAACTGAAAACGAAAGAAGAAATGGGTGAGAGTAGAATCCTCCCACCTCAGCCTCCCCAGTAGATGGGACTACAGGCACAGGCCACCATGTGTGGCTAATTTTTAAAAAATTTTCTGTAGCGACACTAGGTTTCACTATGTTCCTCTGGCTGGTCTGGAACTCCTGGGCTCAAGTGATCCTCCCACCTTGGCCTCTCAGAGTGCTGGGATTACAGATATAAGGCACCACACCAAGCCCTGAGTCAGATTTTAATAAATTCAGTTTCCATTAGAGTGGAAAATTTTCAAATTAATGAATTATTTATTTATATATTTTTTGAGACAGAGTCTTGCTCCGTCGCCCAGTCTGGAGTGCAGTGGCATGATCTTGGCTCACTGCAGCCTCTGCCTCCTGGGTTCAAGCAATTCTCCTGCTTCAGCCTCTCCAGTAGCTAGGATTATAACCTTGTGCCACCACCCCCAGCTAATTTTTTTTTTTTTTGTATTTTAGTAGAGACGGGGTTTCACCATGTTGGCCAGGCTGGTCTCGAACTCCTCACCTCAAGTGATCCACCCATCTTGGCCTCCCAAAGTGCTGGGATTACAGGCGTGAGCCCCAGTGCCTTACCAGAATGGAAATATTTAAGTAAACAAAATATTTCTAAATGTAAACTAATGGCCTACTTAGTTTATTTAGCAATTTCAGTTCAGGTCCTAGGAGTTTAATATTTCATCTATATTTTAATTAACCACAGATATTAGGCTTTCTCAAAGGTAACATTTTGTCCTAATTTTAGTTTCTCAAATCGTATTAAGGTTATGATGGCTACCCAGCTTGTGAAGTAATAGATGATAATAATATAGTCAGGAAATATTATTTGGTAACCAAGGCTTCAGCGAAGTATTAAGATATTTGTGTTTGTGAGTGTTGTAGGTAACACTGCTGGCCCCCAACATTGTCATTTTGTACACTTTGTTGATCAATGGCCTGAATTCATTAAAATTCACACTACATGCCTCAAAAAGAATATTGGATCCCAGCCTAGGTTGTTGAGTATATTCCTGTCCTTTATTAAAATGTGGGTTGATAGAAAGGTGGTAGGGATATTTAAATCTATCATGCTAATTTATTTTCGTTGTATCACAGCAAGGATAGGGAATTAGGAAAACATTACTCACTCAATAGAGAAAAGGTAGATAGAAAATCCAGTATTGGCCGGGCGCGGTGGCTCACGCTTGTAATCCCAGCACTTTGGGAGGCCGAGGCGGGCGGATCACGAGGTCAGGAGATCGAGACCACGGTGAAACCCCATCTCTACTAAAAACACAAAAAATTAGCCAGGCGTGGTGGCGGGCGCCTGTAGTCCCAGCTACTCGGAGAGGCTGAGGCAGGAGAATGGCGTGAACCCGGGAGGCGGAGCTTGCAGTGAGCCAAGATCGCGCCACTGCACTCCAGCCTGGGTGACAGAGCGAGACTCCGTCTCAAAAAAAAAAAAAAAAAAAAAAAAAGAAAATCCAGTATTATCTTGACAAAGCAGTGAATGTTTTAGTATGACTGAGGATAGGTAATCTAGTGCTAAAGTTGGTCAGAGAATTTCCTGCACAAAATGAAAGATCTGTGTATGGGAATGCTAGAGAATTTGACTTCTCAGAAATATATAGACCAACAGTGGTTGCCTTTTTTCATTTTCACTTCTCTTCATTCTTAGATCTACGGAATCCAGAGGCAGCATTGTCTCCAACCTTCCGTAGTGACAGCCCAGTGCCTACTGCACCCACCTCTGGTGGCCCTAAGCCCAGCACAGCTTCAGCAGTTCCTGAATTAGCTACAGATCCTGAGTTAGAGAAGAAGTTGCTACACCACCTCTCTGATCTGGCCTTAACATTGCCCACAGATGCTGTGTCCATCTGTCTTGCCATCTCCACGGTAATGACCTGACAGAGTTAGGATTTACAACTTATTTTCAGTTCACGGTCAGTGTCTTATTGCCCATACCTCCCCTCCTTCTCTAGCCAGATGCTCCTGCCACCCAAGATGGGGTAGAAAGCCTCCTGCAGAAATTTGCAGCTCAGGAGTTGATTGAGGTAAAGCGAGGTCTCCTACAAGATGATGCACATCCTACTCTTGTGACCTATGCTGACCATTCCAAGCTCTCTGCCATGATGGGTGCTGTGGCAGAAAAGAAGGGCCCTGGGGAGGTAGCAGGGACTGTCACAGGGCAGAAGCGGCGTGCAGAACAGGACTCAACTACAGTAGCTGCCTTTGCCAGTTCGTTAGTCTCTTGTCTGAACTCTTCAGCATCGGAACCAGCAAAGGAGCCAGCCAAGAAATCAAGGAAACATGCTGCCTCAGATGTTGATCTGGAGATAGAGAGCCTTCTGAACCAACAGTCCACTAAGGAACAACAGAGCAAGAAGGTAGGGGTCATGTGAAAATACTCTCACAATATGTTCTAATTATAGCTTTGTTTGACAGGGATTTACCCCTAGGGCAAGGAACTGTTTTTAGAATTGAGGGTTTATAGCAGTGGTTCTCAACTGGGGATGATTCCCTGTTGCCCAACTCCCAGGGGATCTGGTAATGTCTAGAGACATTTTTATTGTCACACATGGGAGAGTGCTATTGGCATCTAGTAGGTAGAGGCCAGGGATGTTTAACAAACAGTTGTCTGTCCCAAAGTGTCAATAATGCCAATGTCGACAAATTCTTATTTAGATAATCTGTCATTGAATCTGAAAGAATTGGATCAAGAAAAGAGGAATCCAGATATATAGAAATATAGAGAGATGAAGGGAGAGGAATACTAGACCAATTATGGAAATTGACTAAATAATGTGAATTGGTTCTGAGTATAAGTATTGGCCTGACATGAGTTCTTACCTGTTTGGTACTTGTAGTGCGTGAGTTTGAACTAGTTAATTAACTTCTCTTGAACCTTAATCTTCTCATCTGTAACGTGAAGATAATACTAGCATATCCTGCCTTATAGAATTGAATAGACTCTGAGCTAAAAAGTAAAGTGTTTAGCACTATACTTTTTAGTTCAGCACCCAGTAAATATGTTTTTTGTAGAAGGAATGCCTTCCTGGGGAGGGGACGTTAACATAAATGCTTAGGGGTAGGATCCAGGCCTCTTCCATTTTAATTTCATCCCAAATGCGTATTTATGAGGAAGGACTGAACCCCTAACAAATCTCTCATCTGAAGGCTCCAATTTTCCAATATTAAGTTAGCTAATTTAGGTCTAGGCACAATGGCTCATTCCTGTAATCTCAACACTTTGGGAGGCCAAGGCGGGAGGATTACCTGAGGTGAGGAGTTCAAGACCAACCTGGGCAACATAGACCCTATCCCTATAAAAAGTAATTAAAACATCAGCTAGCATGGTGTCATGCACCTGTATTCCCAGCTACAATTGAAGGCTGAGCTGGGAGGATCACTTGAGCCTGGGAGTTCAGTGGGAGAAAGTGAGTTATGATAACACAACTGCACTCTGGCCTGGGCAACAGCAAGATCCCATTTCTTTAAAAAAAAAAAAAAAGCTGATTTATTTTTTATTATTATTATTTTTTTTGAGACGGAGTCTTTCTCTGTCCCCAAGGCTGGAGTGCAGTGGCGCGATCTCGGCTCACTGCAACCTCCACCTCCTGGGTTCACGCCATTCTCCTGCCTCAGCCTCCCGAGTAGCTAGGACTACAGGCGCCTGCCAACATGCCCGGCTAATTTTTTGTATTTTTAGTAGAGACGGGGTTTCACCGTGTTAGCCAGGATGGTCTCGATCTCCTGACCTCGTGATCCGCCCGCCTCGGCCTCCCAAAGTGCTGGGATTACAGGCTTGAGCCACCGCGCCCGGCCTGATTTATCTCTTGTAAGACATTAATGTCAAAAAGAATTTGCGGAGTTGGTCTAAGAGCCAGTTTGATCTACAAGACATTTTAAGTCCAAGGCTACTTCTGTCACAGGTCAGTCAGGAGATCCTAGAGCTATTAAATACTACAACAGCCAAGGAACAATCCATTGTTGAAAAATTTCGCTCTCGAGGTCGGGCCCAAGTGCAAGAATTCTGTGACTATGGAACCAAGGAGGAGTGCATGAAAGCCAGTGATGCTGATCGACCCTGTCGCAAGCTGCACTTCAGGTCTCTTGGAAGGGAATGAGGTGGGATGGGTTTGTCAGAAGCAGCCATTCCTTTTCAGCATATTCCTTCGTCATTGGGGTTCTGTCTGTAATCTTATTTAGTTTATGGTTTGTGTAAGTCCTCCAGACCCTGAAGGTATACTTTCAGAAGTGCATTGTGTGGGAAGAAGACAGGCTGTACTCCCAAATAACTGAGATTTTTTTTTTTAAAAGCTGCCTCCCTCTTAGGATAGCAAAGTATGTCTATCTCTGAGCCACAGTGAAAGTTGAAGTATTCTGAAAGGAGGATAATCTTAGGAGAAAAGGAACCTAAACTCTTAGGTCAGTGTTTTATGCTGTTCTAACCAACTAAGTCTCCTGCACAGCTTGCCTTCCAGTAGTAAAACAGGAAACCAAGTCTTTACTCAGAGATGAATTACAATTGTTCTGTAGTATCAATTATGGATTTCCATGCTACCTGCCTCCCTTAAAACTCCTGGAGGAAGCTCTAACGATAGAATTAGGGGAGGGTAATAAAATAGGAGACAGTTTGAAATCATTTGGAATTTGAACTGTTGGATCTACATCTGGAGCACCATCTTGATTCTCCCTTTTTATTTTCTCAGACGAATTATCAATAAACACACTGATGAGTCTTTAGGTGACTGCTCTTTCCTTAATACATGTTTCCACATGGATACCTGCAAATATGTTCACTATGAAATTGATGCTTGCATGGATTCTGAGGCCCCTGGCAGCAAAGACCACACGCCAAGCCAGGAGCTTGCTCTTACACAGAGTGTCGGAGGTGATTCCAGTGCAGACCGACTCTTCCCACCTCAGGTACCTGTCTGCTCAGAAAACTCATCTCAACTTATGGACTTATGTTTGATAGGGCAGCCATACACGTTAAGAAAGCAGAGCAAAATTCAGCAATCTTGTCTTGCTTATTGGGAATGGAGGGGGATAGATAAGGTTGTAAGGGAATAGGAAAAATCAAACGGAAGAGGGACTTGGGCCATGAATCTGAGAGTTAAAGTAGGGAAGATGACCAAATAACCACTTTATGCAGTGGATCTGTTGTGATATCCGCTACCTGGACGTCAGTATCTTGGGCAAGTTTGCAGTTGTGATGGCTGACCCACCCTGGGATATTCACATGGAACTGCCCTATGGGACCCTGACAGATGATGAGATGCGCAGGCTCAACATACCCGTACTACAGGATGATGGCTTTCTCTTCCTCTGGGTCACAGGCAGGTAATGCAATTCAGTTATGTAGGTATGGACAGATACAGTACAGAGTGAATACGGAATGGGAGATAAAATCCTGGGTTTTCCTAGCCCCACTATTAAATGTATGACTGATTTAGTCTTTTTTTTTTTTTTGAGAGAGTCTCACTTTGTTGCCCAGGCTGGAGTGCAGTGGTGTGATCTCAGCTCACAGCTCACTGCAACCTCCACCTCCCAGGTTCAAGCAATTCTCCTGCCTCAGCCTCCTAAGTAGCTGGGATTACAGGCACATGCCACCACACCCAGCTAATTTTTTCTTTTTGTATTTTTAGTAGAGACTGGATTTCACAATGTTAGCCAGGATGGTCTCTATCTCCTGACCTTGAGATCCACTCACCTCGAGCTCCCAAAGTGCTGGGATTACAGGCGCGAGCCACCACGCCCAGCCAGTCTTTTTTTCTACTGAGTCCTAATGCCTGTTTACAATGCAAATTATACCCTGAATATATATTTAACTCTACATTTGTTCTTTGAGAAAGGTAAGGTTGTTGAGAATACCGTTTTATCTTTTCATTCTTAGATCCACCATGCTTTTGGTGTTGTGCATGTAAATGTTCACTGAATGTCTACTGAAAAAGTGTTTATAGTGTTTTTAACACATCACATATTTTGAAGGGAAAAAAAAATATGGGCATAGAAATAGTTGTTTAACTCATTTCTTTCTAGGGCCATGGAGTTGGGGAGAGAATGTCTAAACCTCTGGGGGTAAGTAGTGGTTGTGTTGCTTTCTTTTGAGGGTAATACTGTTATAGTGAGATACATGTTCTCTTCTCCCAGAGTGTTCTGTGATTCCTTGCTTCTATAAATGGTACTACCCCTAAACTGTAAAAGTTTGGCTAAAACTCTAGTTCTTTTTTATGCCCCATAGGTATGAACGGGTAGATGAAATTATTTGGGTGAAGACAAATCAACTGCAACGCATCATTCGGACAGGCCGTACAGGTCACTGGTTGAACCATGGGAAGGAACACTGCTTGGTGAGCAGCAGTGGGGCCCGATTCAATAGGTGGAGCACAAAGAAGAATCATTTGATTTCTTATTTAGAAAAAGTTCAAAAGATGTGGTTTCATAAGGTAATCTGTTATCTGTGGTGAGCAGGTTGGTGTCAAAGGAAATCCCCAAGGCTTCAACCAGGGTCTGGATTGTGATGTGATCGTGGCTGAGGTATGTGCTTCCCAGGCCTCCAAAGCTTCCACATTTTTGTTGGTATCAGTTATTCATGTTGGGTGTATTCTCATCCCAGATTTTTCTCATTTAGATCATAAACATAATAGAAAGGGCTAGAATTGCAATCTTGTGTAACTTAAAAAGCAGCTAGTTTTTACTTCCTAGGTTCGTTCCACCAGTCATAAACCAGATGAAATCTATGGCATGATCGAAAGACTATCTCCTGGCACTCGCAAGATTGAGTTATTTGGACGACCACACAATGTGCAACCCAACTGGTAAGGTGACCAGAGAACAGGCTAGTCCTCAAGGGGCTATTATTTATGATTAAGGACAGAATTTAATAGAGCTTCACATTGTTTTCCACTAGTCCATAAATGAGCTTCACAGGACTCATAAGCCACTTCAGCTTGTATTTAAACTGTTTTATGAGATTCTACAAATATTCATTAGAAACTCCACAGGTTCTAGGACCCAGAAGCACTGCTCCCTAGGGTTTCTACTCTCTTCACAACCTAAGGATCTTCCTCAGCCATTCTATGTGATGTATTGAATCTGCCCCCTGGTGGTTACGAAGTTATCTATTTAATCTGTCAATAATTATATCTTTCACCCCTCAACAGAGCTTAAAACACATGCTGCTAGCATTTTGCTTCTCCAAAGAATACTCCCTGGTAGCAACTCTGTGAAGCAGGCCTGGCTAAGCATTAGTTACTAACCCTCAGATAATACAGATCCAGTCTATTTTAACACCAGAATCTATGCCAATTCTGAACTAGTCATTCTACCATATACTATTCTAATGTTAAGCTCTTTTTAGAATTGGCATATTTGATATGATGATAGGCAGTCTTCATTTGGTATGCATTTTTTTAAACAATATTAAACCCTCTAATTCCAGGATTTCTGGTTTGCCCCTCCTTTTACCCTGTTTCAGGATCACCCTTGGAAACCAACTGGATGGGATCCACCTACTAGACCCAGATGTGGTTGCACGGTTCAAGCAAAGGTACCCAGATGGTATCATCTCTAAACCTAAGAATTTATAGAGGCACTTCCTTACAGAGCTAAGAATCCACAGCCATGGCTCTGTAAGCTAAACCTGAAGAGTGGTATTTGTACAAAAGCTTTCTTCTTTATTTAAATAAACATTTGTATTGTAATTGGGATTCTGAAGTCCATTCTGGCTCTGCTACTTAACAGTGTGTAATCCTGTGCAACTCATCTCTCAGTATTATATGTGAAATGGGAGTATTACCTCATTGGGTTGCTGTGAGGGTTCAAACTAAATGAGTGCATGGGAAACATTAAAATGATCCTTATAGGCTAGACACAGTGGCTCACACCTGTAATCCCAGCACTTTGGGAAGCCAAGGTAGGAGGATAACTGTAGCCCAGGAGTTCAAGACTATGTTGCCATGGGGCAACATAGACCCCATCTCTACCCCTACCCTCCAAAACCATTAAAAAAACAGGAGTGCAGGCTGGGTGTGGTGGCTCACACCTGTAATCCCAACACTTTGGGAGGTCGAGGTGGGCAGATCACGAGGTCAGGAGTTCGAGACCAGCCTGGCCAACATGGTGAAACCCTGTCTCTACTAAAAATACAAAAAATTAGCTGGGCGTAGTGGCGGGCGCCTATAATCCCAGCTACTCGGGAGGCTGATGCAGGAGAATCGCTTGAACCCGGGAGGCAGAGGTTTCAGTGAGCTGAGATCGCACCACTGCACTCCAGCCTGGGTGACATAGCAAGACTCCATCTCAAAAAAAAAAAAAAAAACCCACAGAAAACAGGAATGCATAGGATAAAACTATGTACATAGTTGGTTGAGGAGAAGGTTCTCTAGGACAGCATTTCCTGTCTACAAACAGTAAAAATTTGAGTTTTATTTAAAGTTATCACCACTTGGACTATATGCTGTAAACTTCTGCTTATTCTGTTACAACCAGGTGGCTTCTCTAGTCTGTTTTTCTTTTTTTTTTTTTTTTTTGAGACGGAGTCTTGCTCTGTCGCCCAGGCTGGAGTGCAGTGGCGTGATCTCGGCTCACTGCAACCTCCGCCTCCCGGGTTCATGCCATTCTCCTGCCTCAGCCTCTCCGAGTAGCTGGGACTACAGGCGCCCGCCACCACGCCCGGCTAATTTTTTTTTGTATTTTTGGTAGAGACAGGGTTTCACCGTGGTCTCGATCTCCTGACCTCGTGATCCGCCCGCCTCGGCCTCCCAAAGTGCTGGGATTACAAGCGTGAGCCACCGCGCCCGGCCGTCTGTTTTTCTTTAGATTATGTCTAAGAAATAATGACAGACCTATGGTCTTTTAAAGATAGTTAATCAAACACAAGTGAATACAACTTTAGACTTTGGTGAAACCTCTTACTAATGATGTAGAGTTCTGCCTCTTAGATTCATGAACTGTGATAACTCAGGTAAGGATGGTAACTGCAGAAATAATATATATATAAAGAGAAATCACTCCTGGGTGATGTCATTTTCCATGTAGCCCAGTATGCCTGTGTTGAAAAGTTTTGTTCTCAAAGCAGTGTACTAATGTGATAATGGGGAATAACATTTTTTTATGAGGGAACCCTTTAAAATGGATGCACACAGTAGCGTTTTCTCCTAGGCTCAAAGCTGAGTACATTCCCATAATTTTAATAATATTTTAGGCAAGTCCTATGACAATTACACCAACAAATTTCTTCAACCCCACCACCACCCCTACCATCTCTATGCTTTGCTTGCCCAGACTCCCTTCACCCTTTCCTCTGCTATTACCACTGATATTTCTGCTTGTGGTTGAAAGTAAAAAGCATCTCCAGATTACAGCAAATTCAGTGGCCCTGCTCCAGAGCCTAGCCTCTGCTGAAGGAAGAATGGGGTGAAACATGAACAGCCATCATGGGTTGTGATCAGGCACTACCAGAAGCCCAGCTTGTGTTTCAAAAACAGGCTCTTGGACATGTTCCCAGCAGATAACTCTTCACTGGCTTGGAGAACAGGAAGGACTATTTCACAAACACCACTGTGTTTGAATTTCTAGAGGCTACCCAGGCCAAGAATACATCCCTAAGAGAGAAAAAGACATACAAAAACAGAATTATACACAAACTGAAACAGAATTACGCCTAGATACATTTTTTTTTTTTTTTTTTTTGGAGACGGACCTCATGGGTTCACACCATTCTCCTGCCTCAGCCTCCCGAGTAGCTGGGACTACAGGTGCCCACCACACCCGGCCAATTTTTTGTATTTTTAGTAGAGACAGGGTTTCACTGTGTTAGCCAGGATGGTCTCGATCTCCTGACCTGGTGAATCGCCCGCCTTGGCCTCCCAAAGGGCTGGGATTACAAGTGTGAGCCACCACGCCCAGCCGCTATATTCTTTTTATCTGTCTTTTTTTTTTTTTTTTTTTTTTTTGAGATGGAGTCTCGCTGTTGCCCAGGCTGGAGTGCAGTGGTGTGATCATCTTGGCTCACTGCAACCTCCACCTCCTGGGTTCAAGAGATTCTCCTGCCTCAGCCTCCTGAGTAGCCAGGACAACAGGTGCCCACCACCATGCCCGGCTAATTTTTGTATTTTTAGTAGAGATGGGGTTTTACCACATTGGCCCAGCTGGATTTTTTATCTGTCTTAAACAAATAGGTTCCCAGATAATTTCCTATAGCATTATGGTGAGATAGTATCACCTTAGAAATAACAGGAACAGTGGGCTTAAAAGTCAGAAGTAGAGGCAATGCTAATTTACTGCAGAGTTTTTGAAATAGGAAATAGAAATGCCTTGTCCTACAGCTATAGGAAATTCCCAGGAAAATTTGGGGAGAGGAGTAAAATATCCCAAACTTCTCCCTACTTCCCTCACAAATTGCAAATTATCATGTGCTACTTTCCACTTACCATTTCTCCCCAAATTCTAGTTCCCTAAGTAGTCTGATTTGCACTAAGGATTGAAAAGCTAATATTTGCAAACACTAACAGCTTAATGTATTATATTTTTAAAGAGCATACATAAGAGAGGTATGTGGTAACTGAAAAATGTGAACTGCTGATTACGTCATCTTTGGCTTATGTGGCAAATGTAAGCTCTTAAGCAGGGGAGCTTTTCTAGTAGACCAGATAGATATACAGCAACCTACTCTACCTAAGGTAAGGTGACACTGAGATGCTGATTTTATGCTCAAGATTACCATGTTTCCCAATAGAATTAACTGACCGGTATCTGAATTACAAAAGGGAGAACTGTAAGCTCACCTGCAGTGCTTCACCACACACTCATTGCTGCAGTATTCATTGTCCCAGTCCTTACTCACAATGGGAGGGTTCTCACAGCCAGACCTCACACATCGAGGCTGGGGTGAGAGTGCCACAGGAGACCCACTCACCAATTCAACATCCATCTGAGAAGGAGACTCAACCTGTGAGAAGAAGAGAGCACCAAGGTGGATTAGATTGTTCCCTGCCTAGCTAACTAGTTAGCTAAATTATCTGTAGAAACCAATGAAGCAACAGGTATTACAATTCCTCACACTGGGGGGCAAAACTGCAGAAGAAGGTGAGTTCTTGGTCTCCCCGCTATAGTCCACCTTCAGAACTTTGCCAAGCAGAATGGCGGAAGATTTTTCCCATCAGGAGAAAGGTGGCCATGTGCTAATGCTTTTTTTCCCTGTTAAGCCTGGCTAGTCAAGTGAAGTAGTGGGAATAGAGAGGTAGTGCTTTTTTTTTTTTTTAGACGGAGTCTTGCTCTGTCACCCAGGCTGGAGTGCAATGGCACGATCTCAGCTCACTGCAACCTCCGCCTCCCGGGTTCAAGCGATTGTCCTGCCTCAGCCTCCCAAGTAGCTGGGATTACAGGCGCCCACCACCGTGCCCAGCTAATTTTTTTTGTATTTTTTAGTAGAGACGGGGTTTCACCGTGTTAGCCAGGATGGTCTCAATCTCCTGACCTTGTGATCCGCCTACCTCGGCCTCCCAAAGTGCTGGGATTACAGGCGTGAGCCATCACGTCCGGCCCCAGCTAATTTTTTGTATTGTTAGTAGAGACAGGGTTTCACCATGTTGGCCAGGCTGGTCATGAACTCCTGACCTCAAGTGATCCACCTGCCTTGGCCTCCCAAAGTGCTGGGATTACAGGCGTGAGCCACCACACCTGGCCAGATTTATGTCTGTTTTAAAAAACAATGGTATGAACCAATTAAATTTTTCTGGCTATACCCCCTGCCCCACACACATTTAAAACATCAAGCTGAGGAACTTAAGACCTAGGAGAAATGAAAAGCTTTGTATGTCCAAAGTTTAGGATCCTTGGGTAAACCACTCTGAAAAATAACTGTTGAGGCTATATCCTGTCCAGTTGAACTAGTGACCTCTGCTTAGTTAAGGAGTGGTCTGGGACAGAAGACTGTCTTAATGTATCTCACTAAAAACACTATGAGGCGCACAGTGGCTCACGCCTGTAATCCCTGCACTCTGGGAGGCCGAGGCAGGTAAATCACGAGGTCAGGAGTTCAAGACCAGCCCAATGAACATGGTGAAACTCCGTCTCTAATAAAAATACAAAAAATTAGCTGGGCGTAGTGGTGGGCGCCTGTAATCCCAGCTACTCGGGAGGCTGAGGCCGGAGAATCACTTGAACCCAAGAGGTGGAGGTTGCAGTGAGCTGAGATTACACCACTGCACTCCAGCCCAGGCAACAGAGAGAGACTCCGTCTCAAAAACAAACAAACAAACAAACAAAAAAAAACCAGGGCAGGTGCAGTGGCTCACACCTGTAATCCCAGCACTTTGGGAGACCGAGGCAGGCAGATCACCTGAGATCAGGAGTTCGAGACCAGCCTGACCAACATGGAGAAACCGTCTCTACTAAAAATACAAAATTAGCCGGACATGATGGCGCATGCCTGTAACCCACCCACTCAGGAGGCTGAGGCAGGAGAATCGCTTGAACCCAAGAGGTAGAGGTTGCAGTGAGCCGAGATCACACCATTGCACTCCAGCCTGGGCAATGAGTGAAACTCCATCTCAAACAAAACAAAACAAACAAACAAAAAACCAGTATGAGTACCTTGGGTAAGACAAGTCACTGTTGCAAGGAACTCCATCTGCAGGATGTTTCGTGCTCCTGGTTGCTGGGCACGAATGCTAGTAGCAACCCCCATTTTTATTGGGTCAACCAAAAACATTTTTATACATTTCCACTAGACTAGAGGAAAGACCTAAAAACAAAGGCTCACCTCAGGAACTACATCTGTGATCATCTCACAGATAGTCTCAGGAGAAGTTGCCTCCACTGTATGGGCCTCAGGGCTATTGTTCATAGGCCGCTCAGGACTACTTTCCACAGTTGGTGGGACTAAGGTAGTCTGCATTTTCAAAGTGGGTAGAGGCACACTCTTGATCTGCAGAGGAGGAGGCTGTTGCTGTAAATTGATTCGAACTTTCTGAGGTGGAGGCTGTTGCATGGCCTGGAGTGGAGGAGGCTGCTGCAGAATGGTAACTTGCTGCTGAGTCGGAGGCTGTGGCATCTGTTGTAATGGAGGGGGCTGTAGTCGGGGTGGAGGCAGTTGCATAGAAGCAGCAGCAGCAGCAGCTGCTGCTGCCTGCAACACTGACCGAGTGACAATCTGGGCTTGTTGACTGGGTTGGATAGTAGCTGTACTGGTTTGGCCCAGTTGGAGCCCCCGGGAGGTCACCACTGTGGCTGGGATAACAGTAACCATCCCTCCTTGAGACATAGTAATGGAAGAGGGCAGCATTTGTTTGGTAATAATCAACTTGGTGATATTGGGCTGACCCCCAGCTCCAGAAGATGCCTGGTTTGCCACATAGGACGAAAGGGTAGAGTTAACAACAATGGATGGGGACAGGGCAGGGGGCTCTATTGAAGCTGGTGCTGGAGATGCTGGGTCAACAGTAGCCATAGGAGGTGGAGAAGGAGTTTGTGATGGTGGTGCTGGATCCAATTCCACTGTTTCTACAGTGGCCTAAAAGAAGACATAAATCAATCAATCAATTAATCAACCACTTGGCAGTATTTACTTCTTAAAACTGCTAACAAACACTTCCAAAAAACTTCTTACTGGTTTAAATATTCATCTACCCTATCCCTCTTACCTGACACTCCTGGTTATCTTTGTAAGCAGCCAGTGCCTTCAGATACTCTTTCTTGGCAGCCTCAGTTTTCCTCTTATATACCTGCAAAAAGGAGACTTTAAAACAAAAACAAAAACAAAAAAAAACTCCCCATACTCCTAGGAAAGACTGATAGTTCTGTATTATTTATCAATGAATGACAATTCATCTTAGTCTAATCACTGACAACCTCTCTCAGTAAACACAATTCTGAAAGCTAACAGTCAAGACAACCTCCATGGCAGACTCATTCCACTGAGCATACCTCTGAAAGACAACCAATCGACAGGAGTCTGGCAAGAATAGCTACATTTATTTTGTTTTGCTACATTTATTATTTATTTTTTGAGACGGAGTCTTGCTTTGTCGCCCAGGCTGGAGTGCAGTGGCACAATCTCGGCTCACTGCAAGCTCCGCCACCCGGGTTCACGCCATTCTCCTGCCTCAGCCTCTCCGAGTAACTGGGACTACAGGCGCCCGCCACCACGCCCGGCTAATTTTTTGTATTTTTAGTAGAGATGGGATTTCATCGTGGTCTTGATCTCCTGACCTCGTGATCCGCCCGCCTCGGCCTCCCAAAGTGCTGGGATTACAAGCATGAGCCACCATGCCCGGCCTTATTATTATTTTTTAATTTTTTTTGAGACAGAGTCGTGCTCTCTCGCCCAGGCTGGAGTGCGGTGGCGTGATCTCGGCTCACTGCAAGCTCTGCCTCCCAGGTTCATGCCATTCTCCTGCTTCAGCCTCCCGAGTAGCTGGGACTATAGGCACCTGCCACCACGCTCGGCTAATTTTTTGTACTTTTAGTAGAGATGGGGTTTCACCATGTTAGCCAGGATGGTCTCGATCTCCTGACCTCGTGATCCGCGCACCTCCGCCCCCCAAAGTGCTGGGATTACAGGCGTGAGCCACCGTGCTTGGCAAGAATAGCTACATTTAAGGCAAACATCAACCCATGCTCACTTCTGTAACAAAAACCCTAATCTGCCAGGCGCGGTGGCTCACGCCTGTAATCCCAGCACTTTGGGAGGCCGAGGTGGCCAGATCACGAGGTCAGGAGATTGAGACCATCCTGGCTAACACGGTGAAACCCTATCTGTACTAAAAATACAAAAACAAAACTAGCCCGGCGTGGTAGCGGGTGTCTAGTCCAGCTACTCAGGAGGCTGAGGCAGGAGAATGGCGTGAACCTGGGAGGTAGAGCTTGCAGTCAGCCAAGATCGTGCTACTGCACTCCAGCCTGGGCGACATAGAGACTCTGTCTCAAAAAAAAAAAAATAAATAAATAAAAAATAAACCCTAATCCAAAAACTGTCTTAGCCTGGGACTGTGTCTAACCAGTATATTCTCCCTTATGGAATGTGGTAAATTGTTTTCAAAGATGGCCACAAGAATTCCTCCCATCCTATATGACCTTTCTCCCTTCAAGAGCTAAAGCCTATTTCCTCCTCCTCTGAATCTGGGCTAGCTCTAAGACGTTTTTAAACTCTAAATCCAAAAAAGAAAAAGAATAGGCCAAGTGCAGTGGCTCGTGCCTGTAATCCCAGCACATTGGGAGGCCAAGGCAGGCGGATCACCTGAGGTCAGGAGTTCGGCACCAGCCTGACCAACACGGTGAAACCCTGTCTCTACTAAAAATACAACATTAGCCGGGTGTGGTGGCACATGCCAGTAATCCCAGCTACTTGGGACGCTGAGGCAGGAGAATCGCTTGAACACAGGAGGTGGAAGTTGCAGTGAGCTGAGATTGCACCATTGCACTACAGCCTGGGTAACAAGAGTGAAATTCCATCTCAAAAACAAACAAACAAATAAATAATTCTAAATCCAAACTTGGTAGTGGATTTGAGAGTTAGCCACAGCATGCAGCTTATCAAGTAATAGCCTAATTTTATAAATAGAAAAAATGAGACTTAGAAAAGTTAAATATCTAAAAATTGAACAGAAGGATGCTACATGAGGAATTATAGGAGACATTATTAGTGGAAAGCACATGGGAAGAGTTAAAGAACCTGGATTGTGTCTCAACTTTACCACTTAAATGTTATATGACCTTAACTGGGCAATGGGCTCCAGTTTCCACCTTAAAAGCGGGAAATGGTAGCTATTTTAGAGAGTTATTGTAAAGATGCAGTACTTTTATAAAAATTATTATTATTTGAGATGGAGTTTCGTTCTTGTTGCCCAGGCTGGAGTGCAATGGCATGATCTCGGCTCACCACAACCTCTGCCTCCCAGGTTCAAGCAATTCTCCTGCCTCAGCCTCCCGAGTAGCTGGGATTTCCGGCATGTGCCACCATACCCAGCTAATTTTTTTGTATTTTTAGTAGAGTCGGGGTTTCACCATGTCAGCCAGGATGGGGTTGATCTCCTGACTTCGTGATCCACCCGCCTCGGCCTCCCAAAGTGCTGGGATTACAGGCGTGAGCCACCGCGCCTGGCCTATAACAATTATTAATTATTTATTTGAGCCAGGGTCTTGCTCTGTCACCCAGGCTGGAGTACAGTCGCACAAACATGGCTCACTGCAGCCTTTATATCCTGAACTCAAGCAATCCTCCCGCCTCAGCCTCCACAGCTGGGACGAAAGGCGCATGACACCACACCCAGCTAATTTTCTGTGAGACAGGGGTCTCCCTGTGTTGCCCAGGTTGGTCTTGAACTCATAGGCTCAAGCAGTCCTCCTGCCCTGGCCTCCCAAAGTGTTGGGATTAAAGGCATGAGCCACCACACTCAGCCTATTAATAATTTTTAAATAGGCCGGGCGCAGTGGCTCATGTCTGTAATCCCAGCACTTTGGGAGGCCGAGGCGGGCGGATCACGACGTCAGGAGATCGAGACCATCCTGGCTAACATGGTGAAACCCCGTCTCTACTAAAAATACAAAAACAAAATTAGCCCAGTGTGGTGGCAAGCTCCTGTAGTCCCAGCTACTTGGGAGGCTGAAGCAGGAGAATGGCGTGAACCCAGGAGGCGGAGCTTGCAGTGAGCTGAGATCACGGCACTGCACTCCAGCCTGGGCGACAGAGCGAGACTCTGTTTCAAAAAAAAAAAAAAAAAATTTTACTTAGGTTTTCTGGAGTCAGTGTATGGCTACAACTTCGAAGACAAGGGATGATATTTAAGTGTCATTAACAAACAGCTGATATTAGATAAGGACACGTAAGAAAAAAGAAAACCTCAATTTTTATCTCTTTAAAAACTTCTGGAACATTCACTACTAGTTCCTCAATATTTGCTCACCTGTTTTTGCTCCTCTCCAAGACTATCCCACATGGAGGCCACAATTTTTGAAACCTCACCAAAAGTGGCATTAGGATTCTGTCCCTTAATGGCAGCCTGTGTATCACGAAAGAATAAAGCATATGCTGAAACTGGTTTCTGAGGTTCATTAGGATCTTTCTTTTTTCTCTTCTTTGGGGCCTTCTGCTTTTTCCCTGCTTCCACCACCACTGTCTTCTGGCTGGGAAGTTGCTGTAGGAGAGAAAAAAGAGAGAATTACACAATGGACGATGACAAGTATTATGTCTGGAAACTAGCCACATGTATGGAATTTTCAGAAATGCTAAAAATCACGGAAATAGCATTGAAAGACATTAGTCAAATATGGAGAACCAATAAGAAGAGGGATTGAGAGGAGAATTATAAACTGGAAATTGAGAGGTGGAACCCCATACCCAGAAAAGAGCAGAGGAGATGGCACGGCAAGGGTAAAGAATACTGATTAGGCTCTCTATCCCAAGAATTTTATCCCAGACTATCACAGCAGAATTGATTCTGACAGGGAATGCCTCACCCTCCGGAAATCCTCAACACCATCCTCATGAAGTGAACTAGTAGGTGAAGGGGTGGTTGAAAGACGATCTTCAGGTGACTGGGCAGGTGGCAGGATGGTGCCACCCCCTAGGCTCAAACCCAGTTGGGAACTCAGTTCTGACTGATCAATGGTGGTCAACTGGCTATGCCCCATCAAGCCAGATGTCATGTCTGTCATTGGTACATCAATTGTAACAGGTGGGTTGGCACTATACTGAGTTCCTATAGAGTGGTCCAAGTCCTGAGAGAAGCAGAAGGACTAATTAAACACTAAATATAAAAAAACACCACTTCCCCCCACCAAAATTTAAGACAGCTTATAAATTCCCTGCCTACCCAAATTGTATCATTTAAAATACAAGACATAAAATAGTCTTCAAAAATGAAAATAAAAAAATAAGCTTTTTAAAAAAGTACAGAAATTAATGAATTTACTTCTTTGCACTCAAAAGAAGAACTAACAATAATCAGAGAAGTCATACTGTTGGACAAGTCAAAGAGCTATCAACTTATTCAGTAATATATAGGTAGTAACACATTGAGTAAAGAAAAACTTCCTGTCTGTACCCTCCCAAAATAATAGCTTTTAAAATTGTAATACACAGGCAGTCAGCATAAATAAGGCCAATATTAAAGTTTGGCATCAAATATAGAGTATGAAGATGTGCTACTGGTTTGATGTGCTGGAAGCCCAATATACTGATTTATATTACATACTAATCCACAATGCTATATTTGGCTCAGACCTTTTTTTTTTTTTTTTTAAGCTCTGTTCTGCTGGCTTCTCAACATGATTCAGGCCATTTTTGAATAAATCCCTCCTTGTGCCTGCTATCACATTCAAATTTGAATCCTAGGATGTGAAGGCCATAATAAAAGCAGAAAACACTTTTTCCCAAAAACCACAGTAAATAATTTTCAAACCAGATATTGTACAATTTTAAATTATTTTTCAAGTAAAATCTACCTACATGGTAAATTTCATTTATTCAGGTGAAATTAAGTCTTTGTTGGTGAGCCTTTAGCCACAAGAAGAGAAACAAGTAATACCCAAGTGTCATAGGGAATAAAGAGTAACTTTTGTCTCCCCTAATGCCATGCCCATTAGCTGGGGTAAGCCTAACAATGTCTTGCCCCTTACCATGGTCAAGCCCCCACTCAGGAGCCCCCCGCCCTGCTCCATCAAGCCATGGGTCATGCCCACAGGCATGTCCAATGTCTGGACCCCATACTGGGCTGAAAAACTGCCATCCTGTGAAGAGGAAGGGTCTGCCAGGTCATCAAAGTGGCCAACCACATCTGAGACAGCCAATGAGGGATCAGAATCCAAGGAGATAGGTGGGATTTCAAATTCCTCATCACCCAAGCTTGGTGTATGGAATGTCTGTAGGAGAAAAAAGGGGGAAAAGAATTAGTGAAAAGAGGAGAAATGGCATACTACTAAGTGAAGAACATAATGGGGTACTAGAGATTCTCAGGGTACATTTTTTCTGCTTAGGATCCTATTTTATAATCAATTTCTTAGAACCTATTATTTTTACCAATCTCTCTTCTGATACCCTTGGTCATTTGGTACATTCAAGGCTGCTAACATCAGTCACAATTTTCAATTCTTTTATCTCTTTTCTACCATTACCATCTCTTTTGTCCTAAATTATGCCTATTGTTCTAATGAAAAATTCTTTCAGTACCATTACTTAGGACATAGCCTTTATAACCTGTTTACTATGATCCTTGCAATCTCTCTAAAGATTCTAATAGAGCAGTTATTTCACAATTATTACATCTAAACTGTTAGGTCACAGAAATTCGCTGTCAGCCAGCCAATTATACTTTGTTGTTTTAGGTTCCTTTCAAACAGATGCTAAAATGTACTGTCACGGGAAATTTATCCCCCTCTAAAATATTTGCACTTAGAGTTTCCTACTTCTTCTCCACTTTACAAATTATAATGTTAACAACAAATAAAGATTCCCATTTGTATAGGATTTTCAGAAAACCTCAACAATGCCAAAAATGCTAGTCTTGCTCTGACCAAGCTTCTCTCTAAGAGAGGAAAAGGATTACTCCAGTTGGCTAAAGACCCAATTTCTTCCTCTGAGTCCAACTAGGTCAATAATAATACATTCTTTCTTTTCTGAATGAGGCCACCACTCATGCAGCTAACAGACCAATGTCTGATCTAAGATATGTTAACTGCTATGGTTCTGTTTTGACACTAAAATCTAAGTGGTAGCATTTGCAGCAGTAGACATTTATAAATAATAGCAAGAGACTGCTGTCAGAGAGACCTGGGTACAAGACCTTGAACAAGTTTTCTTCATCTGTAAAATGGGAATTATAATGGTAATCCCCTTACATGGTTATTATGAGGATAAGTGAGATTTCATGCATAAAAGCTTAGCACATTGCCTGATACATATAATGGCTTAATAACCATCATTAACCATTGTTATGAATGATAATATCCTAATAATGATTACTTTGCCCCTACCCCAACCAATTATAACAGATAATTGGAATTTTAGAAACTTTAAATTCTATCAATCTAACACATAGCATAGTAAATATAAACTGATTCAGATCAAATTCAATAGATACCAACATTTATTTTTTCATAATTGAACAATGCATTATTTAAATAGAGTTCCTAAAGGTTCCTTTTTTTTTTTTTTTTTGAGATGGGGTCTTGCTCTGTCACACAAGCTGATCTGGAACTCCTGGGCTCAAGCAAGCCTCCAGCCCCAGCCTCCTGAGTAGCTAGGACTACAGGCATGTGCCACCACACCCAGCTAATTTTTAAAATTTTTTGTACAGACCAGCTCTCCCTGTGTTGCCCAGGCTAGTCTCGAACTCCTGGGCTCAAGTAATCCTGCTGCCTCGGCCTCCAAAGTGTTTGGCTTACAGACCTCAAGGTTCCTCTAGATCCTGAAAGGTTCTTCTATTATGACCATTTCTGTCTTTTTTTTTTTTTTTTTTTGAGACAGTCTTGCTCTGTGGCCCAGGCTGGAGTGCAGTGGCGTGATCTTGGCTCACTACAACCTCCACCTCCCGGGTTCAAGCAGTTCTCCTGCCTCAGGCTCCCGAGTAGCTAGGACTACAGGTGTGTGCCACCACGCCCAGCTAATTTTTGTGTTTTTTAATAGAGATGGGGTTTCACCATGTTGGCCTCATCTCCTGACCTCATGATCCACCCGCCTCAGCCTCCCAAAGTGCTGGGATTATAGGCACGGGCCACTGCACCTGGCAGGTTTTTTTGTTTTTTTTTTTTTTGAGATAGAGTCTCCTTTGTCACCCATGATAAAGTGCAGTGGTGTGATCTTGCTCACTGCAACCTCCGCCTCCTGGGTTCAAGTGATTCTCCCACCTCAGCTTCCAAAGTAACTGATACTATAGGTGCACACCACCATGCCAGGCTAATTTTTATTATTATTTTATTTTTGAGACAGAGTTTCACTCTTGTTGCCTAGGCTGGAGTGCAATGGCGTGATCTCAGCTCACCGCAACCTCCGCCTCCCAAGTTCAAGCGATTCTCCTGCCTCAGCCTCCCTAGTAGCTGGGATTACAGACATGTGCCACCATGCCAGGCTGATTTTGTATTTTTAGTAGAGACAGGGTTTCTCCATATTGGTCAGACTGGTCTTGAACTCCCGACCTCAGGTGATCTGCCCTCCTCAGCCTCCCAAAGTGCTGAGATCACAGGTGTGAGCCACCACGCCTGGCCATGACACCAGGCTAATTTTTACATTTTTTGTAGAGACTGGGTCTGGCCATATTGCCCAGACTGGTCTTGAACTCCTGGGCTCAAGTCATCACCCTGCCTTGACCTCCCAAACTGTTGGGATTACAGGCATAAGCCACAGTGCCCAGCCTCTAATTCTGGTTTAATGAAGACATTAGGCTGGGAGCAGTGGCTCACACCTATAATCCCAGCACTTCGGGAGGCCCAGGTGGGTGGATCACACAAGGCCAGGAGTTCGGGACCAGCCTGGCCAACACCGTGAAACCCATCTCTACCAAAAGAACAAAAAATGAGTCAGGCATGGTGGCACACACCTATAATCCTAGCTACTCAAGAGGCTGGGGCACGAGGATCACTTGAACTCAGGAGTCAGAGGTCACAGTGAGCCAAGACTGCACCACTGCACTCCAGCCTGGGCGACAAAGACCATGTCTAAAAAAAAAAAAGAAAGAAAGAAAGAGAAAAGAAAATAAAGGCCAGGAGCGGTGGCTCATGCCTATAATCTCAGCACTTTGGGAGGCCGAGGCGAGTGGACCACCTGAGGTCAAGAGTTCGAGACCAGCTTGGCCAACATGGTGAAAATCCATCTCTACTAAAAATACAAAAATTAGGCAGGTGTGGTGGCGGGTGCCTGTAATGCCAGCTACATCAGGAGGCTGAGGCAGGAGAATCACTTGAATCCAGGAGGCAGAGGTTGCAGTGAGCCAAGATTGTGCCACTGCACTCCAGCCTGGGTGACAGAGCAAGACCCTGTCTCAAAAAAAAAAAAAAAAAAAAAAAAAGACATTGCTAGAAAGAAAATTTCCAGCTAGCAGAAACTAGGGAGAAAAAAGTATGTCTGTGAAATGCCCAATCTCTCTGAATCACATCTGTAAAAGTTTCCTAAAAGACAAAAAGATATATATACAGTTTTCCTTCTCCTTACTATTTTACTTGGTATGGTAAAAAATCTGGTCGTTGTCTGAGATATAAGATATAAGCACACGGAACATAAGAACACACAGTTCTCAGCTGGTAGTGGTGGCTCACACCCGTAATCCCAGTACTTTGGGAAGCCAAGGTGGGTGGATCACTGGAAGTCGGGAGTTCAGGACCAGCCTGGCCAACATGGAAAACCCCATTTCTACTAAAAATACAAAAATTAGCTGGGTGTGGTGGTGTGCATCTGTAATCCCAGCTACCCGGGCGGCTGAGGCATGAGAATCGCTTGAACCCAGGAGTTGAAGGCTACAGTGAGCCAAGATCACATCACTGCACTCCAGCCTGGATGACAGAACAAGACTGTCTCACACACACACAAATAACAAAAAATACCAGGCAGTTCTTGATGGGAAAAACTGAAACTTTCCCCAAGAACTGAACTTTTCTCAGTAGTACACAAATCATGTATTTATGTATGTTTTGTTGTTGTTTTTTCTTTAATTTTGAGACAGGTTCTTACCCTGTCGCCCAGGCTGAGTGCATGGCTCCATCATCACTCACTGCAGCCTTGAACTCTTGGGCTCAAGTGATCTTCCCACTTTGGCCTCCCAAAGTTCTAGGATTACAAGTGTGAGCCACTGTGTCTGGCCCATAATTTTTGTTATTGTGTGGAAGTTCTTAACTTCCAGTCCATGACTCTTTCTGATATTTCAGTTTAGGTTTATATGAGCATTTTTAAGGTAGAAGGTAGAAAGATTTTTACCAAATTCTCATACCAAAAAAAAAAAAAAAAGTTATAGGAACAGGAAGAAGGATCAAGGGAAACATTTACTGTACTAGACTAATAGTAAAATAGTAGTTTCCAAAATTTTTAACATACAGATTGCTTTGGCAAAGCAAAGATGCTTATCCTTTTCTGCTTACCACAACAAAACAGCAACTTTGTCAGGATATAAAAATGATACTATTTGTTAATGAGAACCCCAAAAGGATAAAAATTCATATCCAAAACAAAAGACCAGTATTCCACAAGTGACTACCCCTCATAAACCATCTGGAATGTTCTCCTCGTACACTAAAAAATTAGACATGGCTACATAAAATGAACTGGGCAATGATAACAAAAAAATTAGCCATGGAGAGATTCCATTCGACAAGGCATTCTTTCTATACACCACCCCTTGGGATGTGGAAAAGCTTTGTTATTCAGTACCTATGGCTTTCATGGTGGTTTTCTGGGTTCTGTTTTATTCCTTCAAGTATGAATAGTGAGATAACTACAATTATCAAGAATACAGAAGGTTAAAAAAAAAAAGAAACAGAAAGGTAAACCACATGCTATAGTAAAAATAGAGATTCACTAAAATCTCTTTCACTACAAATGATTTGTAAAATTATGGGTAAAATCCAAAAATGAATATCTAAACTTACTTTATTTTAGTGGATTACATAACCAGATCACACTTTAGACTGTTAAATATAAAACAAAGCTAAAACTGTAGCAAATATTAAAAAGAAGTGGTTTGGACACAGAAAGAGAAAACAGGAACATGATATGCAGTTACCTTCTAACTTAGCTTTCCTTTCCTCCTTTGTTCAATTCCTGGGCCTTTTTGAAGGAGGGGCTGGTTTGGGAATTACAGTTTATAAGCAAAGATGCTTAAATATCAAGAGAACTAAAAAATCAAAAATACCATTTCTCTCCCTTTTTTCATTCTCTGATCCCAAAACATACAATCTATTATTTCTTTAGTTTATTATATAGATTATTCATTTTAGAGAAATTTATTTTAATCCAACATCTATTTATTCAACAATACACTGGTACTATGGGTCATTTAAATAACTGTTTTTAAAAACCGATGTAGTAGTGAAAATTTTACCTATTTAGCCAGAAATAATGAACTGGTTCTAATGTTAGTTACTTTTCCTACTGAAGGATGGGTACCTTTATGCCTAATTATTTCCCCAATGTGCTCTAAGCATAATACCACTATATTAGAGCTAACCTGAAAAAGAGAAACAGGAAGATTAAATTGCCTTCAGATCATAGAACTTTCCATCTCAGGCAATGCTATCTCTGGACTGCTACTCTTTTGAAATTATTACTATTTCTTATTTCATTGATATATAACTTATGTAAGGTACATAAATTTTAAGTGTATAGCTTAATGGATTTTTTACATATGCAAACATCCAAGTATCACTATCCAGATCAAAGATGCAGAACATTTCCTTGTGCCCCTTTCCAGTGAATACTTTCTTCCCTTCACAACTGGTATCACTACTTTGATAGTTCAGTTTTGCCTATTCTTGACCCTCATTTAAAAATATGAATGAATATAGTGTCTTCTCTTTCATGTTTGTCTTCTTCTACTCAACAATATATTGTTTAGATTATCCAATTGCATTTATAATTTAATTTTGGATAACTGTATAGTATTCCTTTTAACAAATACACCATTTTTTTCTGTTGATAGACATCTGAGTTGTTTGCAGCGTTAAGCTATTAAGAATAAAGTTGTTGGGAACATGTTTTTGGTGAACATATGCAATCATTTCTGTTGTGTACATATCATGGAGTGGAATTTACCTGGTCATAGGTTAGGGGGGCATGTTTATCTTTAGTAGGTACTGCCAGTTTTCCAGTGGCTCTATTAATTTACACTCTCACTAGCAATAATTCAGTTATCCACATCCACTGGACAAGGTGGCTCACAGCTATAATCTCAGCACTCCGGGAGGTTGAGGCAGGTGGATCACTTGAGGTCAGGAGTTTGAGACCAACTTGGTCAACACGGTGAAAACCGGTCTCTACCAAAAATACAAAAATTAGCCAGGTGTGGTGGTGCATGCCTGTAATCCCAGCTACTCAGGAGGTTGAGGCACGAGAGTTGCTTGAACGTGAGAGGTGGAGGTTGCAGTGAGTCGAGATCGCAGCACTGCACTCCAGCCTGGGCGACAGAGCAAGACCCTGTCTCAAAAAAAAAAGAGTTATCCACATCCTTGCCAACTCTTACTGGCAATTTGGACATCTTCTTTTGTGAAGTGACTGTTCAAATCTTTTGCCTCCTTTTATTTTATTTTTTTGAGACGGAGCTTCTCTCTTGTTGCCCAGGCTGGAGTGCGATGGTGCAATCTCAGCTCACCACAACTTCCACCTCCCAGGTTCAAGTGATTCTCCTGCCTCTGCCTCCCGAGTAGCTGGGATTACAGGCATGCGCTGCCACACCCGGCTAATTTTGTATTTTTAGTAGAGACGGGGTTTCTCCGTGTCGCTCAGGCTGGTCTTGAACTCCTGACCTCAGGTGATCCACTCGCCTCAGCCTCCCAAAGTGTTGGGATTATAGGCGTGAGCACCACGCCTGGCCTTTGCTTCCTTTTAAATTGGATTCTTTCTTTTACTCTGCAGAAGTACTTGATATATTCTGAATATGAGTTAGATATATGTATTGTAAATATCTTCTCTCAGTCTGTGGAATGCCTCTTTGTTAATCATGTTTTTTGATGAAAAGAAGTTCCTAATTACAGTGGAGTCCAATTATTCATTTTTTTAATGGTTAGAACTTTTTATGGGCAACTATTTTTTGGGGGAGGGTCGGCAAAGTCTAAAAATTTCCTCTCTTGTAAAAAAACCTTTTTTTAATATTACCTTTACCTACTTCTAAGATATATTTGGGATGGCTCACAGTAAAACCATAACCCCATTAAAATAAAAGTTATAAAACAACCATTACCACCGCTACCAAGGGAAAGGGAAGGTGTAGAAGTTGTAATGAGAAAATGGAGAACTGCTAACAATGACAGGAGCCTTAGGCAAAAGGAAGCTACTGAAATTGAGCCTAAAACTTAGCTATCAGTTTCTTGGCAAAATAAAATAAGATTTCTTAAGTCACAAAAACAAAAACAAAGGACAGATTCAAACCTGGAAAGTTTCTTTCTTTTTTATTATAATATTACTTATTAATACTTTCAATTTACTTTTCTTCACCATACAATATGATCCTTCATGGGAAGTTTCTTGATGTGAAAAGGAACCACTTCTGTCCTGACATGGTGGCTCACACCTACAATCCTAGTACTTTGGGAGGCCAAGGTGGGAGCATCACTTGAGCCTAGGAATTTGAGACCAGCCTGGACAACATGGTGAGATCCTGTCTCTATTAAAAACAAAAGCAAAAGCAAAAAGGAACCACTTTTTTTTTATGTGGCTACCTCTTGATTGTTCAACTTCATAACTGGGGTAGAGAATTAAGAACAGTGGGTAAACTGAAAGCTACTTGTATTTAATTTTAAAATGCACTTACGCATGAATGTGGCCAACGTAAAATTTATAACACTCTAACAAAATTTAAACTGTGGAGACCTGATTGAGGAGAAATTGGGAATTTCATGCAGATAAGTCCAATGTGAGATTTGCAACACTCAAATAATGAAATTTAAAAATGGAGATCTCACTCAGAAGAAACTGGCAACTGAGAGTGCAAAGCACCAAGCAGATTTTAGCTGTTTTTGTTTGAGACGGAGTCTCACTCGTTCACCTACGCTGGAGTACAATGGCGCGATCTCGGCTCACTGCAACCTCTGCCTCCCAGGTTCAAGCGATTCTCCTGCCTCAGCCTCCTGAGTAGCTGGGATTACAGGTGCACACCATCACACCCAGCTAATTTTTGTATTTTTAGTAGAGATGGGGTTTCACATGTTGGTCAGGCTGATCTCAAACTCCTGACCTTGTGATCCGCCCACTTTGGCCTCCCAAAGTGCTGGGATTACAGGCATGAGCCGCCGCGCCCGGCCTCAGCTGTTTTTCTAAAATTAATTATTATTTTTTATAGAGACAGAGTTTGATCACGTTGCCCAGGCTGGTCTAGAACTCTTGGGCTCAAGCAATTCTGCCTCAGCCTCCCAAACAGTTGGGAGCCACTGTACTGGGCCCAGATTTAGGTTTTATATCATTTCAAATTTTGTTGCATGCTAGATTCACACTTACCCTGCTTATGAGAATAATAAATAAAAGCAACAAAAAAGTTAAACTGGCACCGAGCACACTGGCTTATGCCTGTAATCCTATCACTTTGGGAGGCTAAGGCGGGCAAATCACTTGAGGCCAGGAGTTCAAGACCAGCCTGGGTAACGGGGAAACCCCGTCTCTACTAAAATACAAAAAAAAAAAAAAAAAAAAATTAGCTGGGTGTGGTGGCACACACCTGTATTCCCAGCTACTTGGGAGGTTGAGGCAGGAGAATCACTTGAGCCCAGGAGGTGGAGGCTGCAGTGAGCCAAGATCGTGCCACTGCACTCCAGCCTGGGCTACAGGGAGACTGTTTCAAAAAAAAAAAAGAAAAAAAGTTAAACTAGCAACTGCCCCTTGTCAACCCCATTTTCATCCATGAAAACGTTAGGATTATAGGATAAACCCATGTGACAGCCACTGACAATTCTTGGTACAAAAAACTGATGCAAATGGTCCACACCACTTTTGAAAATAAACATAAAAATCCTCAAAAAATGGCAGATGGTTCAAGACTTCAGTTTCTCAAAGACAGAAAGTTTTGTCTGTTCCACCATTCTCTTTTGCCTCTCCTAAACAAGTGATACATATCTATATTATGACAATATTTCAACCAAAATTTTTTAACGAATACTTTAGGGTTTCATCATAACCTTTACTTCTACTTTAAAACAGCATAAGAAACCATTATTACAGCTGTTTGACAGCTGGGGCAACTGTGACATAAAAAGATGAAGTAATGTGCCCAACGTCTGAGTCACCGGCAAATTGAAACACATGTCCTACTCAACTCTTTTATGTTCTCTAGCAGCTATTTCCTTTCCTCCTGGCATTAGCAAGACAAGCTGACACCGTGTAGGTAAAGGTAACCACAAACTTTTTATCAAAGTAGGAAATTTAGGCCGGGCTCAGGCCTGTAATCCCAGCACTTTGGGAGGCCAAGGCGGGTGGATCACCTTAAGTCAGGAGTTCGAAACCAGCCTGGCCAATATGGTGAAACTATCTCTACTAAATATACAAAAATTAGCCGAGCATGGTGGCGCACGCCTGTAATCCCAGCTACTCGGGAGGCTGAGGCAGGAGAATCGCTTGAACCTGGGAGACAGAGGTTGCAGTGAGCCGAGATTGCACCACTGCACTTCAGCCTGGGCGACAAAGCGAGACTCTGTCTCAAAACAAAAGAAAACCAGTAGGAAATTTAAATGAAACAAATTTAAAAAGACCCCTTCAACAGAGTTCGTTCCAGGAACGAACACATGCTGTTTCACGGTTAACTCTCTGCTAGGTAAGCTCCTCCCCTCACCCCAATTTCTTCAACTGCTGAAACATTTTCTTTCCACTGCGATCCCCTAAGATTATTGTAGCTATTTCTCCCCAGAGGAAGGAGACAATTCCACTCTGTCTTCTAATCCAGAATCCCTTTTCTCTTTAAACAGGTTATCTCTTTCCAGTACCTCGCTTTCTGATGACAGCAACTTCCCAAGACTTCCCCAGATAGTCCCCATAGGCTCAGAAGCAACCGCCACTTTTCTCTAAACACCAATTGCGGCCCTTGGTTCCCAGCCCCCGTCCCTGGAGTCCGTGCTCTCCTCCCCACTACCCTACCCCACCGCTGCCTCAGGCCCTCCCTCCGCGGCGTCGGCAGCTCTTGCTCACCTCGGCCCCTGACAGGAAGGGGTGCGAAGGCCCTGTGATGGTCAGGTAATTGTCATTTCCTCCGGGAAACTGGAAACCAAAAGAAAGTCGCGGGGATAAGTTAGGGGGAGCAGGGAGTCAGCTTGGAGCGATGGCTTCTGACCCTGACATTCTGACAACACTCCCCAAACCCCGCTGTCTCTCCTCTCCCGTCAGTCGCCTCTCCGCCCGGCTTCCCGTCTCTGCTTCAACCCAGTCGGCCGCGTTCTCTCGCCAGCCTTCTTAGCTATCAGGTTCCTACCTCCATCTTCACACAACCGCTCCCACCGTCTCAGACCCTCATCGCTCCCACCGCCCCCACTGGTCTCGGAACTGCCGTCACTTCCGCAAGGACGTGCGTTACTCTCTGCTGATTGGAAGGGGCGCCGTGGGGCTGCAACGAGTCAGGCGCTGGCCTATCGCCCCCTGTAGTTTGGAGGGATAATGGCATGTAGAAGTGCTAGAGGCGTCCCTGGAGGTGGCGTTGGGTACTCCCGACCTAAGGATGATTTCTGGGGAGAGCAATAGAGACGTGATCTGGGCTAGAGGAGCCGGAGGGGCGGCGGGGCGGGGGGGGGGGGGGGGGGGGGGGGGGGGGGGCGCAGGGGAGAGAAGAAGATCGGTAGATTGAGTGGCTAGAGAGGTCGGAGGTAAGTGGCTATAGAAGTCGGGCGGACCCGGAACCCAGAGGACGCGACACCATGACTTATGCTTATCTCTTCAAGTATATCATCATCGGAGACACAGGTAACCCTCAGGTGGTTCGCCTTCAAGGCTGGGGCGGGCATCCGAAGCTCCCAAATTGGGTGGCGGGGGCGGGGCTCACTTTGTGGGCTGGGCGATTCGAGACGGGCGGGGCGGTTCGGGGCGGCCGGGGGCGGGGCTCGGGGGCCCCCCTTCTCTGGTCCGGGAAGTCCATACTCTGGAAGGTGTTCCAGGGCTGCGTGACTCCGGGAGTGTGCTTTCTCTTTCAGGTGTGGGGAAGTCATGTCTCCTCCTGCAGTTTACAGATAAGCGGTTCCAGCCTGTCCACGACCTCACAATAGGTAAGTGCATCTACTTGTTCCAGAACAGATGATAAAACCTGACTAGCTAAATTGCTAAAGTGGAAAGTCAGCAGCCTTCAGTGTTCTAAGTAAAAAGTTACTCCTCACTACTTTAAACTAGTCCAAAGTTATGTTAATGAAGTGACCAATCAAACGTTGATATGTGGGGAGTAGTGTAAGGGAGAGTATATAATTTAAAGGTAACTTTTTAGAGTGTGAGGTATAGACTCGTCATATAATTTTTTTTCAAATACAATTTGTATGTTTATGGAAAATCCCACGAAAGCATAACTGCTTATTTATAAACTCATCTGTGCTTTGAGGTAAATTAATACCAGCCTTACTTTTAAAAAGTAAACACCAATACGTGGACATTTTTTATATTGGTGAAGAAGCAAATTGAAGAGTCATTCCTGCCTTAGAATTAATAGGCAAATAAAACTAAAAACTTTCCTTTTAAATAGAAGAGTGTGTTAACAGTTCCTCAAACGCACTGGGGATCTGGAAAATATTAACATTTCCCGCACATTTGTGATAAGGCATGGCCTGAAGGGGCTTTTAACTCCTCCCTCTTCGTTATCTCCATAACCCTAGTCCAAATAAACAACATGTATGAAACTAGATTTCTTGCCATGCAAATGCAGTTTCTAAATAAAACCCGTACATCCCCATTCTTACCATATTGCTACTTCCAAGTCCCACCTGTATGGAAATCTGAAGCTACCACTGTTCCTAACGGATTTATTTAGAGTCAAATAATTGATGGGGTTAGAAAAGGATTTGGCAGTATCAACCAAAAGGTATTTTAAAGGGAATATTGAGCGAATTCTCACTTTGTGATAAGGGCTAATGATACAATGCTTAAGGCAACAATGCTTAATTGTGCCTCTGGCAATTATTGGAGATATAAAATGTATTGTTAAAAAAATTAGGTGTGCGTTGTGGTGTGTGCCTGTAAGGTACTTACTTGGGAGGCTGAGGCAGGAGAATCACTTGAACTCAGGAGGTGGAGGCTGCAGTGAGTGAACCGAGATCGCGCGGTTGCACTCCAGCCTGGGTGATGGAGCGAGACTCCCATCTCAAAAAAAAAAAAAGTATTGTTTCTGAGAACCTATTTCTTAGGCTCTTAAAGAAAAAGATCTGGAATTGCAAAAAAATAAGTATTGTTTTAAGTAGAGACTAAAGAGTGACTGAGAAAGTGTCAGGAAATATTTCCAGAATTTTTAGGAGTTTTTTGGAAAAGTTACAAAACTGAATGTTACCCAATCAAATTTAAGCATTAACTAACATTGCTAAAAAAGTATTCACCTTTTTAAATTTGACTTCTTAATTGGTTTTATTTTCCCATATCTGCTTTTTGGTTACATTCCTGAGGTCATTGAGCACAATTTTTTAATTCTAGAAGGGAAATGAAGAACCTTAAGAAACACGAAATTAATTGGAGCAAATAGGCAGCAATAATGGAATTAGTGGCATTGAGTCCAGACAAAGGATGGGTATAACACATTGAGGAAAGGCAGGAACCTCCCACTCCACGTGGCTGCTGTTCATGAGAATCACATTCTTTCTCTTGGTCTTTACCAACAGGTGTGGAGTTTGGAGCTCGTATGGTCAACATTGATGGAAAACAAATCAAACTGCAAATCTGGGATACGGTGAGAGTACAAAATAATTTAGTCTCTGACCAATATCCAAGTATAACAAGCTGATGCAAAGGAAAGGGGCGATGAGGGTGGGACTAATGGTGGGGGTAAAGTAGGGGAAAGGTGAAATCAAAGAGAGAAACTTTAGATTCTATCTGTTAGAGTTACAAATTCTGGATGCTATATCTTTGTGTTGTAAACGATCCAAGTAATAGTTTATTCTAGTAAAAATAAAACAATATAAATTTATAGAATAGAAAGTAAATGTCCCCTTTTTATACATAAACTCTTTCTCCCTTCCCATCTTGGTTGCTACTCTAGCAGGGAAATCATTACCGATGATTCCATGTGTATGCTTTCAGACTTTTTCTATGCATTTAGATACATGTAAACACATAGAAATATATGGTAGTAGTTTTGTTTTTATTAGTGTTTACATGTATAGAATCGTGACAGAGTAGACCTAGTTGTGTGACTTAGATTGTGTATTGAACAGTCTCTATGTTGTGGAGACCTTTCTATATCAATACATATGGATCTATTTCATTCCTTTCAACCACTGCATAGTCATGGAATGTCAGTAGCATAATTTATGTAACCATCATCCCACTGATAGAAATTTGGGTTGTGGCCGGGCGCGGTGGCTCATGCCTGTAATCCCAGCACTTTGGGAGGCCAAGGCGGGCGGATCACAAGGTCAGGAGATCGAGACCATCCTGGCTAACATGGTGAAACCCCGTCTCTACTAAAAATACAAAAAATTAGCCGGGCGAGGTGGCAGGCGCCTGTAGTCCCAGCTACTTGGGAGGCTGAGGTAGGAGAATGGCGTGAACCCGGGAGGCAGAGCTTGCAGTGAGCCGAGATTGCGCCACTGCACTCCAGCCTGGCCGACAGAGCGAGACTCCGCCTCAAAAAAAAAAAAAAAAAAGAAATTTGGGTTGTTTCCATTTTTTATTGTTGCAAAATTTCATTGAACATTCTTTTTTTTGAGACAGAGGTTCACTCTTGTCACGCAGGCTGGAATGCAATGGCGTGATCTTGGCTCACCGCAACCTCCACCTCCTGGGTTCAAGCGATTCTCCAGCCTCAGCCTCCTGAGTAGCTGGGATTACAGGCACCTACCACCACACGTGGTTAATGTTTTTTGTATTTTTTATATATTTTTTTTGAGACGGAGTCTCACTCTGTCGCCCAGGCTGGAGTGCAGTGGCGCGATCTCAGCTCACTGCAAGCTCCGCCTCCCGGGTTCATGCCATTCTCCTGTCTCAGCTTCCCAAATAGCTGGGACTACAGGCGCCCGACACCACCCCTGGCTAATTTTTTGTATTTTTAGTAGAGACGGGGTTTCACCGTGTTAGCCAGCATGGTCTCGATCTTCTGACCTTGTGATCCGCCCGCCTCAGCCTCCCAAAGTGCCGGGGTTACAGGTGTGAGCCACTGCTCCTGGACGTTTTTTGTATTTTTACTAGAGATGGGGTTTTGCCATGTTGGCCAGGCTGGTCTTGAACTGACCTCAGGTGATCCACCCACCTAGGCCTCTCAAAATGCTGGGATTACAGGCGTGAACCACAGTGCCTGGCCTGAACATTCTTATTTACTAAAGTCTTTATGCCAGCGTTTGAGAATTTTTGTGGAATACCTGCCTAGAAATGGAAATTCTGTCGAAAGCTTGTACATATTTTCAAATTTGATACATGTAGTAATGCCAAAATTTAGCTTGGCTTAGTGTAGTTTTGCCCTATCCAGATAAATTGCTTTCATATGCATTATCTCATTTGATTTGTACCTTTTTCCCCCTGAGTAAAATAATACCTTAGTCTCCGTTCTAGTTAAAGGGAGCTAGCAAATAGTTCATAATATTCGGCTAAAATCTCTTACTTTTTTGCTTACTTCTTACTACGTGATTCTGTTTCTTCTCTGAACTGAGAGCTAAAGCCATTATATCTACAAACAGTGTACAAATTATTTTTCCTTTTTTCTTTTCCTCCCTTTCCTCTCCTTCCCTCCCCAATGCTCCTCACCACACGCAAATGTATGTCTTAAAAGTAGTTGAAGCTTAAGTTCGTCTGTCTATCCATCCATCTATCCGTCTATCTCTACAGATCTATCCCCCGCCCCCCTGCACTGGGGAATTTTTGTATTTTTTGTAGAGATGGGGGTTTCGACATGTTGCCCAGGCTGGTCTCGAATTCCTGGACTCAAGTGATCCGCCCTCCTCAGCCTCCCAAAGTGTTGGGATTACAGGCATGAGCCTTGGCACTTGGCCCAAATGAATGTTTTGATGCCAGGAGAAGAAAACCCAATAAGTGCCATTTAATGGAATGGTCATGGCAATGGCCTTTTTTTTTTTTTTTTAAGCACTCACATGGGACATGGTTGGATCATGAAAGTAAGAAAGTTGAGAGCTTGATTCTGCCGAGAGAGCATAAAAAGAAAAACAAAGAAAGAAAGTTGAGAGCCACTACTTTGGATAGAATCCTTAAGAACTACATGGTCATCCAACTGGCCTAGTTCTTTTCTCTTCCCTCTTAAAATTGTCTTGAGATTAATATTTGCTAAATCATAAAAAGAAACCAGTTTCAGAATACTGTGGTTTTCTATTTATTTTGAAAATTTTAAAAGATTCATACCTATAATAATGTGTCCATCTAGTCTGTCGCCTTTTGGGTAAGCCTGGTCATTTCTCCCTTGTCAGCCCTGATTTCCTGCCCATTGTATACCCATCTAGCTTCCCACTTTATTGACCCATTCTCTCACTTACTTCCAAACTCATCCTACATGAAAATGTTTAGGGATTACCGTGATAGGTATTTTAAAGAGATCAGGTTGTCCAAAGGTTTTCATTGTCTTTGTTCTGGCATTTATATGGATTTAGAGAAGCATATTTTAAAAAATCTTGTGTGTGTGTGTGTGTGTGTGTGTGTGTGTGTAGACATATTCCTAAATAATCATGCTAATGAATAGATATTTTACTGTAACTAATGTAAAATACTGATCAAATAATATCAAATTGGTTTGTATTTCACTTTGGAATGCATTTAAAATTTTGTTTTCCTTAATAAACCCTTCATTGGAAGGAATGCATTTTGATTCTTAGGAAAATGGTGTATCTGACTTTCTAGGAGTTGATACTTCAAACTGTATATCTTAAACAGTATAGTATGATGCTTCCACTTGGGAGAGATTAGAAAGCTATTAATTATCTTATCAAACCTTCATCTGGGCCGGGCGTGGTGGCTCATGCCTGTAATTCCAGCACTTTGGGAGGCTGAGGCGGGTGGATCACCTGAGGTCAGGAGTTTGAGACCAGCCTGGCCAACATGGTGAAACCCCATCTATTCTAAAAATACAAAAATTAGCCAGGTGTGGTGGCGGGCACCTGTAATCCCAGCTACTGGGGAGGCTGAGGCAGGAGAATCACTTGAACCTGGGAGGTGGAGGTTGCAGTGAGCCAAGATCATGCCACTGCACTCCAGCCTGGGCAACAGAGCAAGACTCCCTCTCAAAAAAAAAAAGAAAAAAAAAACCTTCATCTTAGTTCGTTGCTGCTGCAGATTTTCTTTTTTGTTTTTTTTTTTGACAGGGTCTTGCTCTGTCACCCAAGCTGGAGTGCAGTGGCACCATCTCCACTCATTGCACCCTCAACTTCCCTGGCTCAAACAGTCCTCCCACCTCAGCCCCTCAAGTAGCTGAGACTACAGATGTGCGCCATCACACCTGGCTAATTTTTTGTATTTTTTTTAGAGGCGTGGTTTCACCGTGTTGCCCAGGCTGGTCTCAAACTCCTGAGCTCAAGTGATCTGCCCACCTTGGCCTCCAAAAGTGCTGGGATTATAGGCATGAGCCATGGTGCCCAGCCTGCTGCTTCAGATTTTTTTACTGGGGATGGACAAGGATACCTGAGACTGATATAGACAAGCCCAAGTTGAAGTGCTCACTCTTTCTAGCTTACTGGTTCACAAACTGGTTCATGAACTGGATTGAGATGAAGTAGAGTGATTTTTTTTTTTTTTTTTTTTTTTTAAATTTAGACAGGGTCTCACTCTATCACCCAGGCTGCAGTGCAATAGGGCTATCTCGGCTTACTGCAGCCTCCGCCTACTGGGCTCAAGCAGTTCTCCTGCCTTAGCCTCCTGAGTAGCTGGGATTACAGGTGTGCACCACCACGCCCACCTTTTTTTTTTTTTTTGTATTTTTAGCAGAGACTGGGTTTCACCACGTTGGTCAGGCTGGTCTCAAACTCCTGACCTCGTGATCTGCCCGCCTTGGCCTCTCAAGGTGCTGGGATTACAGGCATGAGCCACTGCGCCTGGTGAGTGATTTCATTTTAAAAGGTTTTCTCATGACCCACTCATAGCATTTTCAGCTGCTAAAGTTAAATGCTGCCATGTGATTGAACCATCATGTGGGCCTCCCTCAAACTTTCCCTTTTAGTTCTTGGTAGGCTGTGAGGGAGGTAGAGGGAGGCTTACAACCATAGCAGAAGAGGAGAAAAAGTAAGCACTAAAAGGAAAACAAGACCCAAATAATGTAAGACATTAAGGAGTAAATATAAAACTGTAAGTATTTTTTTAATCTTAAAATATTATTAGTATTATGACAAGGGACTTTAGAATTCGTTTTTATTTTCGGATTCTGATGCTCTAACAGCTATGCAACTCACTCAAATGTTTCTATGATTCTTATAGAAAGAGATTCTTCTGTTGTTGGAAAGTTAACCTTAGAGTTAGTATACTGGAATTCTCTTCTCACCTACAAACCCCAGTTTAGATTATATGATATAGTGGCTAAGAGGACAAGTTTTTGTCCTAGGAAGTAGTAAGATCCTAAGTTTAAATTATGGCTCTAGCACTTAATAAGCTTTATGATTTGGGGCCATTTATTAAACTTGTGTGAGCCTCATTTTCCCCATTTTTAAAAGGGAATAATAGGCCAGGCCCGGTGGCTCATGCCTGTAATCCCAGCACTTTGGGAGGCCGAGGCGGGCGGGTCACGAGGGCAGGAGGAGGTTAAGACCAGCCTACCCAACATAGTGAAAACCCATTTCTACCAAAAATACAAAAAAATTAGCCAGGCATGGTAGTGGGCGCCTGTAATCCCAGCTAATTGGGAGGCTGAAGCAAGGAGAATTGCTTGAACCTGGGAGGCGGAGGTTGCAGTGAGCCAAGATTTCGCCACTGCACTCCAGCCCCGGGCAACAGAGCGAGACTCCGTCTCAAAAAAAAAAAAAAATAAACAAAACAAAAAAATGGAATAATAATATCGGCCCCAGGGTTGCTAAGAGAAGTAAATGAAATAATATATGTAATTGTCTCTTATAGTTCCTAGCACATTGTATATGCCAAAAAGTAGTTTATAGTACTATTGCAGTGTTATAATTAATATTACCACTATTATTGGTATTATACTATGAGAAAGCCATTTATTTTCCCACATCCTTAATCATGATTCTCCCATTTGTAACATATAAATTATAGTCTTACCTCCTGTTATGTAGGGATATAAGGATAAATTATTTCAAGAATGTGAAAACTTTCTTAATAGGATAGATTCAATGTACAGGGTATTCACATTATTTAAAAAATGTTTTTGTTTTCCCTAAAGGAAAAAAAAAAGAACTACTCCATCAAGAAAGCAAAAGTACCCAGTATTATGGAGGCATTAATAAATTACTCAGTTTTAAATAGAACTTAGTATCTTTATCCAACTGGAAATGAGATTAGAGTGTGAACATTTGGATTTTTCTAGGAAAACTCTATGCTGGGCCCTGGGCTTCTTTCTCTGTTCCTTATTCCTATTTCCCATGACAGAAGCCCAGCAAGGGACATCTAGATAGTCCTGCATTATCAGTGGAACACTAAAGGTCAGTTAGAAGATACTCAGGTGAAGTGCTTTTAACCTAATTTTTATATTGATTCATTGGAATGAAATTTCTATTAGACCAGGTTTTGGCATTCTAAGATAACTTTCCTTTTTACAGATAAATAGGAACAGAAAGATTAATATGGTGTGTTCAATACCATATTTGGGATTGAAAAAAATGACATACACTCCGTTTCCAGTCCTATTTCCAGTTCTTTCATGAGGATATTGGGAAATGTATGCAAATGTCTTTACCATCTTTATCATGCTGACTATGGGGTGCCACGGGTATTTAGTGACTGGGATCCAGGGTGCTAAACATCCACTAATCTGATGGACAGTCTCAGGAAGAGTGAGTGACTGCCCAAAATATCAATGCACTCCCATAGAAAAATACTGATTTCCCACTTGGGTTTCTTCTCGGGCAGGCATGTTTTCTTTCCCTGATTCTCTTTTTGTAATAGAAATTCTTTTTTTTAGTTAAGTCCTTTGTATTAGGGTGGCATGTGATCAAGTCAGTTCTGTGGAAATAACCTGGTTTTGTTGGGATTTTTTGTTGCCATGTTGGTGGGAAAGGCTGGGCAAGAATCCTTCCGTTCTATCACCCGTTCCTACTACAGGGGAGCAGCTGGAGCACTGCTGGTGTACGACATTACAAGGTGAGCCAGATCTGGTGCATGGGAGGGAGATTCTTCCCTATATCCTCTAAAGCTTTTTTTTTCTATCTACTGATTCTGTTAAGGATGTTAACTAGGATTGGCCTCTCTAATATTTTTCTTTACACATATGGCTTGCCCTCTTTTCCTATACACTTGGAGTTGTTTTGGCCTTTTGAAATGTGTCTCTGACCCACATTCTAAATTTTTCTGCTATAGGCGTGAAACCTTCAACCACCTGACCTCATGGTTAGAGGATGCCCGGCAGCACTCTAGTTCCAACATGGTTATCATGCTCATTGGGAATAAGAGGTAAAATTGTATCCATGTGAATAATAGTTAACGGGAGTCATCTAGATACTCTGCACGTTGAATATCTTGATCCCCAACTTTCTCAGTTTATAGTGGTCTTAGTGTTTCAGTAAAAAAAAAATTTTATTGTGATAAAATATATATGACACAAAATTTACCATTTTAACTATTTTTAAGCATACAGTTCTGTAGCATTAAGAATATTCATTGTTCCACAGCCATCACCAACATCCATCTCCAGAACTTTTTCTTTTTTTTGAGACGGAGTCTCGCTTCGTCACCCAGGCTGGAGTGCAGTGGTGCGATCTTGGCTCACTGCAAGCTCCGCCTTCCGGGTTCACGCCATTCTCCTGCCTCAGCCTCTCCGAGTAGCTGGGACTACAGGCGCCCGCCACCACGCCCGGCTAATTTTTTGTATTTTTAGTAGAGACGGGGTTTCACCATGGTCTCGATCTCCTGACCTCGTGATCCGCCCGCCTCGGCCTCCCAAAGTGCTGGGATTACAAGCGTGAGCCACCGCGCCCGGCCCAGAACTTTTTCGTCTTCTCAAACTCTATACACATTCAACACTAACTCGCCATCTTCCCTCCCCCATCCCCCTCATCCCTCAGCCCCTGACAACCATCATTCTACTTTCTCTATGAATTTGACTACTACTGGTACCTCATACAAGTAGACTCATGTAATATTTGTGCTTTTGTGACTGGCTTATTTCACTTAGCATAATGTCTTTGAGGTTTATCCATATTGTAGCATGTGTCAGAATTTCCTTCCTTTTTAAAGATGAGTAATATTCATTGTATGCATATACCACATTTTGTTTATCCATCTGTCCATGGACGCTTGGGTTGCTGCCATCCTTTGACTATTGTGAATAATGCTGCTATGAACATGGATCTGTTCAAGTCCCAGCTCTGAATTCTTTTGGGTATATGCCCAGAAGTGGGATTGCTGGATCATATGGTAATTCTGTCTTTTATTTTTTGAGGAACTACCATACCATTTCCTTAGCAGCTGTCTCATTTTACATTCTTTCCAGCAGTGTACAAGGATTCTAGTTTCTTTACATCCTTAACAACACTGGTTATTCTCAGTAAATTTTTCTTGACACCCATAGGCCAAAAGAAATACCTAATAGTTGGCCGGGCGCGGTGACTCACGCTTGTAATCCCAGCACTTTGGGAGGCCGAGGCAGGCGGATCACGAGGTCAGGAGATCGAGACCACGGTGAAACCCCGTCTCTACTAAAAATACAAAAAATTAGCCGGGCGTGGTGGCGGATGCCTGTAGTCCCAGCTACTCGGAGAGGCTGAGGCAGGAGAATGGCGTGAACCTGGGAGGCAGAGCTTGCAGTGAGCCGAGATCACGCCACTGCACTCCAGCCTGGGTGACAGAGCAAGACTCCGTCTCAAAAAAAAAAAAAACAAACAAAAAAAGAAATACCTAATAGTTTTATTAAATAGTTATATCCAAACAACATGAGTATTTTTTATAACTGCTTAGTAACTGTTTGAAAATAAAAAGGCCAGGCGCAGTGGCGTATGCCTGTAATCCCAGCTCTGGAAGGATTGCTTGAGCCCATAAGTTCAAGACCAGCCTGGGCAACATAGTGAGACCTTGTTTATACAAAAAAATTTTTTAATGAGGTGGGAGGATCACTTGGGCCTGTGAGGTTGAGGCTGCAATGAAGCTGTAATTGTACTACTGCACTCCTGCCTCAGCAACAGGAGTGAGACCCTGTATAAAAAAAAGAAAAAATATGCCGGGCATGGTGGCTCACACCCGTAATCCTAGCACTTTGGGAGGCCAAGGCGGGTAGATCGGAAGATCAGGAGTTCAAGACCAGCCTGGCCAATATGGTGAAACCCTGTCTCTACTGAAAAACTACAAAAAGTAGCCAGGCGTGGTGGCGTGCACCTCTAGTCCCAGCTATTTGGGAGCTTAAGGCAGGAGAATTGCTTGAACTCGGGAGGTGGAGGTTGCAGTGAGCTGAGATAGCGCCACTGCACTCCAGCCTGGGTGACAGAGTGAGACTTTGTCTCAAAAAAAAAAAATAATTTCATTCTTAAATAGCAACAGTTACTTACTAAAGACTTCTATGTGTCTGTTGGGCACTGCATAGCTTCTCAAACCTTGGAATCACGATTGCACACTGCTACTCTCATTTCCCATTCCATATTGATTTTTGTGTAGTGCTTGCTTTTTTATAACAGCAACTGCCAAAAACAGCTTCTCAGAGATATGAAGATATTGAACAAATTTTATCATGATCTGATATTGACATTGCAACTGTCTTAAGCTTGTAATTCATGTAGTATCCTTGTGTTGAGTGTTACTGTGTTTTTCTCAAAAGTTTAAAGTATCCCATGGCACCCTTGTGAGTTTGTAGTAGTGCCCAGAGTGTACTATTTGAGAACTGTGGCCACAGGCCAATTGGTTTTTTGTTTGTTTTTGTTTGTTTGTTTTGAGATGGAGTTTCACTTTTGTCACCCAGGCTAGAGCACAATGGTGTGATCTCGTCTCACCGTAACCTCCACCTCCTGGGTTCAAGCAATTCTCCTGCCTCAGTCTCCCGAGTAGCTGGGATTACAGGCATGTGCCACCACGCCCAGTTAATTTTTTTGTATTTTTAATATAGACGGGGTTTCTCCATGTTGCTCAGGCTGGTCTTGAACTCCTGACCTCAGGTGATCCGCCTGCCTCGGCCTTCCAAAGTGCTGGGATTACAGGCGTGAGCCACCACACCCAGCCTGCTAATTATTTTTAGTGTATCAGTCAATTTATGGAAAACGACTGTGCCAGATTCTGAGTTTGCAAGGTGGAAAAAAGTCGTGCCCCTGCTCTTGTGGAGCTTACAATCTAGTGGGGGCATAGATGTTAAATATACAATTATTTGTATCAAATTATAAATTGTGATAAATGCAATGGAGGAAAAAGGGTGCTATGAAAGAATAACAGGGTACCTACTTTTGATTAGGAGTGATATTAAGCTGGGATCTGAAGGATGTGCAAGATCCTGCTGGGCAAAGATTTTTTAAAAGGGTTTTGGGGGAACAAACTATACAAACGCCTTGAACTTGGAAGAAGCTTGACACATTTATTGAAAGAAACCTAGTATGATTGGACTAAATCACGAGGGAATAGTGCAAGATGAGGTTGGAAAAGTAGGTAGGGACCAGATTTCATAGCATCTTAGAGGCCTGAGTAAGGGTTTTGGATTTTATTCTAAATACATGGAAATTGAAGCTTGGGAGATGGGGGATTAAAAATAATAATAAATAAATACACTGGAAGCATTTTAAAGTTTTAAGTAGAGAAGTGGCTTGATCAGATTTTAAAAGATCACTCTGGAGGAGAACAAGAGCTGAAGTAGGATCCCAGTTGCAATAGTCCACATGAGAAAGAATGGTGGCTTGGTCTAGGAAGTGACCCTGGAAAGAGAAAGAAGGGACGATTTTAAGGTACATATTGGAAGTACTTCACTTTGGAATGGATTAGATATTTGGAGTAGGGAGGAAAAGGTATCAATAATAACACTTTGGTTTTTGGCTTATGCCATTTACTGAGATACAGAAGCCTGCAGCAAACACAGGCTGGGGGAAAAGAAGTTCCATTTTGATGTGTTAAGTTTGAAGTCCGTTTTATGTATCAGTGTGGAAACGAAGAATTCACAAATGTACAAATCTGGTGCTTAGTCAAGCATCTGGGCTAGAGGTACAAATTTGGGAGGGTTGACATTTAGATAGTTCTTCCCTGGTCTTCACACAGCTGATGGTATAATAAATTAAAATATTGTAGATTTGTTTTTCTTTAATGGTCTTACACTTTTTTTTCCAAGGAGTTGGAAAACTGGAAACCTTCCAAATGAAAATTTTCAAATTGAAAAATACAAATCACAAACCGCCCAACCTTGCCCTATTCTTCAGTTTGTTTTTTGGGGTTTTTTTTTTTTTTTTGCCACAAGGTCTCATGCTGTTGCCCAGGCTGGAGTACAGTGACGTGCTCAGCTCACGGCAACCTGTTTCCAGGGCTCAAGAGATCTTCTCACCTCAGCCTCTCACGTAGCTGGGACTATAGGCATGTGTCACCACGCTGTGCTGATTTTTAAATTTTTGTAGAGACAGGGTCTCACTGTATTGTGCAGGCTGGTCTTAAACTCCTGGGCTCAAGTAATCCTCCTGCCTCAGCCTCCCATGGTGCTGGGATTATAGGCATGAGCCACCACGCCCAGCTCTTCAGCCTTTTGTCCTATTTTTCATAAGGTCTTTTGTTGCCATTTTATTCCCTTTTTCAGTCCTTAGCTCTTATCTTTTTTTCACCTAGTTTTATCCATATCACTTTCTCTGAATTCCCTGGTGGCAAGCTGCTTTTATACGCACTAGTAACGAAACCAGTGAGAATTAAGACAACTATGTTTTCCTTATTCCTGGCTCATTCTCTTCTTGTGGATTGATTCCGGTAAAAAAGGAAGATGCTCATCACTGCTGGATGGGACATCTTACGACTTTTCTGCTTTCTAGTAACTAGAGTTTTCCTTTTTTTTTCCCCCAAGATACAGTCTTGCTCTGTCGCTGAGGCTGGAGTGCAATGGCGCGATCTCAGCCTCCCATATTCAAGCAATTCTCCTGCCTCAGCCTCCCGAGTAGCTGGGATTACAGGCACCTGCCACCATACTCAGCTAATTTTTGTGTTTTTAATAGAGACGGGATTTCACCATCTTGGCCAGGCTGGTCTCGAACTCCTGACCTCGTGATCCACCTGCCTTGACATCCCAAAGAGCTGGGATTACAGGCATGAGCCACTGTGCCCGGCCAAGTTTTTTTTTTCCCTCATCTATACTTTGTTCTCCTTGATCTCATTGGAAAAACAAGCAATAGAGCATAAGCTTTGTGTAACTATGGGGGCTTGCCTAACCCTTGATAAGCCATTTTCTCTGTAATAGAGTGAGGTATTATCTTCAGCTATGCAGCAGCTGTCCCAAAACTAAAGAATATTTTCCAAGATGCTACAAAAATGAGTAACTCTAAGAGAGTATCATGTAGGATCTACATTCTTTATGAAATAATTGGTAGTTGAAACCACGATGGAATTCTTTTAGAAATAGAGTTTCCTCTTTCACTTGGATCTAATTTTTTAGTTTTCTCCTTAATTAATCTCTTGCAGTGACCTAGAGTCCCGCAGGGATGTGAAGAGAGAAGAAGGAGAGGCCTTTGCTAGGGAGCATGGACTTATATTCATGGAAACTTCAGCCAAAACAGCCTGCAATGTTGAAGAGGTACTATTTGGAAAACAGTGGGGAAGGCTCTTTAGAGATTACACCATTATTTATCCTTGTATTCAGAATTCTCTTCTCCTATGAGAAATTGGTAAAGAAAGGATGTCTTGGCCGGGCGCAGTGGCTCACACCTGTAATCCTAGCGTTTTAGGGGGCCAAGGCAGGCAGATTGCCTGAGCTCAGGTGTTTGTGACCAGCCTGGGCAATATGGTGAAACCCCATCTCTACTAAAATACAAAAAACTAGCCGGTCATGGCGGCGTGCGTCTGTAGTCTCAGTTACTCGGGAGGCTGAGGCAGGAGAATTGCTTGAACCCAGGAGGCGGAGGTTGTAGTGAACCGAGATCCCGCCACTGCACTCCAGCCTAGGCAACAGAGCGAAACTCCATCTCCAAAAAAAAAAAAGGATGTCTTGTGATCATAGTGACTACATGTCTCATTCCTTTTAAAGGAATTGTCCCATTTTCTTTTACCCTGATTCCCAAGGTTTTACTTTTGCTTTGGGTAACATTAGTTGGCAAGTGTGGATTAGACACACTAATGGGTTCTACTGTAGTCATTCCTAGGCCTGGTGTTGATGGTATCTTCAGTAACTAGTGGAGAATAGAGTATGTTTGTTTTATTTGTAGAAGGTGCCAACCTAGGAACATCTTGGGTCAGTACCAGAATACCACATAATCCTTTTTTTTTGAAACTACTCTTAATGGCTTTTACAAGGACATTTGGGGGACCTTCTATGTTTTTTTTCTTTTTTGATTTTTTTTTTTTTTTTTTTTTTAGACTGATTCTCGTTCCGCCGCCTAGGCTAGAGTGCAGTGGTGCGATCTCAGCTCACTTCAAACTGCGCTCCTGGGTTTAAGCGATTTTCGTGCCTCAGCCCCCGAGTAACTGGAATTACAGGCATGCGCCACCACGCCCAGCTGATTTTTATATTTTTAGTAGAGACGGGGTTTCACCATGTTCGTCAGGTTGGTCTCGAACTCCTGACCTCAAGTGACCTACCCGCCTCGGCCTCCCAAAGTGCTGGGATTACAGGCATGAGCCACCGCACCCAGCCGACCTTCTATGTTTCTTACTGTCTTCTAATGGTTCCTAATTCATCTTAGAAATTCAAATATGAATAATAATTAATATTCTCTTTCCCTCATTTTTTCTACCTGAACTTGAGACTGATGATATGATTTATGTCTCTTTCAGGCCTTCATTAACACAGCCAAAGAAATATATAGGAAGATCCAGCAGGGTTTATTTGATGTCCACAATGAGGTAAGAAAGGGTAGAAGTGCTGGCAGTTAACTTTGGTTTGTTCTGAATACAACTGGAGGTTCCCTAGAATGGAATGCTTACATTCCCCATCTATCATTATACAATTTAAAAGCTCTGCCAATTCAACTTTTTTTTTTTTTTTTTAAATCTAGGTACAGAGAGACTTGCCATCATTTTCTGTTTTCCTCAAGTCTGACACTCAGAATGCTTAAAGAGATTATTGGTGATCTAAAAGACTTATACAATATGGGAGATTTTCTTGTCAACCTCAGTTTTTTACTATTCTAGAACATAAGGGAGATATAATTCATAATTGCTAGGAGAGTAATTTCTATAAAGTAAATTCTGGAAAAAAACAAAAAGAATCATGCTACTTCTGCTCTTTGCTTCCTCCACTCTTACCTAATCACACCCTAATTCTGCACATAGCTACGACATTTAAGTATAACATTGTCCCTTAAAAATGAGCACAGGGGCCAGGTGCGGTGGCTCATGCTTATAATCCCAGCACTTTGAGAGGCTGAGCTGGGGAGATTGCTTGAAGCCAGGACTTTGAGACCGGCCTGGGCAACAAAGAAAGACTCCGTCTCTAAAATGAGCACAGGGGTGCAGTGGTGCACCCATAGTCTCAGCTACTTGGGAGGCTGAGGCAGTGTCACTTGAGGCCAGAAGTTTGAGGCTATAGTGCACACTGATCATACCTGTGAATAACCACTGCACTGCAGCCTGGGCAACATAGGGAGACCTCATTTCCTCAAGGAAAAAAAAAGTGCACAAAAGCCACTTCTAATCAACTAGGATATTTAGACCACAGGTAGTCATCTTATTCTTACTGTCACAGATTATTGTTCCACATCAGTGTGGCTAGGGCATCTGGTTACCTGCCAAGGTCAAATCTGCTTTTAGAAAATATAATTAATGATTTCTCCTTTCTCCCCTTTCTGTTTTCTTTCTACCCTAGGATACAAGCAGAGATAGCCTCCGCCTGTCTCTCATTCACTTTAACACTGAGGTGGGAACTATTGCCTCTTTTCTTTTACAGGCAAATGGCATCAAGATTGGGCCCCAACAGTCAATTTCAACATCAGTGGGACCCAGTGCCTCCCAGCGGAACTCTCGTGACATAGGGTCCAACTCTGGCTGCTGCTGAACATCTGGCTTGAACTTTTTTTTCCTTCCTGGAATAGCTTCAGATCAATAGGCTTAATGAAAGAGGTCTTTCTTGCTTTGGCTGAGAGCAGCCTCTTTTTAAAGTGTGATGTTTTGCCTTTCCACCTAAAGACCAGGAGAGAATTTGGGCCCTTACTGACCTGTCCTCCTTCAGGGACATGAGCATTCCCTATAGATTAGGGTTCTTCTTATCCTCCTATACTAATTTCTTAAATTGTTAGGATCAAAGTTGGTTATCACAGTAGTTAAAAAATAATTTCATGGCGGGGCGCCATGGCTCATGCCTGTAATCCTAGCACTTTGGGAGGTCAAGGCGGGCGGATCACCTGAGGTCAAGAGTTCGAGACCAGCCTGACCAACTTGGAGAAACGCCGTCTCAACTAAAAATACAAAATTAGCTGGGTGTGGTGGTGCATGCCTGTAATCCCAGGTACTCAAGAGGCCAAGGCAGGAGAATCGCTTGAACCCAGGAGGTGAGGTTGCGCTAAGCCAAGATCACGCCATTGCACTGCAGCCTGGGCAACAAGAGCAAAACTCTGTCTCAAATAAATAAATAAATATTATTGTGCCGTTTGTTTGTGCTGCGTCTTTAGATTAGGTATATTCTAATGTGTCCTTCCTCCCCTAATTTTTTTTTTAGATGGAGTCTCGCTCTGTCTCCAGGCTGGAGTGCAGTGGCACGATCTCGGCTCACTGCAACCTCCACTTTCCAGGTTCAAGCAGTTCTCCTGCCTCAATCTCCCGAGTAGCTGGGACTACAGGCGTGTGCCACCACGCCTGGCTCATTTTTGTATTTTTAGTAGAGACGGGGTTTCACCATGTTGGCCAGGATGGTCTTGATCTCTTGACCTCATGATCTGCCTGCCTTGGTCTCCCAAAGTGCTGGATTACAGGCGTGAGCCACGGTGCCCGGCCTAAATAAATAATTTCATAAGCATATACAATCCGCTCCCCACTAAGAATTAGGGTCAAGGACATTCTGCTTGAACACTTGCAATTACCTAGATCTAGTTGGCCTTTGGTTGATAGATCCTCTGCCTCAGAATTTCATTGAGTTTTTTTCTTCCTTGCCTTTGGGTATTTACTTGCCACTTCCTAAGAATTCTTGTAGAAGGCAGTTGCCCAAGAGCACTGAGTACTTCTCTACTATCCTATTATTAGCTTCTATCTGTTAGTGTAACTTCAAAACTTTTAAGAGCAGTGAAGTTGGTCAGGGACATGTGGCCACTTATTACCTAAAGAAAACATTTGTTCCCTGTTCATTTTATTTTAGGGACCAGATCTAACATTGTAGTGTCGAACCAGATAGACTTCTACTGTTTCATCAAACTCCCTTCTTAACTAGACCTAGACTTTCTACTCCAATCAGGCTAATCTGCTTACTGAATGTGACATATTTATTCCTAGTTCCATACCTTTGCACATGCCGTACTCTCCACTAACTATACTTAAAAGTCCACAAATTTTTTGTTTAGTAACAGACTTAGGTACTTCTAAGCAATTATTAACACAATATTCCTTAGTTTTCATATGTTGGTTATTCATAAGTATATTTATATGTATATTTATTTTTATGTATGTTACTATGTAAATATGGTTTGCAGTTGTTTTTGTGTGGAATCTTGTCTTTCCATATAAGTTGTAAGCTCCTTGAGAGCAGGATCCATGTCATTCCTTTATTTTTATAAATTACTCCCCCTATCATTCCTTTACAGTGCCTAGTGCTACTCATTATGTGTTCATTGAATTTGACTGACATAGTTAAAAACTTAAGGTTTATTTTAGACTTTAAAGGAAACAAAAGACTTTAGAGTCCTCTCTTTGTAATTCTGCCCCTCTCATTTGTTTACCCTGGGTTTTTTACTGTTCTTTTCCTTCTCCCCTCCCACCTTTCCCTGGCTCTTTGCCTCCATTCCATGAGGCATACAGTAAGGCTGCCTGCTAGTAAGCAGTCAGATAAGTGGGTACTTATCCAGCCATTCTCTTTTCAGAGCATATAATACTATCTTAGCCAAATTTGCCTTTGCTTCACTCATCATGCAGCCTTCTGGGTTGGTTGCTATATATATCTTTTTTCCATGATGTCCCATTCTCTTCCACAGCACTGAGGTCTTATGAATTTTTCTACTTTCTTTTTGCTGTTGATGAATTGTTTCATTATTAAATATATGCATGTATCAAAGCTATTCATACTCCATGTGTCATTTCTGATTGTATCCCAAACATTAGTAGATACTCTCCTCTTAGGGAATTAAAGATAATGAAGAAGCCTCTTTGGGATTCATTTTATACTCGATTCTGACCCCAGTAGTAGTAGTAATAGTTAACAGTGCACCACAGGAAGTTGGAAGACATTTGGGGTATTGCTTTGGTTATGCTTTTGTTTTGATTTTAAAATCCTACCTGATTCCAAAAAGGATTTGAAGCTGTTGAATTTGGAGTTAGCCTGCCCCCTTACCTCTGGGCCAAAACTAAAGTAATGAAAACTAGTTTCTGTACAGAAGGTTTTTTTTTTTTTTTTTTTTGAACTACCCAAAAAACAATCTTTAGCAATTGAGAAGCATTAGAGGATTGGTCAAAGACAGCATTCTTCCTAGAGCTACTGCTTTCAGAGTCAATAAAGGATGCCATTTTGTTATTTTGGAGCACAGTTTTTTAATATTAATGCCTATATCTTGTTCTATTATCCAAGCCAACTTACGACCTTCTGTACTTGGGTGTTGCACCAATTGTAAGGGAAGCATGAGAAAAAAAAGTATCTGTGCAAAATCATCTGTATTCTGAGTGGTCATGAAGAATAATAAAAAGTGGATCTCCCACGCCATATGAAGAATGGTAGTTACGAAATAATGTCCACTGTTTTTTTTTTTTTCCCATCTATAGTCTTACCAATGTCCATTGGTTTTTGAAGGCCAAGACCATTGGAAATCATACTAAGATCAGTGTAGGTACCAGAAATTGGTTCAGGCACACCTGTTCCCGTTTGCATAATATCTACAGCTCCTTTGATGACAGGTCTATTCTGTACCAGATGGATAATAGGCTCTCATCCTAGAAACTTTTATTTATTTATTTATTTATTTATTTAGAGTCAGAGTCTGGCTCTGTCGCCCAGGCTGGAGTGCAGTGGCGCAATCTCGGCTCACTGCAAGCTCCGCCTCCCAGGTTCACGCCATTCTCCTGCCTCAGCCTCTCCGAGTAGCTGGGACTACAGGCGCCCGCCACCACGCCCGGCTAATTTGGCTAATTTTTTTGTATTTTAAGTAGAGACGGGGTTTCACCATGGTCTCGATCTCCTGACCTCGTGATCCGCCCGCCTCGGCCTCCCAAAGTGCTGGGATTACTGGCGTGAGCCACCGCGCCCGGCCTCCTAGAATTAAGGTTATATCTGTATATGCATTTACAGACAAACACATTGTTCTGATAAATCTTAATACTAACATCAAATTGATACAATGGCAGCAGTAGCCAGGAGAGAATTTGGCTGACAGATTTTTTTTTTTTTTTGAGACGGAGTTTCCCTCTTGTTGCCCAGGCTGGACTGCAATGGCACGATCTAGGCTCACCACAACCTCCGCCTCCGGAGTTCAAGCGATTTTCCTGCCTCAGCCTCCCGAGTAGCTGGGGTTACAGGCATGTGCCACCACAGCCAGCTAATTTTGTATTTTTAGTAGAGATGGGGTTTCTCCATGTTGGTCAGGCTGGTCTCGAACCCCTGACCTTAGGTGATCCACCCACCTCGGCCTCCCAAAGTGCTGGGATTACGGGCGTGAGCTACCGCGCCCGTCTTGGCTGACAGATTTTGATACACAGGGAAATGTATTTGGCCAAGTCTTTTTTTTTTTTTTTTTTTTTGAGATGGAATTTCGCTCTTGTTGCCCAGGCTGGAGTGCAGTGGTGAGACCTTGGCTCACCACAACCTCCACCTCCTGGGTTCAAGCGATTCTCCTGCCTCAGCCTCCCGAGTAGCTGGGATTACAGGTGCCTGCCACCATGCCCGGCTAATTTTTTTTTTGTATTTTTACTAGAGACGGGGGTTTCACTATGTTGGCCAGGCTGGTCTCGAACTCCTGACCTCAGGCGATCCACCCACCTCAGCCTCCCATAGTGCTGGGATTACAGGCGTGAGCCACCGCGCCCGGTTTAAGGCCAAGTCTTATTACTCATATGACTCCTTAGTGTCTCGAGCTCCTATCGTGTAAGACCATGCAATTATGTTACTCCTTGAGAAATTCCTTTAATAATCTGGAAGGATTCCCTCACTCACAACTTTAAAAAAGAGATTTCTTGGCCAGGAATGGTGGCTCATGTCTGTAATCCCAGCACTTTGGGAGGCCGAGGTGGGTGGATCACTTGAGGTCTGGAGTTCGAAACCAGCTTGACCAACAGGGCGAAACCCCATCTCTACTAAAAATACAAAAATTAGCTGGGCGTGGTGGTGGGCGCCTTTCCTACCCACCTTTATTATCAAAATACAAAGAAAAAAGAAGTAGAAAACCCTAACCACCTATTTCTGAATCCAAAGTATGGAGTAACCAAACGGGGCCAGGGAGTTTTCCCTTCTCTGAAGAGAGAACAAGGCGCCGCCTCCAATCTACACTACGCCCAGTAATGCAATGACAAGCCCTGAAAACTCCACAGCGTCCCAAGCAGTCCCTCGCGGCTCGGCCCGGCTCGGACCCCGCGGCCCGGCAGCCACTCTCTCCCCCGGCCTCTCACAAAGGAGACTAGTTCAGTCCGGAGCATCACCCCGCACCTGATCCCTCACAACTCGGGGGCGAGCAGGGGGTGGAAAAGAGAGGAGGAGGAGTTACTTAAATCAAATCTCTGAGAGCCTCAGCTTTTGCTGAGGATAGAATTCAAGATAGAATTGCTTGAACCCGGAATGCAGAGGTTGCAGTGAGCCGAGATTGCCCCACTGCACTCCAGCCTGGGTGACTGCGCGAGACTCCGTCTCAAACAAACAAACAAAATTAGGCCTTTAAAAAAAAAAAAAGGGGCCGGGCGCTTGTAATCCCAGCACTTTGGGAGGCCGAGGCGGGCGGATCACGAGGTCAGGAGATCGAGACCACAGTGAAACCCCGTCTCTACTAAAAATACAAAAAATTAGCCGGGCGTGGTGGCGGGCGCCTGTAGTCCCAGCTACTCGGAGAGGCTGAGGCAGGAGAATGGCGTGAACCCGGGAGGCGGAGCTTGCAGTGAGCCGAGATTGCGCCACTGCACTCCAGCCTGGGTGACAGAGCAAGACTCCGTCCCCCCAAAAAAAAAAATATAAATAAAAATAAAAAATAAAAAATAAAAAGGGATTCCTCCTTAAGTCCTGTTCTTGATTTCCAACTGATTCACAGTGCCCCTACTGGAAAATTTGCAGTGAATCCTAAAGCTTAGTAGCACCTAGAATAGATACATGTCCTGATATTTTGAGTGAGGTGTCCATAAAGGATTACCCTAGGAAAGTGCAACTTTCACTCTCATTAGAATAATTAATTTTTGCTTATTTGATTTGTTAAAATTGCTTTACTCCTACAGTTAAGTGAGAGGGTGGTGGTGGTTGCCCGTAACCACATATGGCATTATTCCAGAGTTTCACGTCGTGACTGAGGGGCCTCCTAAGTGTATACAGGAGAGTATGTTCCGGCTGGACCTAGATAGTCGGACAGAACGCCGACAGGGGCTTCAGATTCTTTAAGCACTCTCACCCAGTCCCCGAGTCCGAGCCAAGATGGCTTCCCAGAAGTAGGTAACTAAGTGTTGTTTTAGTTCAGAGCGCCCCCAATGGCGGGGGTCAAAAAAAAGAAACCGAGGGGCCTGGCCGCCTGTGAACTGAGTAGTCAGAGGCGAGCCGCCGCCAGATTTTATTTTCAATCAGGCATATTTGTGGTCGCCTACGTACCCGTCTCATCCTCCTAGGACCTTCCACCCTCAAGAGACTTCCTGGATGGCGCTCACACTAGCTCTCTGGAAGAGGCCGGGCTTCGGTGCTGCCATTGGCGGATGGGAGCGCAGGGGGGCGGAGCCTAGGGAGAATGGACTACTAGCAAGCTAGATTGAGGCGAGGGCTGGCCATGCTCCGCCGGAAGGCGCCTTGTTCTCGGAGAGGGTGAGTTGAAACGCTGCCTGGAAAGGAAGCACCAGGACTTGCACAGGTAGGCTTCCCGCTCACACCCGCTCCTCAGTGCTGGGCCAGGAGTCAGCAAAAGCTGAGGCTCTCAGAGATTTGATTTAAGTAACTCCTCCTCCTCTCTTTTCCACCCCCTGCTCGCCCCCGAGTTGTGAGGGATCAGGTGCGGGGTGATGCTCCGGACTGAACTAGTCTCCTTTGTGAGAGGCCGGGGGAGAGAGTGGCTGCCGGGCCGCGGGGTCCGAGCCGGGCCGAGCCGCGAGGGACTGCTTGGGACGCTGTGGAGTTTTCAGGGCTTGTCATTGCATTACTGGGCGTAGTGTAGATTGGAGGCGGCGCCTTGTTCTCTCTTCAGAGAAGGGAAAACTCCCTGGCCCCGTTTGGTTACTCCATACTTTGGATTCAGAAATAGGTGGTTAGGGTTTTCTACTTCTTTTTTCTTTGTATTTTGATAATAAAGGTGGGTAGGAAAGCATGGGGTAAGTGTATGCAGATTGTTACTCATTCTCAGGTGTAAGTTCTGTGGGTCTCCTGGGAGTGAACAGCAGGCTGTTGGAGAATGTTTAGAGATGGTGGGAAGAGAGGAGCTCAAGCCTTGCATCTTCCTTGACAGGTCTGCAGAGCTCACTGGTTTTCCGTTGCATTATGTAAACTCTTCACTGATAGAAGACCCCTCCCCCTGCCTTGGAGCGAATGCAGTTTCTTTATTTACCTGTCTCTAGTGTCGCAGGGAATTTCCCTCTAGCAGCTGTGCAAATGCAGCAGTCTCTTGCTTTTTAAGAGACAGTCTTGAAGCGATTAGGGTCTTCACAGAAAAGGTATATAGTGGACCGATCTCTTGTATGCTAAGCAAAGTGAGCCAGAAGTCAAAGATTTAGAACTCTGTCTTTTTCTATTAAAGAATAAACAGCGGAGCGCCCCAAACACAAGCCAGGGGAGCTGCCTTGTCAGTGTCTGCTGCATCCCACCATCACACCATCGTCCACAGATCGTTTCATCTCCATGCTTTTCTGAGTTTGTCGACTCAGTCAAGGATTCTCAGCCTAGGTTAGCATCTGCTGAAGTCATCTGGTGTGAGGCACATTACATATCGAAAGTGAGTTTGTGATTTGGATAGTGTCGTGTGTTAGTTAATTAGATCGTGTCTTCTGTTTAGGAATTTCTTTTGTATTGGTCACCCAGTAGGTTTCAGAACAAATTCTAGTCAACCTCATAGAGCAAGATGTGAGAAACTTATTTCAAGTACTTTGGAATTATCCCAACCCTTAAAAAAATAGTTATGATAAGAAAAACATTTTCCATGTAAGAAGACCTTCTGTTGCAAGAGAGGCGCGTCAGTGGATCTGAAGGCAAGTGAAAGACATTGGCCAAAGAGAGAGTAGGCAAGTGTGAAGAGACAGGCTTGGGAGAAGGTTTAAAACTGAAATAGTGGGCTAGGCGCCGTGGCTCATGCTTGTAATCCCAGCACTTTGGGAGGTGGAGGCGGGCGGATCACTTGAAGTCAGGAGTTCGAGACCAGCCTGACCAACATGGTGAAACCCCGTCTCTAAAAGTACAAAAAATACCAAAAAAAAAATTAGCCGGGCATTGTGATGCGCGCCTGTAGTCCCAGCTACATGGGAGGCCAAGGCATGAAAATCGCTTGAACCCTGGAGGTGGAGATTGCAGTGAGCCAAGATCGTGCCACTGCATTCCGGCCTGGGCGACACAGCCAGAGTGAAATAGCAAAGGAGTAATGGATTGGGATAAGGGATATAATGGAACAGTGTATGAGTACTTGAACAGTTTTTGTATTCTCCATGTTTGATCTGTCCTGTGCATCTGCTCTTTTGGTTTTGTCAGTTTTCTTTTCTTTTTTGAGACGGCGTCTTGCTCTGTCACCAAGGCTGGAGTGCAATGGCATGATCTGGGCTCACTGCAACCTCCGCCTCCCAGGTTCAAGTAATTCTCCTGCCTCAGCCTTCTGAGTAGCTGGGATTACAGGCGCCCGCCACCACGCTCAGCTAATTTTTTTTTTTTATTTTTAGTAGAGACGGGGTTTCACCGTATTGGCTAGGCTGGTCTTGAACTTCTGACCTCGAGATCCTCCCACCTCGGCCTCCCGAAGTGCTGGGATTACAGGCGTGAGCCACTTTTCTAAGCAAAACTACCACGTAAGATTAATTTGTGGGTATCAAAACTGTGTTTGCTTACTGAAGAAATAAGATTTGATATTCTCATCTGTGAAAGGACTAACATTCAGATGAATGCTAAATGCTTTAGTGAACTGTTTGTCTACAGCTCTGGAAGAGTTGAGCTATCTTCTGAGCTTACATTGAGCCTAATACTTGGGAGGAAAACAGAAGACAAACATTTCTCCCGAGTCTCCACTTTCACCTCTAGAATCACTCTACTTCTGGAGTTGCATTTGAGCAAGTCCTTGACCTGCAGGTCTTCGCATGACCTGTCCTTACATTACTGTGACCATTGTGGTATGATATTTACTATTTTACCTTTAGCAGTTGATAGACTATCATGTTTCTTATCTCACTTTAACTTTCTATATCCCGTCTTTCATGATCTATGATCTTTTATTCTTTTGTCTCACCAAGTGGTGATCTTTTCATCTTCCTGTAATTTTGTGCACTTTCCTTTTCGCTTAATTCACTGACATTGTATGTTTTTGCTTCTGTTTAGCTGAAACCTTTTAGGGAATGTAATTTTTGTATTTTTAGTAGAGATGGGATTTCACCATATTGGCCAGGCTGGTCTTTAACTCCTGACCTCGTGAAAATTGAAACCTTTTAGGGAATCTAATTTTCAAGACGTGGTCTTTCTTTGGTACCTAGTACCCAAATGAGAGTTGTCTGTCTGTCTTTCTTTCTCCTTTCTTTCTTTCTGTCTGTCTGTCTTTCTGTCTTTCTTTCTTTCTTTTCTGTCTGTCTTTCTTTCTTTCTTTTCTGTCTTTCTTTCTTTCTTTCTGAGACGGGGGTCCATCTTGCCCCAGCTGGTCTTGAACTCCTCGGCTCAAGTGATCCTCCCACCTTGGCCTCCCAAAGTGCTGGGATTACAGGTGTGGGCTACCACACCCAGCCTGACAGTTGTATTTTTTTTTTTTTTTTTGAGACGGAGTCTCGCTGTGTCACCCAGGCTGGAATGCAGTGATGCGATCTCTGCTCACTGCAAGCTCTGCCTCCCAGTTCAAGCGATTCTTCTGCCTCAGCCTTCTGAGTAGCTGGGACTACAGGTGCGCACCACCACGCCCGGCTAATTTTTGTATTTTTAGTAGAGACAGGGTTTCACCATATTGGCCAGGCTGGTCTTTAACTCCTGAACTCGTGATCGGCCTGTCTCGGCCACCCAAAGTGCTGGGATTACAGGCGTGAGCCACTGCGCCCGGCTGACAGTTGTATCTCTATGTAATGAGGTTGTTGTATGAAGTTTTCTTTTTTTTTTTTTTTTTGAGATGAGTCTCCCTATGTCACCCAGGCTGTAGTGCAGTGGCGCGATCTCGGCTCTCTGCAACCTCCGCCTCCTGGGTTCAAGTGATTCTCCTGCTTCAGCTTCCCAAGTAGCTGGGGTTAAGGCGTGTGCCACAATGCCCGGCTAATGTTTTGTATTTTTAGCAGAGACAGGGTTTCACCATGTTGGCCAGGCTTGTCTCAAACTCCTGACCTCAGGCTGATCTGCTGCCTCGGACTCCCAAAGTGCTAGGATTACAAGCGTGAGCCACCACACCTGGCCTGAAGTTTTCTTTTACTTAAAGTTTATTTAACATTTATTGCATTCTGGCTGGGTGCAGTGGCTCACTCCTGTAATCTCAGCACTTTGGGAGGCCAAGGCGGGCATCCTAGGCAACATGGTGAAACTCCGTCTCTACTTAAAAAAACAGAAAAATTAGCTGGGCGTGGTGGCGCGGTCCTGTAGGCCCAGCTACTCGGGAGGCTGAGGCAGGAGAATCGCTTGAACTGGGGAGGCAGAGATGGCAGTGAGCCGAGATCGCGCCACTGCACTGTAGCCTGGTGACAGAGCGGGACTCCATCTCAAAACGACAACAAAACATTTACTGCATTCTAGATTTTGTCTTGGATAACCTTTTTCTCCTTTAATCTCTCAGTTTTGTGGGTGAGTAAACTTTAAATGAAACTCTAAAGTTTTCATTGTATTTGTATTGTAAAATAAGTCCACCTCTTTGTAGTTACTTAATGTTTTACGTTTAAACTACAAAGTATCTTAATCTCTGAGGTTTCTCCTTAAGCTGTTCTCTAGGTAACATTTCTTTTGCCCTTTTATTATTAATTATATAGTTTCCATCCTTCACTAGGCCCTTAGTTTGTTAATGTTACATGAAGCAAAATGGTCAACTTCAAAATATCTTATTTGTTGCCTTCAGGTTGCAGCAGGAGACTTAAAGCTCGTAATTTCTACCCATTAATTCTATGGTAGAGGATAATAAAAATTCCAGCAGTCATAGATAGAAATTAGCCTGGCATAGATCATTACTTTTTTTTTTTGAGACAGAGTCTCTGTTGCCCAGGGTGGAGTGCAATGGGGCGATCTTGGCTCAGCACAACCTCCGCTTCCTGGGTTCAAGTGACTCTCCTGCCTCAGCCTCCCGAGTAGCTGGGACTATAGGCGCATGCCATCATGCCCGGCTAATTTTTGTATTTTTAGTAGAGTCGGGGTTTCACTATGTTGGCCAGGCTGGTCTCAAACTCCTAGGCTCAAGCTATCCTCCTGCCTCTGCCTCCCTAAGAGCTGGGATTACAGGTGTGAGCTACCGCGCTCTGCTGATAATTACTTTTACATTAGTCTTCAGCAGGGAAAGATCCAGGAATATATTTTAAGCAGTGGAGCAGTGTAGGGATCTTAGACAACATTCTAACCTCTTCAAATTCAGATTCTCCTGTAGTATGTTCTCACTAGTTTGTTTGGAAAGAGTTTCCAGAACTATGATTTACTGTTATGTGTAATTATTAAGAAAGGGTTGACCTTGTCATTTAAGGAGTGAAATATCCCTGATTTTCTTTCCTTTGTATATTAATATTTCCATAGATATTTATTGTATATGACTTCATTTTATTTGTTGTTTATTTCATTTAAAAAAGATAATTAAATAGCATGCTACTGAAATTACCAGATAATTTCCAGGACTGTGCTTCATTGCTCCCTTGTATGTTAGCACCTTAAATGTGATAGTGCCAATCCTTTGGGTAGTGTCTCAATATTCCAGTGATTAGTAATTTCCTAATAACACCTTTTTGTTTTCAGAGTCTGTAATTCTTCTAAGACTATGTCAGTAGTTTTCCAATAAAGGATATATATTAACTGAATTCTTAATTTTATTTGAGAAGAGGGATACTCAACAGCTATAAGGTCTTACACTTTTTTTTTCTTTTTTTCTGTTTTTTTTTTTTTTTTTTTTTTTTTTAAGAGACAGGATCTTACTCTGTTTGTTATGTAGGCTGGAGCGCAGTGGTGCAATTATAGCTCACTGCAACCTCAAACTTTTTGGCCCAAGTAGTCCTCCCGTCTCAGCCTCCCAAGTAGCTGGGGTTACAGGCTGGCCCATGTCACAGTGCTCAGCTGAGAGTTGTAAAATGTTTAAGGTTTCTCAGATTGTCTCTTGTGTTATTATAGAAACCTTTGGAATTTCCTGCTTTCTTTTTTTCTTCCACATACTTTGGGGATGCACTATATCTTTGGGGCTTATTTCTTTGGGACATGGTTATTCAGAAGTACATTGTCATATTAGTGATATGGGAATTTCTTTTTGGTTAGTTCTAGAAGAAACCAGTGATTTCTATAGTTTGGCTGTCTATTTAGATAGACCCAAATCATAACAGAATTTCGTGTATGGAACATGATTTTATCAGATATACATCTATCTAAGTAAACATCACTAATGGTAAGATGTTTCTGGATTTTTGAATTTTTTCATCTTTTTTTTCATTTTCTATTGCTGCTGCACAAATTAGTGGATTTTTGAATAGGGGCTAGCAAGTTGCACGAACATTGAACTTTTACTCAGTATTTTTCATTTCTTCTACTCAGTACCCAGTCATTCTTGTTTTTCCTCCCCTTCCTGGGTCTGGGGCACATTAGTCAGTTCTTCCTTAATTTGCATATCAATTCTCCTATAAAATGTAGTGCTTTCGCCTGTTTTACAAATATGACTGCTTTTTTAAATGAAAATTTAAATATATAGTGTAGGCAATGGTTACTTCCTTTCACTACGCTCCCGAAAGTCATGGGAGTCAAAAGCTAAGTAAGCTGGATCTGGGCATGTGAACTACCAAGGGACAGTCTAGTCAGTTGGAAACTAAAAGTTACCACAAGCAGGTATTGTGAAGTAAATGGAATACTTAAGAAATAGACACTGACATATTCCTACAAACTAAAAGTGATTAGTTGAATTACCTGGGATGTTACTCTAGATCACAAGTGCTGGTTGAAATCTGTTTCATGGTTATGATGTTAAAGACTTGTGCTGCTTTCTCAGCACGGTAGTTCTGGAGTCCTTTCATCCTGCCCAGCAGTCCTGCCATTCTAATTGTGCAACTTTTACATCTATTTCGGTATCCCTCCATTCTGCCTAACAGATCAGCTCTGCCAAGTCTCTGAGGAGTAATTTTGCTTTGAGAGAAGCCTTCAGTGGTACTGTTTTAAGATATTGGATGGAGAATAATAAATTCCTTTTTATTTGCCTACTATGTGCCAAACATTATATGTTATCTTTTAAGAATAACTGAAATGTATGTGGTGCTAGTTTCATTTTACAGGGAAAATAAAAAAAGACTTTGAGGTTAGTAACACAACCAAGAGTAGGAGGAACTCTGGTCTGACTTCAAAGCCCCATTTATTATCCAGCCTCCCTCCTTTTATTTTATTTTATTTATTTATTTTGTGATGAAGTCTCACTCTGTCGCCCAGGCTGGAGTGCAGTGGCACGATCTCGGCTCACTGCAAGCTCCGCCTCCCGGGTTCTCACCATTCTCCTGCCTCAGCCTCCCGAGTAACTGGGACTACAGGGGCCCGCCACCACGCCTGGCTAATTTTTTGTATTTTTAGTAGAGACGGGGTTTCACCTTGTTAGCCAGGATGGTCTTGATCTCCTGAGCTCGTGATCTGCCCGCCTCGGCCTCCCAAAGTACTGAGATTACAAGTGTGAGCCACCGTGCCCAGCCCAGCCTCCCTCCTTTTAAAAGTTCAGTGCTGGTCCAGGTGCAGTGGCTCACACCTGTAATCCCAGCACTTTGGGAGGGGGAGGCGGGCGGATCATGAGGTCAGGAGTTTGAGACCAGCCTGACCAACATGGTGAAACCTCCGTCTCTACTAAAAATTAAAAAAAAAAAAAAATTAGCTGGGTGTAGTGGCGTGTGCCTGTAGTCCCAGCTACTCAGGAGGCTGAGGCAGGAGAATCGCTTGAATCTGGGAGGCGGAGCTTTCAGTGAGCTGAGATTGAGCCACTGCACTCCAGCCTGGGTGACTGAGTGAGACTGCGTCTCAAAAAACAAAAAAAAGTTCAGTGCTGACCCCTGTGTGCAAACTGTCTTTGACCACAGCACTAGACAGGTAGGTATTCAGTAGCCTGTTAAAGCTGTGCCTTTGAAAATTGTAGAACCTTGAGAATGTAAGATTTATTTATGTCTTTGTATCTCTGTTAAAACGAAAAAGAATAGTTTGTTTCTTTTATTTAACTCAGTTATTTTGAAGATAAGATTATGTGAAATACTTTAAGCTGTACAGGGGAAAATGACTTGGTCAGTCTTGCATATAACTCACTTTTTTAGCCAATGCAAGTCAGTTTAGCCCATTAAAATTTCATGAATCCCATGTCACTGGGGTCAGTTTTTAGGCACAAGTCTGATAATAACAGTGTTTTATGATGTTTCTCCTCCCACACATACTCTTTTAGCATAATGGTTGCAGTGAAAACAATTCCGTATAGCCTCTGGTTATTAAGTAAATATTTATATATTTCTATTAGGCTGAACAAATTTATGTGTACTTGGCTCAGTTAAAATAGGACATGCAGGAATGTATGTGGGGGAGCATGAAGAGGACAGGAATCTGTTACCTAAATTAACATATATTGTTACTTATGTTGGATCCTCAAAAGTGGTAGTATAAGGTGAACATTGGCCCAGTTAGAGATTTCTCATCTAGAACACAGAGTATTGTATTCACCTTAGTGACCATGAGCCAGTGAAGAGCAACTTTTCCAGATCCAGTCCAAACTTGACCTAAGTCAAATGTTCCCCAAAGATTAGGCTCTTATTTTCTGTATTCAGACTTAGGCCAAAACTTGAGGGTTTTACTGGAAAAAAAAAAAAATCTACAATGAGGTTGACTTAGGAAAAAAAAAAGAGAATCCATGCTCTATTTTTGAGTCATAAGGATATAGTGTTATCCGGCTGGGCGCAGTGGCTCACGCCTGTAATCCTAGCACTTTGAGAGACTGAGGCAAGTTGATCACCTGAGGTTGGGAGTTTGAGAGCAGCCTGACCAATATGGTTAAACCCCGTCTGTACTAAAAATACAAAAATTAGCCAGACGTGGTGGTGTGTGCCTGTACTCCCAGCTACTCAGGAGGCTGAACTGGGAGAATCACTTGAACCCTGGAGGAGGAGGTTGCAGTGAGCTGAGATCGCGCTGCTGCATTCAAACCTGGGCAACAGGGGGAGACCCTGTCTCAAACAAACAAACAAAAAAGGATATAGTGTCATCCGTTCACTTCTTGCCACAGCTGGAATTGGTCACCACTGAGGCATTATAGTCCTAACCCTGACGGGGTAACTAACATTTCATTACTGTCAACAGCGAGGACCTCACTCTAGAAAACAGTCTTTTATGTGTAGTGCCATACAACCCCTTTTGCTTTATGTAAAAGCTGTGTCTGCCATAGCTACTCAAAAGTGAAGGTGCTTGTAATTTTATGATACTTCTTCTGAATGTTTCTGGTAGGAAACTGTGCTACTGCCCTTTTGTTGTCATGCAGTCTGAGTGAGGGAAGCCGTTGCTTTGGCTCAGAAACTTCTCTCCCACACACCTTCAACTGGAAATTCAGTGCATTCCTTCAACAAAAATACATTGAATGCCCATTACCACCCGATAAGCAAAGGGAATACTGTAATGGACAAGTCATAGACAAGCCCTTACCCTTGTGGAACTTGCATTCTAATGGGGGAGAGAGAGTGGACATCAAACAATTATATAATCAGTTATTCAATCTTTACAACAAAGGAGAAGTACTGGATGTTATAAGACAATTTATAATGGGGCATGTAACCTAGAGCATAGTATAGTAAGGTGGTTAAGAGTGTGTCTTCTGGAGCTACACTGCCTAAATTTGAATCTGGTACTACTTTTCACTAGCTGTAGGATATTGGGCAAGGTATTATCTCTTTGTGCCTCAGTTTCCACATCTGTGAAATAGAGATAGTTATTTTAGTCTTGTTAAGAAAATTAAATAAGAGGCCGGGAGCTGTGTCACGCCAAAGTAATCCTAGCACTTTGGGAAGCTGAGGCAGGCCAATCACTTGAGGCCAGGAGTTCCAGACCAGCCTGGGCAACATGGCAAAACCCTGTCTCTACCAAAAATGCAAAATTAGCCGAGCGTGGTGGCATGTGCCTGTTGTCCCAGCTGCTTGGGAGGCTGAAGCAGAGGAATTGCTTGAGCCTGGGAGACAGAGGTTGCAGTGAGCCGAGATGGTGCCACCTTCAGCTTGGGTGACAGAATGATACCCTGTCTCAAAAAAAAAAAAAAAAAAAGGAAGAAAAGTATATTAATACATTTTCATTGCTTAGAAGAGTGCCTGGCATATAATGTACATTCAAAAATTTTAGCTGTTACTAGTCTGGGAAATCAAGGGAAACTTTTTTCTTTTTTCTTTTTTTTTTTTTGAGACGGATTCTCGCTGTGCTACCCAGGCTGGAGTGCAGTGGCGCGATCTTGGCTCACTGCAACCTCTGCTGCCTGGGTTCAAGCAATTCTTTTCTGCCTCAGCCTCCCGAGTAGCTGGGATTACAGGTGCCTGCCACTGCACCTGGCTAATTTTTGTAGTTTTAGTAGAGACGGGGTTTCACCATCTTTTTTTTGAGATGGAGTCTCGCTCTGTCGCCAGGCTGGAGTGTAGTGGCACAATCTCGGCTCACTGCAACCTTCACCTCCTGGGTTCAACTGATTCTCCTGCCTCAGCCTCCCGAGTAGCTGGGATTACAGGTGCCCGCCAGCACGCCCAGCTGATTTTTGTACTTTTAGTAGAGACAGGGTTTCACCATCTTGGCCAGGCTGGTCTCGAACTCCTGACCTCGTGATCCACCTGCCTCGGCCTCCCAAAGTGCTGAGATTACAGGTCTGAGCCACCATGCCCAGCTGACTTTTTTTTTTTTTGAGACCAAATCCTGCTCTGTCGCCCAGGCTGGAGTGCAGTGGCACGATTTTGGCTCACTGCAACCTCTGCCTACTGGATTCAAGCAATTCTTCTGCCTCCCAGATTCAAGCAATTCTCCTGCCTCAGCCTCCCAGGTAGCTGGGATTACAGGCGCACACCACCATGCCTGGCTAAATTTTTATTTTATTTTATTTTATTTTATTTTTTATTTTTTTTTTTTTGAGATGGAGTCTCGCTCTATCGCCCAGGCTGGAGTGCAGTGGCGCAATCTCGGCTCACTGCAAGCTCCGCCTCCCGGGTTCATGCCATTCTCCTGCCTCAGCCTCTCCGAGTAGCTGGGACTACAGGCGCCCGCCACCACGCCCGGCTAATTTTTTGTATTTTTTTTTTTAGTAGAGACGGGGTTTCACCGTGGTCTCGATCTCCCGACCTCGTGATCCGCCCGCCTCGGCCTCCCAAAGTGCTGGGATTACAAGCGTGAGCCACCGCGCCCGGCAATTTTTATTTTATTTTGAGTAGAGATGGAGTTTCACCATCTTGGCCAGGCAGGTCTTGAATTCCTGACCTCGTGATCCACACGCCTCGGCCTCCCAAAGTGCTGGGATTACAGGTGTGAGCCACCGCACCTGGCCCAACTTTTTGTTGAAATGAGCTTTGAAGGATAAGTAAGAATTAAAGTGGCAGAATGGAAGAGAACCAGTTAGAAGGTAATTGCAGTAGTCCAGGGAAATGAAGATGGTAAATTGAGCCATCTTTTGAGCCAAAGGGTAATAAAGGCAGAAGTAGATGGATTTGAGGGATCTTTAGGAGGTAAAGATGGGAATTTAAAATACTGGGTACGGGTAGTAAGGTAGGTTTCTGGTCTGTGCAACCATGACTATCCAGATAGGAGATGGTGGAGAATGATTACCAGTTTGTGTATGTGCACATGTGGTAGTGGGATGAGGATGGGGGAACTGGAGAGTCTACCAAGAAAAGCTATGGATTAAGCAGGGAGATATACAGACCTAGAATTCAAAGGTGACATCTTGCCCAGAGATGTGAGAGACATAAGCATATAATTTATTGAAGAAAATAATTAATAATAATTGAGGTGATGTATTGGAATTAGACATCCTTGAAAAGAAAGTATAGAATGAAAAGAAGGCCTAGGACCAAAGTGAACTTCAATTAAAGGGGTGGTATAGGAAAAAAGTAGCAAATGTTTTTTTTTTTTTTAAAAAAGTGGTTAAATAGATTGAAGGAAAACTTGAAAAGTGTGGTGTCCTGTAAGCCATGGGAAAAAATGTTTGAGGGTGGGAGTGGTGTTTTTGCAATTTTTGTGATCCTTCCTTGGATCCTTTAGAGTGTGAAGTCTCACCACTCAAAATGGGATACTAGTGACATAGAACATCTGGAGCAGGCTTAGGCTGACCAAAGCCATTTAGTTGAACATGATCTTCAGACTCTAGAATCTAGAATGTAGCTATTCCTGTTCACCTTAGATTTAATATAAAAGGAGAGAGAGCTAGAGTGTGCACTCAAGCTCATAGGTATTAGCCAACTGAAACTAAACTATTTTGGAGGCCATTAATCTGGGTAGTGATCCTCTCTCAGGCTGATTACTGTAACCTAGGTATAGATATTGGCAAAAACAATTTTTTTTTCCAATTTATCCAGCAACATTTGTCGAGTACCTACTAGGACTTAGCAGTTATGTGTCAAGTACTGTGCCAGTTGTTTCATTAATCCTCATAAATGTTCCTGTAACTTAATACTGTTATCCCCTTTATGTAGAGGAATGAGCTAGACTTAGAAAGGTTGATTTTCTTGACGGGACAGAAATTTGAACTCAGGTCCCTTGGACTTCAAAGCTCATTATATTTCCATATACAAATGTAAGTAAAATATAAAGTAAAAGATAATTATCCTAAAAGAGGACTACACATAATGCTATGAAAACTCACATGGACAGATTCACTTCTGGTTTGACAGTGGAAAGTAGGTATCAGAAAGGCTTTCAATTATTACATTGAATGAACATTTTAAAGTTTTTTTGTTTTGTTTTGTTTTTTTTGAGACGGGGTCTCGCTCTGTCGCCCAGGCTGGAGTGCAATGGCGTGATCTTGGCTCACTGCAAGCTGCGCCTCCCGGGTTCACGCCATTCTCCTGCCTCAGCCTCCTGAGTAGCTGGGAATACAGGCGCCCGCCACCACACGTGGCTAATTTTCTGTTATTTTTTAGTAGAGACGGGGTTTCACCATGTTAGCCAGGATAGTCTCGATCTCCTGACCTCGTGATCTGCCCGCCTCGGCCTCCCAAAGTGCTGGGATTACAGGTGTGAGCCACAGCGCCCAGTCCTAAAGTTCTTATATGGTTGGACATTTTTGCTTTGTTTGATATGATTGATCACAATTCCCCTGCAAATCTCTATTCTCTGCCTCTGTGACACTGCACTGTCTTGCTTCTCTAGCTGCTTTTTCTCTACCTGCTTAAGAAGGCATTATTCTGATTCTTAATTTCTGATGTTCTCCTGGGTTCCTCCTTAGCTTTTCTCACTCCGCTAAAAATCTCAGCTGGGGCTGGGCGCGGTGGCTCACGCTTGTAATCCCAGCACTTTGGGAGGCCGAGGCGGGCGGATCACGAGGTCAGGAGATCGAGACCACGGTGAAACCCCATCTCTACTAAAAATACAAAAAATTAGCCGGGCGTGGTGGCGGGCGCCTGTAGTCCCAGCTACTCGGAGAGGCTGAGGCAGGAGAATGGCGTGAACCCGGGAGGCGGAGCTTGCAGTGAGCCGAGATTGCGCCACTGCACTCCAGCCTGGGTGACAGAGCGAGACTCCGTCTCAAAATTTTTTTTTTTGAGACGAAGTCTCACTCTGTCACCCAGGCTGGAGTGCAGTGGCGCAATCTCGGCTCACTGCAAGCTCCGCCTCCCGGCTTCACGCCATTCTCCTGCCTCAGCCTCCCGAGTAGCTGGGATTACAGGCGCCTGCCACCACACCCGGCTAATTTTTTGTATTTTTAGTAGAGACGGGGTTTCACCGTGTTAGCCAGGATGGTCTCGATCTCCTGACCTCGTGATCCTCCCGCCTCGGCCTCCCAAAGTGCTGGGATTACAGGTGTGAGCCACTGAGCCCAGCCCAGCTAAGTGTTTTCTTTATCCTGCATAGTGTTTAGTTTTCTTAAAAAATTAGTTATTTACAGTCAAAATTCTGGCTTTTGGAAAATCTGAAGTTTTCTTTCAACCTTGGATGTATGTTTGTATTTGGCAGGACTTAATTAGAGGTGAATTGCAGCTACATTCTTCGGAATGGATACAGGTTCTCCAGTTCTTCACAGACATTAACATTCTCTTGTCTCTCCCAGCAATATTTGTGCAATTGTTTTCTTTCTTTCTTTCTTTCTCTTTGTTTCTTTCTTTCCTTCCTTCCTTCTTTCTTTCTTTCTTTTCTTTCTTTCTTTGTTTCTTTTCTTTCTTTCTTCCTTTTTTTCTTTTCTTTCCTTTCTTTCCTTTCTCCCCTCCCCTCCCCTCCCTTCTCCTCTCCTCCCCTCTCTCTTTTCTCCTTTCCAATAGGGTCTCTGTCACCCAGGCTGGAATGCAGTATCATGAACATGGCTCACTGCAGCCTTAAGTGATCCTCCTGCCTTAGCCTCCCAAGTAGCTGAGACCACAGCATGTGCCACCATGCCTGGCTAATTTTTTATTTTATTTTATTTTATTTTATTTATTTTTTAAGACAGGGTCAGACTCTGTTGCCCAGGCTACAGTACAGTGGCCCAGTCTTGACTCATTGCAACCTCAACTTCCCGGGCTCAGGCAATCCTCCTGCCTCAGCCCTCAAAGCATCTGGGTCTATAGGCCTGTGTCACACGCCTGGCTAATTTTTGTATTTGTGTAGAGACAGGGTTTTGCCGTGTTGCCCGGGCTGGTCTTGAACTCTTGGGCTTAAGCAATCTGCCTGCCTCCACCTCCCAGTGATGGGATTACAGGCATGAGCCACTGCACCCGGCCTAATTGTAGAGACAGTCTCCCTTTGTTACCCAGGCTGATCTCAAATTCCTGGGCTCAAGCAATTCTCCGGCCTTGGCCTCCCAGCCTTGCAGTTTTTCTTATCCTTGATCTGCTCTTCACATTCCCTGGGTAATCTCCACTTTTACAGCTAACACTTAGTTGCTAATAACTCTCAAAATCTATCTCCAAGCCAGACTTTTAGACTCATACAGCCAACCTCCTACTGTCACTACTTAACATACTATAGGCAGCTCATTTTCTTTTTGGTTTTTTGTTTTTGTTTTTGAGGTGGAGTCTCACTCTGTCACCCAGGCTGCAGTGCAGTGGCGCAATCTTGGCTCACTGCAAGCTCCGCCTCCCGGGTTCACGCCATTCTCCTCCCTCAGCCTCCTGAGTAGCTGGGACTACAGGTGCCCACCACCACGCCCGGCTAATTTTTTTGTATTTTTAGTAGAGACGGGGTTTCACCGGATTAGCCAGGATGGTCTCGATCTTTTTTTTTTTTTTTGAGACGGAGTCTCGCTCTGTCGCCCAGGCTGGAGTGCAGTGGCGCAATCTCGGCTCACTGCAAGCTCTGCCTCCCGAGTTCACGCCATTCTCCTGCCTCAGCCTCTCCAAGTAGCTGGGAATACAGGCGCCCGCCACCACGCCCGGCTAATTTTTTTGTATTTTTAGTAGAGACGGGGTTTCACCGTGGTCTCGATCTCCTGACCTCGTGATCCGCCCGCCTCGGCCTCCCAAAGTGCTGGGATTACAAGCGTGAGCCACCGTGCCCGGCCTAAAAATTTATTTATTTATTTATTTGAGATGGAGTCTCCCTCTGTCGCCCAGGATGGAGTGCAGTGGCAGGATCTTGGCTCACTGCAACCTCTCCCTCCCTGGTTCAAGCAATTCTCCTGCCTCAGCCTCCCGAGTAGCCTGGATAACAAGCATGTGCCACCACGCCCGGCTAATTTTGTGTTTTTAGTAGAGATGGGGTTTCTCCATGTTGGCCAGACTGGTCTCGAACTCCTGACCTCAGGTGATCCACCCACCTCGGCCTCCCAAAGAGCTGGGATTACAGGCATGAGCCACCAAGCCTGGCCGGTCTCGATCTTCTGACCTCGTGATCCGCCCACCTCAGCCTCCCAAAGTGCTGGGATTACAGGCGTGAGCCACCGCGCCCAGCCCTAGGCAGATCATTTTCAATATGGCTAAACTACTCATCTTTCCCTCTGAACTCCAGGTTCTACTGATTTTTATCCCCTAAGTGTTTCTGGCTTTGTCATTTCCCTTCCATTATTATGTTTTAAACCTGATCTTAGCAAAAGGCCAATAAACAATTCCATCACTATCTTTTGAACCATATTGCTATAATTTAGGCCCTAATAATTGTGTTAGGATTCTTGGTTGCAAACAACAGGACTCATCTTTTGGCTAACTTAAGCAGAAAGAAAATTTATTGGAAGGATATTGAATGGCTCAAAAAAGTAATGAGAATATTAGAGAACCTGGTTTAGAGAATGGTGTGAAATCAAAGGAGGGAAGACCAAAGAGAAGGTCATGGTCACACCACTGACCAGTCTATATAGGATGCTACAGTTGGACTCTAATGTCTGCCATTGCCAGATATTGTCTAACTGGTGGTCTTGGGTCTTGCATTACTCCTGCAAAGTCAAGACTTCCCCAGCAGGAGTATCCACTTAAACTAGCCTAGGTCATGTGCATGCATACTTCCTCTTTGCTAGGAAGGGGAGGAGGCAATTGAACCCTGTCTCCCCAGGCTCCATATGGGGAGATAAGATCCAGCTTTCCATGGAAAATATAGGAAGGGGCCTTTTGGTTGCTGAGCAGAAAAAAAAAAACAGCAAATGTTCACTATACAACTCCTTTCTGGTGTCTCACAGCAGCCTCCTAACTGCTTCTGTGTCCTCTGTCCTCTCACCCCCTAAAGCCAGAGTTAGCTAATCAAAATGTAATTCTGATTATGTTATTCCATGTTTCAGTGGCTCCTCATCCACCTGTAAGAAATTGTTATTCAAGGCTCTCCACACTCTGGCCCTTACCTGTCCCTTCAGCTTCATCTCCACCCAGTTCTTTCTTTGCGATTTACACTTTAGCAAGGCTGAACTACAGAACTAGAGTTTCCTTTACATGTCTCATGCTGTTTCTCATTGCTATGCTTTGTTTTGCCTTCCCTCTTCCTGTCCCTGCTGCCTGAATATCCCTTTCTTACAGCCCATCTTTCCCTCCCACCTGGTAACTTTTCCTCATTGTTTAAGAAACTATTTTCTTGGCTGGACGCGGTGGCTCACACCTGTAATCCCAGCACTTTGGGAGGCTGAGGTGGGTGGAACACCTGAGGTCAGGAGTTCGAGACCAGCCTGGCCAACATGGTGAAACCTCATCTCTACTAAAAATACAACAATTAGCCGGGCATGGTGGTGGATGCCTGCAATCCCAGCTACTCAGGAGGCTGAGGCAGGAGAATCACTTGAACCCAGGAGGCAGAGGTTGCGGTGAGCCGAGATCGCACTACTGCACTCCAGCCTGGGCAACAGAGTGCGACTCCATCTCAAGAAAAAAAAACCAGCAACAAAAAAAAGAAACTACTTTATTGATGTTTTTTCCTCCTAAGCCCCTGCTGGTCTTATTGAATGTATCACCTTGTATTATAATTGTTTTTATTTGTCACTGTTGTCATACTGCCTACTCTTTACCCTCTTCCCACATACATACACAAATGCACTCTTACTTACTGTGAGTTGAGGGTAGGGATTATGTCTTACTTGTTTTTGGATCCCTAATACTAGCAGATTACTTGACATATTTTATACTCAATACATATTGAAGTAATAAGAGGCATTTGATGTTGAACTTAGAGGATAATAAGTAAGATTTTGGTAATGCAAAGAAAGAAATTAAAGATGTGTATAATTTGAAGGCAGCAATATTAGGCTCAGATTAGAAAAAATATGACAATAGTAATTTGTCTTTTTTTTTGGCTAGCAAGTATATGTAGACGAATGGTAGAAAATAAGACAGGAAATATAAGATGTTGTCTTAAGTAATTGAGAGCCTTAGAAAATTTTCCAGCACAAGTCTGATTTGGCCATACTGTGTTTTAGGATATTAATCTGGTTGCAGAATGGATTAGTAGGGTGAGTAGAGAGATTATTTATGAGGCTTTTCTCTTACACAAGCAACTACATAAGTAAGGGAGATGGCAGCAGAAACAGGAGTCAGATATATGAATCCTAACTTGCCACTTAGTTTCATAGTCAAACATTCAACTCTCTAAGCCTCAGTTTTCTCATCTGTACACTAAGAAGGTTGACAGAGTCTTTGGCAGCTCCAAAATCTTTGTTATATATTGTAAGAGAATCAATGACACTTGGCAAATGATTGGATGGTGGCTACAGGGGGAGGTTTTAGAGACTGTTGAGGTTTTGAGCCACAGTGAATGGGAAAACAGTATTGCTCTTTACAGGAGTGGTAATTAGGTGTTTTTAGCGACAGTGGTAATGCTAGGATCTTTAAAAATAGGAGATATAAAGCAAGTTGATTTTCCTAATTTGTGTCCTTAGAGTATTAAGAAAATAGGATTTCAGTGTTGAGGATACTTTCAGAGGAAACTAATGGTCAGGAAATAAGCCGCCCTTTTTTTTTTCTTTTTTGAGACATTGTCTCACTCTGTTGCCCAGGCTGGAGTGCCTTGGCATGATCTTGGCTCACTGCACCCTCCACCTGCTGGGTTCAAGCAATCCTCGTGCCTCACCCTCCCCAGTAGCTGGGACTACAGGTGAGTGCCACCCCTCCCAGCTAGTTTTTGTATTTTTAGTAGAGATGGGGTTTCACTATGTTGGCCAAGCTGGTCTCAAACTCCTGGCCTCAAGTGATCTGCCCACCTTGGCCTCCCAAGTGCTGAGATTACAGGTGTGAGCCACTGCACCTGGCCTTTTTTTGCTCTTTTTTTTTTTTTTTTTTTAAGACAGAGTCTCGCTCTGTCACCAGGCTGGAGTGCAGTGGCGTGATCTCGGGTCACTGCAACCTCTGCCTCCCAGGTTCAAGCGATTCTCCTGCCTCAGCTTCCCAAGTAACTGGGACTTGCCCAGTAATTTTTGTATTTTTAGTAGAGACGGAGTTTCACCATGTTAACCAGGATGGTCTAGATCTCTTGACCTCGTGGTCTGCCCGCCTCGCTTTCCCAAAGTGCTGGGATTACAGGTGTGAGCCACTGCGCCCAGCATCTTTTTTTTTTTTTTTTTAAGAGACTGGGTGTTACTATATAATGCCCAGGCTGGTCTTGAACTCCTAGATACAAGCGATCTGCCCACCTCGGCCTCCCTAAATACTGGGATTGCAGGCATGAGCCACCACCGCACCCGGCCTAAACTGCTCTTTTTAATAACAGTGTCCTGGCGGGGCGTGATGGCTCACGCCTGTAATCCCAGCACTTTGGGAGGCTGGGGTGGGTGGATCACTTGAGGTCAGGAGTTCGAGACCAGCCTAGCCAACGTAGTGAAACCCTGTCTCTACTAAAAATACAAAAATTAGCTGGGTGTGGTGGCAGGCGCCTGTAATCGCAGCTATTCGGGAGGCTGAGGCAAGAGAATCGCTTAAACACGGGAGGCAGAGGTTGCAGTGAGCCAAGACTGCGCCACTACACTCCAGCCTGGGCGACAGAGTGAGACTCTGTCTCAAAAAAGGAAAAAAAAAAAAGTTTACTTTGGTGGATTTAAGCTTGCACACCATCATTCTGGGGTTGTCTAGTCTCACTGGGAATTAGAGTGATTTCAAGTGACATCGCAAAGTGGACACTGATTAAAAGGTCAAATGGGCTGAGTTTCAAGAGATGGGGGAACAGGAAACCGAGTTTAGAGGGTGAGGAGTGTTTGTTTTGAGGGGGTTAAGGGTCGGGAATTGTTAGAGGGCCCCAGGAATTACTGTCTAAAAAGCCGTATTGGTATTGAAGGGTCAGAGTGTCAAAAATGCACGGCAACCTTATGTGTTATGGCAGGAAGAGTGCTTTAAAAGGCCCATATTCCAGCTGGGCTGACTCCCACGATGGAGGGAAGAAGATTTGGCCCCTTTTATTAGGTAGTGTGATACGGTGTAGTCACTACAGGAGAGGGGTTGACAGGGCTGCTAGAAGGCCGGGGATTCAGAGGGAGGCGGAGCTGGCCTAGCGGGGAACCCTCCCTCCCAAGTTTATACTCTTTAGGGTGAAGAATACAGTGTAGATGGTAGGGAATTTAATCTCCAGGACTGGTTTCGCGTACTATGAGACTGTTCCTCTGGCCAGCCCCCTTTTTTCAAGCAAGCTGCAGGCTTCGCCTCGGCCCTAGAAACCGGATAGGCCTCTCCGTGCGCTCTCAACCTAACCTGCAAGGGAGGGGGAAGGGAGCTCCTTATAGTCCCACCCTTTGCGCTGTTTTGCGTCTTTTCGCCTTTGGTGAGTGGCGGTGCGCTTTAGCCAATGATGGCGCGGGGCGGGCAGGAGCATCAAGTTAGGTTGCGCAGGAGGAGGGGGAACTGGTGCTGGAGAGACAGGGAGAGGGGCGAACCGGCCCCCCACAGCCGCTGCAGGTAAAGCCACCTCTCCTCCACTGGGGTGAGGCACAGCTCCTTTTCTCCTTCAGGGCTTGTCGGGCCTCTCAGCCTGCAGCTTCCGTCCTAACATTGCTCCTATCCCGGGCATCCACACCCCCCACCCCCCGCATCTTCCCGTCTTGGCCATCCCCACCCTGGAGGGCACCCCCGCTAGCTCCTTACCTCAAGTGCATGTACCTCATTTCCATTTTGGGATCTCCAGTTACCAGAAATCTTCTGCCTCTGCTGTATGGACCTTACTGGCACGAAACCCGGCAGTATGAGCAGGTAATGTACCCGGGTCCCCCCCACCCCCACCCCAGTCGCGTTTTCCTCTCCATCAACCCCTCACTTCCTCACCTCGCCCTTTCCCTTTTTTCATGAGTGCAGAATCTCTCTAGTTTCTTCTTTACCCCCTGAAAATACATGTCTTTAGCTGTCGTAGTTGCCTATTTTGCTTTTCCGATTTATTCACAAGGTCTTACTTTACCAGCCTTATTTTCCCCCAAATGACCGTACCCTTGATTGAGGGGTGAGTGCTTTCTCTTTCAGTAATTGGAAAACAAAAACAGAGTAACCACACATTTGGCAGTGAGAATGGTGAAGACAGAGAAAATGGCCTAGGATCTTGATCTACTTAGGAAATCTGAGTGGCTCCAATTTGGTCCTATGTCTTTCCATCCTGATCCTTTGCTGACCCTAAATTGTGATTGCATTCACTTTGGATGTTTATTTTTCATTTCTGTATAAGATTTGAGACCCTTCGTGTCTCACAGATGTCTTCATGGTACAGTTTTAAAATACTTCCCTTTTAAAATTATGTTGGTGATTTTCATTTTAGCCCTTTGGATTATTTTATTTTCAAGGTATTTCTCATTTAAATTAAGCTGTTTCTACCCATCTTATGTTTCAGTAACATGTATTTATGTCTATCTGCAACTGATCTTCTTGATACAGTTTCCAACAACAAGATTTGTTCTTTGAAGTAAATAAAATAGTTTATTCTTTTCTGAACCTTTGAGCAGCTAGAGGTTAAGTGGTCATGAGTGGTACTTTCTAAAAGTGCACATTACAGAAAGAGGTCAGCATGGCTCAATACTGCATTCGTTCATTGTCTTCTAAGAGGTTGTCACTACGGGGAAATCTATAAGTGGGCAATAGATATCTGTAGCTCATTTTACATAATTTTATCTATTAGACGACTGAACTAATCTCTTGCAGTGTTTCTCATCCATCATAAACAGTAAATGATGATAAACTCCTTTTGAGAGGCTATAGGAAATCTTATCCCATCCCAAAGATATTGGCAACTCTGCCAAGCCAGGAATGTTTCTTTCTCTGCCCCCTACTCCTCACATGTGTCTTTTACAGATCTTCACTGGCCAAGAAGGCTTTGTCCAGTATTAATAAATATAAATAGCCTAAACAATGAGATGTGTTTTTTTCATTTGATAAATATAAAGTTATAATATTGAATACACCTTTAAGAACTGCACATTTATCTCCACCCTCAGTTCCCAGAAGCCCTTCTTAAGGGCCTTAGTCTCCATCCCCTGGTTGAGAATCACTGCTTTGTTGAAAGGTATGGAGAGATTGAGATGGAAAAATATAGGGTAGAATTAAAACAAAATACTTTATCATAGGACAGACAGTTTATTATAGAAATGGGCAAAGGTGAGGAATAATGTAAAATAAGAACGAGAGAGCTGGGACTCTAGATTTCCAAAAAAATCAAGAACTGTATTAAAGGTGGTAAAGCTGCAGAAGAACATCAGTTTGTACTTGTCTCAAGGGGAAGCAGTAGTTTCACCTTTAAGAAGGAGATGATGTGAAGGGCTATACTGGCATATATAATTTTTTTTACAGGCAACTGGATTGTTATTTGGCGATTATAGATAGATGGCCTTGGATTTTAACCTTAACTGACTAGTTTGTTCCTTTCCCTTCCACTGCCATCCCTCACCCCCCACATGCCCTCCAAGACTTCTGTCATGATTCTGGTCATTAGTTTGTAATTATGGAAAGTGACTAAGTACAACCACTAAGTTTTGTCTTTCCTTTTGAGCACATACATGTGTTTCTCTTTTGGGGAATGGTGGGCCAACACTGGCTTTTCATTCTTAATATGATAAAAGTTGGTGAGACTTCTTTATCTAGGCAGTTACTTTGCGTCGAAACCCACTTAACATCTGTTCATTTTTGCTATTAGGGTTTGAATCAAGGAAAGAGAATTCATGAGATGGATGAGAGGATTCATGGGATGGATGAGCTTGGTAGAATAAATAGGCCATATGTGGATATAGCCAGGGTGACCCACAAGTAGTAGTAGAAGGAGGGTTAAAAAAAGTTAGATGTATGTTGGGAGAAGGTTTAATCTTGTAAGAGTCAAGGACAGTTTAAAGACAGGAGCTAGAAAAGAAGTAGGAGACTAGGATAAAAATATGAGATGAATTGGGTCAGTATAGGTGAGATGATGGGACTGAGAAGTAATGATACTTGGTGGCAAGGTTTTTGAATTATTAGGCCTAGACCGAACTAGGAGAAGCAGAAATTTGGTTCGAAAATTGGGAAGGGAGAGATAAATGATAATGCATTGATCTTTAAAAAGCTTATACTAAGTCATATGGGGTAAGGAGATTCATCAGAAACCATTAGCCTTGTTTCTCCTATTTAAAAAAAAAAAAAAAATCTGGGCCTAAGATTGGATCATTATGGGGGAAAGGAAGAGCATTAGAATTAACAAATAGCAATGAATCATGGAAGCGACAAAACACTCCATGGAATAAGGAGCAGGCTATAAACTATTTGCAACGTAAACTTCTAGTTAGTAGAAACTTTCAGCGTGGTGGCTCACGCCTATAATCCCAGCACTTTGGGAGGCTGAGGCGGACGGCTCACCTCTGAGGTGGAGAGTCTGAGACCAGTCTGACTAACATGGAGAAAACCTGTCTCTACTAAAAATACAAAATTAGCCGAGTGTGGTGGTGCAGGCCCATAATCCCAGCTATTCAGGAGGCTGAGGCAGGAGAATTGCTTGAACCCGGGAGGTAGAGGTTGCGGTGAGCCGAGATCACGCCATTGCACTCCAGCCTGGGCAACAAGAGTGAAACTTTGTCTCGGAAAAAAAAAAAAAAAAAAGAAACTTTCACTGTTGTTTTTATATTACTCCTGGCTGTAGATACTTTAACTTCTGATGGTGAATAGAGAATGAAAGATAATTGGTGCCGAAGTAGGTGTACTGGAAAAAAGTTGATGATAAGGGGGAGGAAATTTATTAATATCAAGTTATTGAGTAGGTTTTCGTTAAATCAGGAAACATTCGTAACTTTTCTGATTGCCATTTTGAGCAGTTTGGAGGCAAATATTAGATATGAGAGGCTGGAATGAGCCGGTGGAATAGGCTAGCCAGGAATGGGAGATGGTATGGATCTTGGGTTGAGATATGAAAAGTATGCAATTACTGAAGCAAGGAAGATCTTGTTTAGCATTGTTGGAGATACCATGTATACTTTGTAATTTTGACTCATGTGTTTGTTCTCTTTGTCTGTGTTGGAGTATCTGATCTATTAACCCATATTATATTTTATAAGGATAAGAAAGATGGGTTGGGAAGGAAAAAACATAGCGTGGGGGTTATATGGAAAAGTCTCCTTCAGTCAGGACTGTGCCTCTGACAAATTTCTTATCTGGTGTCTTCCAAAAGTTAGGAGAAATGGTCTTGCCAAGCAAGACTTTCCTGTATCGTCAAATATTGTCATCATATATAAAGAACAGATACTTCTTTTTCATATATTTGGGTTTTATGGTGATATACTTCCCTGTCTTTGATAGCTTTTCTTTTTTCCACTAGTTTCATGAACTTAAAACCCTAGACATGGATTTTGTAAACCTACTTTTAGCCATTCATAAGACAGGTTTTCAAGATGGGAAGCTTTTTACCATCTCATGTTAGAATCAAAGAATACCATTTAGTTTCTGTGAGGATCGAATGGTTTACTCCAGATAATGTGAGCAAGTATAATTCATTAACTGTTTTTTGATTAGCTACTATATGTGCTATGTCCTGCTGGTTCTTTAGGGATCCACAGATAAATAAAACATAGTCCCCACCATCCAAGAACTTTCTCCCAGAGAAAGAGGAGCTGGGCAATGGTACAGGGTTGTGGAGGGTGTACGTTGCATACATTCATAACCAATTTTTATATATTTAGTATGGCAGTTTTCCAAGCATCTTCAGAAGTGGGCAACTTTTTACAATTTGTACAAAGGAACCATTTGGGCCTTCAGAGAATATAGACAGACTTAGGTCATTATAATAAAATATTAAATATAAGTGCTTTAAATAAGGTATGAACAATGGGGTGGGTATTTAAAGGAGGTGGAGGGATCAAGTCATCACAAGTTGCTCAGTTGTTAAAGGGTCAGAGGTTCAGGGCTCACTTAATGGAGTAGAAGACCTTTGAGGGTTGGTAGGATTTTAGTTGCGAGAGATTATTGGCACTGGGATGGAGAGGACGTGTTCCAGGCAGAAAGCACAGCATCATAAGCAAAGTCACACAGGTAGGAATCACATTAAGGGAATTGTGTAGTCTAGTTGGACTGGAATGTAAGATATATGTAAGAGATGATAAGAGAGGAAGTTGGGAATATAAATTGGAAACAATGTTGAATCCCTTGCAATTGACCTTTTTAATCTTAAATATGAGAAAGGTTTCTTGAGAGGGGACTTCAGAACAAAAATCCCATTATAGATTAATATGTTAACTAGAATAAAGGTTGCAAAACTTCCTGGGTAAAATTGTATGATCAGTTTGGTGAGATTGTACTATAAGCCTTGGTTAAAGGTGGTTATTTTTGCCAATAGTAAGTAAAAATATATAAAACACAAGAAAAAATTATAAAATAGAATATATCCAGAAACCTTTATAGAGTCACTGTAATTCTGGTGGCATATTTTTGAGTTCTACTAACTTAAAAACTGAAAATAGAAGGTAAATGAATATTAAATTTTATCTTTACCAAAGAATAATAAGTGTTAAAAGAAACGGAGAGAGACAGCCAAATGCTCTTGACAGACAGAGTCTTTAAAGTTTGTAGGTGTAAGTGCCCAAGAGGAGGTTGTTATTGTTTTTCTCTTTTAGTTTTAGTTTTGAAGCAGAAACTTGAGTGTTCTTTCTGCTGTATGTCCGTCCTTAGATTTCCCCACATTTCCCTCTTATATTCATGGCTATTTGATATTAAGAACAGTACGTAAGAAGGAAAAATTTTCTCTGAGATCACCAACTTTGCTTATTTTTCATATGTATTTGTATTCCTACAACAGGAGTTCCACCATCTTCCTCTGAAGACGTAGCCATCTTGCTCCATGAAGGTCAGGACAATCTGACATGCACTTGTTTCTTGCCTCTATACTTGAAGAGTAGTCCTCTTACATTGTGTACATTTTTGTCTTAATAGGGGAGGGGAGGGGAGAGCCAGTACCCCCCCTCCCCTTCCCTCCCTAGACCTTGGAGAAATACCCTCCATTACTTTCCCAAGATGGCAGACCCCATCATGGATCTGTTCGATGACCCAAATTTATTTGGCCTGGACTCTCTGACTGATGACAGCTTTAACCAAGTCACACAAGACCCCATTGAGGAAGCCCTTGGACTGCCAAGCTCTCTGGACTCCTTGGATCAGATGAACCAGGATGGTGGAGGTGGTGATGTGGGGAATTCATCAGCAAGTGAACTGGTCCCTCCACCAGAGGAAACAGCTCCCACAGAACTTCCCAAAGAATCCACAGCTCCAGCTCCAGAATCCATAACCTTGCATGATTATACCACTCAGCCTGCCAGCCAGGAGCAGCCAGCCCAACCTGTCTTACAGACATCGACGCCAACATCAGGACTTTTGCAGGTCTCCAAGAGCCAGGAGATCCTGAGCCAAGGGAATCCATTCATGGGTGTCTCTGCCACAGCTGTCTCCTCCAGTAGTGCTGGAGGGCAGCCACCTCAGTCAGCCCCTAAGATTGTTATCCTTAAGGCCCCACCAAGCTCCTCAGTCACTGGTGCCCATGTGGCACAAATTCAGGCCCAAGGTATCACCAGCACAGCTCAGCCCCTGGTGGCAGGCACAGCCAATGGTGGAAAAGTCACTTTTACCAAAGTGCTAACCGGCACACCCCTTCGACCAGGTGTTTCCATTGTCTCTGGTAATACAGTGTTGGCCGCCAAGGTCCCTGGGAACCAGGCTGCTGTTCAGCGCATTGTCCAGCCCAGCCGACCAGTAAAGCAGCTGGTCCTCCAGCCAGTTAAGGGTTCAGCTCCTGCTGGAAACCCTGGGGCCACAGGGCCCCCACTGAAGCCTGCAGTTACACTGACCTCTACACCTACCCAGGTGACTTGAGTGAAAGGGGGAGGTGAATTTTGGTTTCATAGAGGGCCCAGCAACTCTTTGAGAGAGAGTGAGCGCATGAGAGCTTTCTCTGGGAAAGCCTATTTAAATTCCATCTTTGCTTTTTATCGGTTAGTGTGACAGCCACATACTTAGTACTTGCTGGGTGGAAGCAGTTAATATTAACATATTTTTTGAGCTCTTACTACACACTTACATTGTACCTAGCTGGTGCTAAATAAGACAAACACAGTCCCTGTCCTTACAGAGCTCACCGTCTGCCAGGAAAGACAGATATTAAGCAAGAGTTCACAATAATTGTGTGATATAAAGTTTTATGAGAAATATGGGATGCTATGGGAACAAAGAAACATCTTTAATAATTATCTTTATATTTGCAAGACTTGTAAAAGCTATTTATATTTTTCTTTTATTCTTATTACTAAGATTGTCACCCTCCTACTTTGCTCAGTGAAAGTGTTAGTTTCTAGTGTAAGAAGGTAGAGGCTCTAGCATCTGAATAAAGGGCCAAAGAGTTGGTGGGGGTGGGGGCACAGCATTGAGATAAGTAGAACTAGCCAGGCACGATGTCTCTCACCTGTGATCCCAGCTACTCAGGAGGCTGAGGCAGGAGGATTGCTTGAGGCCAGAAGTTCAAGACCAGCCTGGGCAACATAGTGAGACCCCCGTCTCTAAAAAAAGTAGGACTAGTGGGAAGAAGCTACAAGGAGGCAGATTTCAATTCAATATAAGGAATTTTGTATTATTAGGTTTCCAAAAATGAACTGCTGCATTAGAAGATAGCCTTCCATCAGGAGTTTTTAAAACATAGCTTGATACCTATTGAGCAGAAGCGTTATAGAAAAGATTCTATCAGGACAGCTGATAGTCCCAGCGCTTTGGGAGGCTGAGGCCGGAGAATCGCTTGAGGCCAGGAGTTCGAGACCAGCCTGGGAAACATAGACCTCATCTCTACAAAAAAGCAAAATAAAAATTAGCTGGGCATGGTGGCATGCACCTATAGTACCAGCTACTCAGGAGCTGAAGCGGGAGGATCACTTGAGCCTAGGAGTTCTGGGCTGTGGTGTGCTACGCCAGTCAGGTGTCTGCACTAAGTTTGACATCAATATGGTGACCTCCGAGGAGCAAGGGACCACCAGGTTGCCTAAGGAGGGATGAATTCGCCCAGGTTGGAAACGGAGCGGGGCAGCACTCCCTTGCTGATCAGCAGCCTGGGCAATACAGCGAGACCCTGTCTCTAAAAATAACAAAAAAGATTCCATCAAGACAGATAGGATGATGAACAAAGTGAATTGTACTGTGTCTTCTGATTCGTAGTTTTTATGATTCTAGGATGAAGAAAACTGGTGTAAATATTTCAGAGTATACCGTTCTTTAATGTTGTACTCTTGCAATTTCCTTTCTTCACTTTAGGGTGAATCGAAACGCATCACCCTGGTCCTCCAGCAGCCACAGTCTGGAGGTCCCCAAGGACATCGGCATGTTGTGCTAGGGAGTCTACCAGGCAAGATAGTGTTACAGGGCAACCAGCTGGCAGCCCTGACTCAAGCCAAGAATGCCCAAGGGCAGCCTGCCAAGGTAGTAACTATCCAGCTGCAGGTGCAGCAGCCACAGCAAAAAATCCAGATTGTACCACAGCCACCATCATCGCAGCCACAACCCCAGCAGCCACCCTCAACCCAGCCAGTGACTCTGTCCTCTGTACAGCAGGCTCAGATAATGGGACCAGGACAAAGCCCAGGACAAAGACTTTCAGTACCAGTCAAGGTGGTACTGCAGCCGCAGGTGAGAGACTTACACAGTAAGGAAAAGAAAGAAAACAAAAATACTTAGTCCATTGCTGTTGCCCTCAGCAACCACTTATTCTTGAATGTGGGGCCATTCTAGATTTATATCTCTGAACTGAGATGCAGACTTAATTCTTTCATCCATGGAAACCTTATTTTAATTATATTATTAAAAGATTAGAGAGGGATTGTTGGGTTTTGGGATACGAGATTATTTAGTATTTATCTTTGAATTGTTTTATTTACAATCTTCCTAATATTATTGTGAAATAAAAATGATTTGTGATATCCTTTAAATGATATTTCAGAAATGATACAAAGAAATAAGTGATCAGTCCTCCTCCCCTGCCATCCCCCGCCCCGCTCAGGCAGATAAAAGGTAGGCCAAGAGTAGAATTTGAATTTTTTTACTGTTAGGCCAGAGACCATTATTGGGTATATTAGTTGTAATTTTTCTGAAGTAATGGAGACGTGTATTGATGGAAGCATAGCAAAAAGATTATTTTGGCAGAATTCTTGGTTTTTCTCACCCCTTTCCCACCAAAAGAATACATTTTAAAAAGTAGATGTAGGAGGGCCGGGCGCGGTGGCTCACGCCTGTAATCCCAGCACTTTGGGAGGCTGAGGCGGGCGGATCACGAGGTCAGGAGATCGAGACCATCCTGGCTAAAACGGTGAAACCCCGTCTCTACTAAAAATACAAAAAATTAGCTGGGCGTGGTGGCGGGCGGCTGTAGTCCCAGCTACTCGGGAGGCTGAGGCAGGAGAATGGCGTGAACCCGGGAGGCAGAGCTCGCAGTGAGCCGAGATTGCGCCACTGCACTCCAGCCTGGGCCACAGAGTGAGACTCCGTCTCAAAAAAAAAAAAAAAAAAAAGTAGGTGTAGGTTCAATAAGATTTAGTCTGAGCTTGGTTCTTGAGGGATTAAAGAACTAATTTCTAGCCCCCCTGCTTCAGAGCTGGATTTTATTTAGGCCATTTAACTACAAGCAAGTTGAAATTGTAGTGTCTTTATTTCTACAGGCTGGCTCTTCCCAAGGGGCTTCTTCTGGGCTCTCTGTAGTTAAAGTTCTAAGTGCCAGTGAAGTGGCAGCTTTGTCATCACCAGCAAGCTCTGCTCCTCATTCGGGGGGAAAGACAGGAATGGAAGAAAACCGCAGATTGGAACACCAGAAGAAGCAAGAGAAAGCAAATCGGATTGTAGCAGAGGCCATTGCGAGAGCCCGTGCCCGCGGTGAGCAGAACATACCTCGAGTCTTAAATGAGGACGAGTTGCCCAGCGTTCGGCCAGAGGAGGAAGGTGAGAAGAAACGCAGGAAAAAGAGCGCTGGGGAGAGGCTGAAAGAGGAGAAGCCAAAGAAGAGTAAAACATCTGGTGCCTCCAAAACAAAGGGCAAGAGCAAGCTCAAGTGAGTACTCCTTGCTACTGTGATGGGACGTGCAAGAGCAAGCTCAAGTGAGTGCTCCTTGCTATTGGGATGGGACGTGCAAGAGCAAGCTCAAGTGAGTACTCCTTGCTATTGTGATGGGACATTTGAGGGCAGAGCACTCATTTCTAAGAAGCGTTGAGGAACTTACGTGTATTTACCAGCTACATAGTTCAAGGTGATCTATTATAGAAGATAATAAGGCCTTTCTTTTTTCTGTCCTAATGCTTATAGGATTTGTTAAATGGAAAATTGAAATTAGCATATTTTAAGAGGAAAACACGAAGGCACAGGAAAGATAGTCACTGTGTTGGGAGTTACCTTTAAAAGCTGTGACTCTGCATTCATATATTTGTCCTGATTTTGTATTACTGTAGTGTGAAAGAGATTTCTTACTACCTCCTACCACCCACATCAGTAAAAAGAGAACTACTGGAGACATAGCTGTCCTGTTCTTGCACCTCTTCTGTGAATTGGAGATTTCAGCATCTACCATTAGCTTTAAGCAGTGTTGACAGAAAAGCGATGGCTTGCCACATAATTCTTGTCATAATTGAGTGTCCTCTCTTTCCCTTCCGTGTCCTGTATCTTCTCCTTTCTTACTAGCTTTTACTCCCTGGGATTCTTCAGGCTTTGTGGTGCAATTATAATAATGCTTTATATTTGTACCGGATTTTTCAGCTTTTAAAAGACAGTTTTATATTTCTTATTTGAGCCTCAGTGACTGTCAGGACAGGTATTATCTCCCTAATGTTTACAAATAATGAAACTAATGCTTTTGTAGTGACAGAAGTGGAACTGCAACAAGTGTTCTAATTCTTAATCTGGTATTTATTCTCCTATCTTGTGCTACCTTCCTTCAGGTATTTGTAAACAGTAATAACAAGGATTTGTCAAATACGGTATAAGGGTCAGTCAGTGGTTTACAAACCCTAATATCTTCTTTTTTTCAAACACCCTGTTTAGTTAGCTGTGTGTCCTATTGACTGAAGATCTGAAAACTTCTGTCTGGAAGTTTTGTATATGATGGTTTAGATTAATTATGTTTTTTTATTCCTAAATTTTCTTTGCTTTCACTGAAAATGAATTTGGTTTTTCCTTTTTAGCACCATCACTCCTGTAGTGGGTAAGAAGAGAAAACGTAATACCTCATCTGATAATTCAGATGTGGAAGTTATGCCTGCACAGTCACCTCGAGAAGATGAAGAAAGCAGCATTCAGGTAAAAGGATCCCAAAAGAATTTAGTAGAAAAAACCATGTTTAATTATGGCTAACCAAGCCAAGAAGATATTGAGAGATTGTAAGTCTATACACATTTCTTCGGTTTTTCTAAACTGGACATAGGCCTAAATAAGGTGAATGGACCTGGTCAATATCTTTTTTCTGTTGTTGTTGTTGTTGTTGTTGTTTTTTCCTTCTTGAGACAGAGTCTTGCTCTGTCGCCCAGGCCTGAAGTGCAGTGGCATGATCTCAGCTTACTGCAACCTCTGCCTCCCGGTTTCAAACGATTCTCCTGCCTTAGCCCCCCGAGTAACTGGGATTATAGGCATGCACCACCACGCCCAGCTAATTTTTGTATTATTTTAGTAGAGACCAGGTTTCACCACATTAGCCAAGCTGGTCTTGAACTCCTGACCTCACGTGATCTGCCTGCCTTGGCCTCCCACTGGTCAGTGTCTTTAAATTTTTTTTTTTAGGCAAAGAGCATATTACTATAAAAATAGTGATACTTGGCCAGGCATGGTGGCTCACACCTGTAATCCCAGCACTTTGGGAGGCTGAGGTGCATGGATCACCTGAGGTCAGGAGTTGAAGACTAGCCCAGTCAACGTGGTGAAACCTCATCTCTACTAAAAATACAAAAATTAGCCGGGTGTGGTGGCAGGCACCCGTAATCCCAGCTACTTGGGAGGCTAAGGCAGGAGAATCACTTGAACCCGGGAGGTGGAGGTTGCAGTGAGCCGAGATTGTGCCATTGCACTCCAGCCTGGGCAACAGAGGGAGTCTCTGTCTCAAAAAAAAAAAAAAAAAATAGCAATACTCATTTTCTGAAATTCCAGTGTTTCAAATATTAAGCAAATGATATGAAATCATGCTGCTTGATTGCCCTTCTGGTTGGGTCAGAACTTGACTCTCATAACTCTCCAAGAATCCCTTTTGCCTTACCTTTTCTACACTTTGGGATTCTGACTCTGTGAACTAGGGTAGTTAGGCACAAAGTTTCTTGCTACGTTTTGAAGATGAGGGATGTTGGAAGAGACCAAAAGAAGCCAGACCAGAAGTGTAGGCTTCCATCTCTGATTTGTTTCCTTATGGTACCATCTTTGGCTGTAGTTTCCAACCATAGAAAAAATCTGATTCAGGAGACCCGTAGTGCTTCTAGGTAGCTCTGTGGCCTGGCCAACTTAACTTACTTGAGTCTCAGTTTCTCATCTGTAAATGGAAATTTGGACTAAATAAACCTTAAGTGTTTCTCTATTAATATTTATAAGTGCCTCCCCTCTTTCATAATATACATTCAGTACACTGACAAACTGATACTTGGGTTTTTCTGGGGGAAATTACTATGTAAGAATAGCTGGGCTGGGCGCGGTGGCTCACGCCTGTAATCCCAGCACTTTGGGAGGCCGAGGCGGGCATATCACGAGGTCAGGAGATCAAGACCATCCTGGCTAACACGGTGAAACCCCGTGTCTACCAAAAATACAAAAAAATTAGCCAGGTGTGGTGGCGGGCGCCTGTAGTCCCAACTACTCAGGAGGCTGAGGCGGGAGAATGGCGTGAACCCAAGAGGCGGAGCTTGCAGTGAGCCAAGATCGCGCCACTGCACTCCAGCCTGGGCGACAGAGCGAAACTCCATCTCAAAAAAACAAAACAAAGCAAAACAATAGCCAAGAAAGTTTTAAAAAGGAAAATGAGGCCAAAAAAAAATTTAGAATATATTATGAAATAATGATTACTAAGACTTTGAAATTGGAGAAGAAAAAAAGATTAATAAAACACAGTAGAGCTTAGAAATCAACTCAAATACTTGTGAAAATTTACTATATATAATTAAAATACCATTTAAAATCAACAGGGAAAAAGATTATTCAATAAATTAGGACAGCTGGCTAACCATTTAGGAAAAGCTGGATTTTTTGCCTTCTTAAAAATAAATCTTAACTGAATTGAAGGTGTAAATATAAAAGATGAAATTTATGAACTGTCTATAAGACATGAATACATTTTAAAGTAACTATCCAGTGGAGTAATCTTTGTAAAGAGTGTATTAAAATTCAGAAGTCATGAAGGAAAATATTGGTACACTTGATAATATAAAAATTATGTATGGTATTACAACAAAAAAATTCCATGAACAGCGTAGTGGTTGAGAGCACAGACTCTGGAGCCAGATTTCTTGGGTTCTTTTCTTAACTCTACCATTTAATAGCTTTGTCACTCTGAGCAAGTTTCTTAGCCTCTTGGTACCTTAATTTCCTCACCTTTAAAATGTGGGTAATAGTACTTACCAAATAGGGTTGCTTCAAGGATTAAATGTACATATTTATAAAGCACATATAACAGTGTTTGGCTCATAGTAAGAACACATATTAAGACTTACATACATATGCTGTGGATGAATGTGTCCCCCAAGTTCATGAGTTAGCCAGGCATGGTGGCTCATACCTGTAATCCCTGCACTTTGGGAGGCTGAGGCAGGAGGATCTCTTGAGCCCAGGAAGTTGAGGCTGCAGTGAGCTATGATAATGCTACTGCACTCCAGCCTGGGCAACAGAATGAGAGACTGTTACTGCACCCCCCGACTCCCCCTGCCAAAAAAAAAAAGTTCATGGATAGAAAGCTAAATCCCCCATGCAACTGTGTTGAGAGGGGGGACCCTTAAGAGGTGATTAGGTCATGAAGGCGTTACCCTCATGAATGGATTAATGTCATTGAGAGAGTAGGTTTGTTATAAAATCAAGTGGGGACCTCTCTTGCTTTCTCTCACTTGTGCTCTCACCTGTCACCTTCCTGCCATGGGGTGATGCGGCAAGAAGGTCCTCGCCAAATGTGGGCACCTTGATATTGGACTTACCAGCCTTCAGAACTGTGAGAAATAAATTTATTTTTCTTTCTTTTTTTTATTTTTTGAGATAGAGTCCGCTCTGTTGCCCAAGCTGGAGTGCAGTGGCATGATCTTGGCTCACTGCAACCTCTGCCTCCCAGTTCAAGTGATGCTCCTGCCTCAGCCTCCCGAGTAGCTGGGATTACAGGTGGCGCCACCACGCCCAGCTAATTTTTATATTTTTAGTACAGGCAGGGTTTCGCCATGTTGGCCTGGCTGGTCTCAAACTCCTGACCTCAGGTGATCCGCCTGCCTTGGCCTCCCAAAGTGCTGGGATTAGAGGCGTGAGCCACATGCCTGGCCTTCTTTTTTTATTTTTTTCTGAGACAAAGTCTTGCTGTTTCCCAGGCTGGGGTGCAGTGGCACGATCTCGGCTCACTGCAACCTCTGCCTCCCAGGTTCAAGCGATTGTCCTACCTCAGCCTCCTGAGTAGCTGGGATTACAGGTGTGCGCCAGCCACCACGCCCAGCTAATTTTTGTATTTTTTAGTAGAGACAGGGTTTCACTGTGTTGGTCAGGCTGGCATTCAACTCCTGACCTCAAGCGACCCACCTGCCTCAGCCTCCCAAAGTTCTGGGATTACAGGCAGGAGCCACTGCACCTGGCTACATTTCTTTTTTTATTAAAATAAATTACCCAATCCCGGGTATTCTGTTATAGCAACACAAAATGGACGTGATTTGTTAGAACTTGTTTTTTAAGTAAAGGTTAAATAAGGCTTAGAGGGTTATGCAAATAAAGTAATAAAGTATTTGTTAAAAAAAAAAAGAAGGAAATTTTTAATAATACAAAATACACAGAGATTACTAAAATTTAGAAAGTGGTCTGTTAGTTGGCTAGGACCACCATAACAAAATACCACAGACTAGGTGGCTTAAACTATGGACATTTCTTTTCTTTTCTTTTTCTTTTTCTTTTTTTTTTTTGAGACAGGGTCTCGTTCTGTCACCCAGGCTGGAGTGCAGTGGCACAATCTTCGGCTCACTGTAACCTCCACCTCCCAGGTTCAAGTGATTCTCCTGCCTCAGCCTCCCAAGTAGCTGGGATCATAGGTGTGTGCCACCACGCCCAGCTAATTTTTGTATTTTTAGTAGAGATGGAGTTTCACCATGTCGGCCAGGCTGGTCTCAATCTTTTGACCTCAGGTGATTCACCTGCCTTGTCCTCCCAATGTGCTAGAATTACAGGTGTGAGTCACTGCGCTCGGCCTGGACATTTATTTCCTTATAGTTCTGGAGGCTAGAAATCCAAGATCAAATGGTCTGCAAGTTTGTTTTCTCCTGAAGGCTTTCTTGGCTTGCAGAAGGCCGCCTTCTCATTGTGTCTTCACGTGATCTTTCCTCTGTTGGTACACATCCCTGGTGTCTTTTTGTGTGTCCAAATTTCTTCCTTCTGTAAGGACACTAGTCAGATTGGATTAGGGCTCACATTGGTGGCCTTATTTTAACTTAATGACTGTTGCAAGCCCTATTTCCAATTTCCTAATACACTCACATTCTGAGGTACTGGGGGTTAGGGGCTTCAACATATAGATTTGGTGGTGGGATACAATTCAGTCTATGACAAGTGAGAATGACAATATTGGCAATGAAGTTAAGGAACAGACACTTAGACACAGTTGATGGGAATGTTAATTGGGACAATCTTTTTGGCAAGTCGGTGTTTCAATATATAGAAAAATTTAGGATGTTAATTTCACTCAGTGATTCTGCACCTAGGAAATTACCTTATGAATATGTTCTCAAAAGAATGCAGTGATATATGTATTGTAGCAATATTTGCAATAGCAAAAATGTCTAAAAAATAGATGTCCATTGGTGGAGAAATAGTTAAGTAAAATTGGCAATATTCATGCAGTAGAATACTAGATGGCATGAATACAATGAAATAGGTTGGAATGAAGTAGGTTGGAATGGCTAATAAGGAGGACTTATTAATGAAAAAAAGTGAATGTAGTATCTTTTTTTAATGTTTAAAGTATGTATGTGTGTCTGTGTGTGTACATATATGTATATGCATCCATTTTTTTCTGGAAGGATATACAAGAAATGGATAAGAATATGTATCTTTGAAGAGAAGGGTTGAATGGTAAGTGGGTCATGATTATTGTACTTTAATTTTTTATCCTTTGGCCCTGTGTGAAATTTTTTTAACTGGACCATTTGCCATTTGATTTTTCAGTTTAAAAATACATATATGAGGCCAGGTGTGGTGGCTCATGCCTGTAATCCCAGCACTTTGGGAGGCTGAGGCACGTGGATCACCTGAGGTCAGGAGTTCGAGTCCAGCCTGACCAACATGAAGAAACCCTGTCTCTTCTAAAAATACAAAATTAGCTGGGCATGGTGGTGCATTCTTGTAATCCCAGCCACTCTGGAGGCTGAGGCAGGAGAATCGCTTGAACCCGGGAGGCAGAGGTTGCAGTGAGCTGAGATCATGCCATTGCACTCCAGCCTGGGCAACAAGAGCGAAACTCCGTTTCAAAAAAAAAAAAAAAAATACGTGTATGAGAAAAATTACAACAGTGCAATAAAGTAGACACTGTAAAAAGTTTCCTAGAACCCAGCCTCACAGTCTCCCAGTTCTCCCCAGAGGTAGCCTCTGTTACCAATTTCTTGTATATCCTTCTAGAAGTATTTCTTACTTTCATGAACAGTCTACTTCTACTTCCACTAAATATTAATATTCCGTACCTACTTTTCCTCTACTGTGTGTTTTCCCTAATGATACATCTTGGAGGTTGTTCTTTAGTGGAAAAGATAGATCTACCCATTCTCCTCCTCTACTCTCTTTTTTATTAGGAAAATTTTCAGACATACACAAAAGTAGATTTTTAATGAAGTCCCATGTTCCCATTCTCCCACTTTAATATTTATCAACAGATGGCTCACTTCCCACTGTCCTTACTTCCACTCTAGTCCTGCCCACCTTTTGGATTATTTTATTTTTTCAGACAGGGCCCAACCCTTGGCCCTGTGGCGAAAGTGGCTTTTTATTTCCTCTCTTGTGGAAGGAGGCGGGGGGAGCTTTCCCAGGCACATCAACCTAAAGAAGGGGTGGCTGCACCCCCAGAGCACAGGGCTAGAAGAGCCAATCATTGGATTATTTGGAAGGAAGGGCTCGTTCTTGTCCACTTCCTGGCACTCCTAGCACTCTGCTGCAAGGTGTGCTGGCAGGGGTCACACCCTTTGGGGCAGCAGCTCCTGCATCAGCAGAGGCACTAGGGCGCTAGGAGATAATCTGCTAGTTTTCACAAAGAGGAGAGGGCAGGGGCCCTGAGTGAGGGAGAGAAGGCTGGGGTGGCCAACCCCACGTCCCACGCCTGCCCAGTGTGATAACTTTCATAAGGCCTGGCTGGTGTGATTCCTCCCAGAAAGGCCTGGAGGAGCCCACAGGCAATGCGCAATCTGATGGCTGGTCCTTTAAATGTCCATCTCAACTTGTGATTCCTCACGGCCCGCCCACTTACCTTCTGGGCCATTGCACAGGTGGCTCTGGCTGGCTTCTTTTGGGGGCTCATCACTGGCAGGACTGGTGACCCCAGGAATGGTGGGCAGATCCCTCGGGGGTGTTTTGGTCATGGGTGAGTTCTGACACTCCAGGAATTTCTAGTCGTAGATGATCCTGGTACCTCCCAGGGTGGCGCTGAAGACTGTGCCCCTGGGGGGTTGTGCTGTAGCTGCATGCCTTTGCCCAGCACCACCCAGCGAGTGGCAAGGATGGCCCGGCTCAGGGTCTGGCTGCAGCTGCTGTCCCCAGACATGGTCTCCAGTGCACGCCACCCAGGATTATTTTTTTTTTGTTATTTTTATTTTTTTGGAGACAGAGTCTTGCTCTCTTGCCCAGGCTGGAGTGCAGTGGCGCGATGTCAGCTCACTGCAACCTCCACCTCCCGGGTTCCAGCAAGTCTCCTGCCTCAGCCTCCGGAGTAGCTGAGACTACAGGCACGTGCTGCCACGCCTGGGTGATTTTTTTATATTTTTAGTAGAGACGGGGTTTCACCATGTTGCTCAGGCTGGTCTTGAACTCCTGAGCTCAGGCAGTCCTCCCACCTCGGCCTCCCAAAGTGCTAGGATTACAGACATGAGCCACCGCTCCTGGCCCACCCTGGATTATTTTAAAGCAAATCTAAGTACTTGTTTAAAGTGTTTCCTAAATTTTTTTTTTAAAAAGGTCATTTTAAGAATACTGTATGATGGATGTGATAAAAATCAAGTCATCCAGAAATATATAAAGTAAAAAGTAGAAAGTATCTTCTAGAAATACTCTCTAGAAATAATTTAGTTTATATATCCTCCCAGACTTTTTAAAATGAAGTAGAATATACATATCATAAAATATGCACAAATGTTATTTGTATAGTTTTGACAAATGTATCCAAGTTACTTCACCAAGTGAAGAAAATGTTTCCATCACCCCAGTAAGTTCCCCTGTACTCCCTGTAGTCAGTCCAGTTCCTCACTCCAGGGCATAGGCAACTAACTGCTGTTCTGCTGTCTCTTACCATAGATTAACTTAGCCTATTTTTTAACTTTATTTATTTATTTATTTATTTATTTATTTATTTATTTATTTATTGAGACAGAGTCTTCCTCTGTCGCCCAGGCTGGACTGGAGTGCAGTGGCGCGATCTCAGCTCACTGCAAGCTCCGCCTCCTGGGTTCATGCCATTCTCTTGCCTCAGCCTTCCGAGTAGCTAGGACTACAGGCGCCCGCCACCACGCCCAGCTAATTTTTTTATATTTTTAGTAGAGACGGGGTTTCACCGTGTTAGCCAGGATGGTCTCGATCTCCTGACCTCGTGATACGCCTGCCTTGGCCTCCCAAAGTGCTGGGATTACAGACATGGGCCACTGCGCCTGGCTGTTTTATTTTTTAAGGCAGGGTCTCACTCTCACCCAGGCTAGAGTGCAGTGGTGTAATCTTGGCTCAATGCAACCTCCACCTCCTGCATTCAAGTGATCCTCGTGCCTCAGCCTCCTGAGTAGCTGGGATTACAGGTGCACACCACCATGCCCATCTCATTTTTTTGTATTTTTAGTAGAGACAGTGTTTCACCATGTTGGGCAGGCTGGTCTCGAACTCCTGACCTTGAATGATCTGCCCGCCTTGGCCTTCCAAAGTGCTGGGATTACAGGTGTGATCCACCGTGCCCGGCCTTGAACTTTTAAGTAGTATCATACAGTATGTACTTTTGGGTCTCACTTCTTTCAGTATAATTTTTTGTTGTTCTTTTTCTTCTGCCCACACATCAATGAGAAAGGCATAATGTTTTTGATAATTCATCCATGCTAAATAAATGAGTAGTTTATTTTTTTCTTCAGTAATATTTGACTTTATGAATATATAAACGTGACTTTGTAGGAATCTGTTTTCTAAAGTGATTATGTCATTTTATACTTCACCAATAGAGTTCCAGTTGATACACATCTTCAACATTTGGTATTATATATCTACCCCATTCTTTTTTATGTATGTATGTGTGTGTATATATATACACACACACACACACACACACACACATATATATATATTTTTTTGAGACAGAGTCTCACTCTGTCTCCCAGGCTGGAGTGCAGTGGCACGATCTCGGCTCACTGCAAGCTCCGCCTCCTGGGTTCATGCCATTCTCCTGCCTCAGCCTCCCAAGTAGCTGGGACTACAGGCACCTGCCACCACGCCCAGCTAGTTTTTGTATTTTTAGTAGAGACGGGGTTTCACCTTGTTAGCCAGGATGGTCTCGATCTCCTGACCTCGTGATCCGCCTGCCTTGGCCTCCCTAAGTGCTAGGATTACAGGCGTGAGCCACAGTGCCCGGCTATTTTTATATTTTTTATAAAATAGAGACAGGGTCTCACTATGTTGCCCAGGCTGGTCTTGAACACCTGGGCTCTAGTGATCCTCCCACCTCAGTCTCCCAAAGTGCTATGATTACAGATGTGAGCCACTGCACCCAGCCTGCACTCTTTTTTAATAGTTCTATAGTATGATTCAGTTTTAAGGCTATAGCGTAATTTATTGAACCAATCCCCTGTTGATGGGCCTTTAGGTTTTTTCTGGTCTCCTACTCCCACAAGTAATGCTCCAGAGATTTGTGCACATATGCAAATTCATAGGTTAGTATCTTTGAAGTGGAATTGATAGGTCAAAGGGTGTTGCCAAATTTTTCTTCATGGAAGTTGTGCCTATGCGTACTCTCACCAAAAATGTATGAATTCTTACTTAAAAATATTTTGAACAAACTTGCTGGGTTTTGCCAGTCTGTTGGTAAAACAAAAATATAACATTTTTAAATATAAAATTATATTTGTATTGGTATAAAATTAATTTTATACTAATGAAGTTTGCTCACTGCAACCTCCACCCCCCGGGTTCAAGCGATTCTCCTGCCTCAGCCTCTTGAGTAGCTGGGACTACAGGCATCCGCCACCAGGCCCAGCTAATTTTTGTATTTTTAGCAGAGTTTCACCATGTTGACCAGGCTGGTCTCAAACTCTTGACCTCAGGTGATCCACCTGCCTCGGCCTCCCAAAGTGCTAGGATTACAGGTGTGAGTCACCACTCCCAGCCAATTTAGTTTTGTAGATAATTAATCTTTGTGTTTTCATAAATGGGATCTTTTATTATATTTTCTGGTTGATTATATGTAGAAATGCTATTGATTTTTTAAAAATTAGTTTTATACCATTCAAGTTTACTAGTTTCAGTAGTTCTTTCATTTGATCCTTTGAGGTTTTCCAGAGAGATAATCATAATTGAAAAATAAGGCCCGGCTAATTTTTGTATTTTTAGCAGAGACAGGGTTTCACCATGTTGGCCAGGCTGGTCTCAAACTCCCGACCTCAGGTGATCTGCCTGCCTCAGCCTCCCACAGTGCTGGTATTACAGGCATGAGCCACTGTACCAAGCCTCCTTCCCAGTTTTTTACCATGAGCTGAAAGTGTTACTTAAATTATTTAATTAGAAAATGTTTAATTCAGCCACTTGAAAGAATAAGGTAAATCAAAAATGTATATGGAAAACATTTCCGGGAAATATCATTAAGTAAAAAAGTAAGTGGCAGAATAGTACATACAGTAGATTCTGTTTATTAAAACAAAAAAAACCTTTAGAACTAAGACAAAAAAGCAAAAAATGGAAACAAAATATTCTTGCATTTTTGCACTAACGGGTTGCTTCTAGTGTGAATTATATTGCACCTGCAGCCTGAGAATCCAGTTTTGATTTCCCAGAGCTTCTTGCCACTAGTGGACAGGTTTTTCTCAGTGGATTCTTGGCCTTTCATAAAGCAGTTAAGCAAATTGATATATGGTCAATACATAGCATAATCACATTGTTTGGCAAATAGTCTCCTTATCATCTTTTGGTCTGATTTTTCATGAAAATTTTGGAGTAAAATCTAAGTATATGACCATGAGCAAATAATTTTAAAAGTCTTCTCTGTGAGAGACCTAACTAGTCACTCTAACTACTTTTTGCTCTACAGAAGAGACGCTCAAACCGCCAAGTTAAGCGAAAAAAATATACAGAGGACCTGGATATAAAGATCACAGACGATGAAGAAGAAGAAGAGGTGGATGTAACTGGTCCAATAAAACCTGAGCCTATCCTCCCTGAACCAGTGCAAGAACCAGATGGCGAGACTTTGCCTTCCATGCAGTTCTTTGTGGTAAGCTGTAAACTCAAGTGATTTCAGAGGATTGCCTTGCTGGTCACAATCATCTGTTGACTGACTGCATCTTTTGCTGCAGGAGAATCCCAGTGAAGAAGATGCAGCCATTGTAGACAAAGTGCTTTCTATGCGGATTGTGAAGAAGGAGGTGAGGGCTTTTTATTATTATTATTTTATTTTTTATTTTTGAAATAGAGTCTCACTATGTTACCCAGGCTAAAGTGCAGTGGCTATTCATAGATATGATCGTAGCACACTATGAACTTCTGGGCTTGAGCTATTCTTCTGCGTCAGCCTCCTGAGTATCTGAGACTACCATTGTGCACCACTGTGCCTGGCTTTTCTCCATCTTTTTTTTTTTTTTTTTTTTTTTTTTTTTTTGAGACGGAGTCTTTCTCTGTCCCCCAGGCTGGAGTGCAGTGGCGCGATCTCGGCTCACCGCAACCTCCACCTCCTGGGTTCACGCCATTCTCCTGCCTCAGCCTCCCGAGTAGCTGGGAATACAGGCGCCCGCCAACACGCCCGGCTAATTTTTTGTGTTTTTTTAGTAGAGACGGGGTTTCACCGTGTTAGCCAGGATGGTCTCGATCTCCTGACCTCGTGATCCGCCCGCCTCAGCCTCCCAAAGTGCTGGGATTACAGGCTTGAGCCACCGCGCCCGGCTTCTCCATCTTAATATTAACCCATAATGCTATGTTCACAGGCTTTATTTAATGAGCACCTTTGGATGTCAGATATATTGCTAGAGTGTAGTTGTGAGAGATGATGGGGGAAAGTTAGCTAGAAAACAGGAACTGCTTTACTGGTGCTTCTTTTACTTATCTGTTTAGAGTGGGTAAAGGCTTACTTTTTCCAGCTATCAGGCCTCTATTATTGAAGTATCAGACTAGTTCCTTAATCTCTGAGTTATTAATGTATTCAGATTATTGGTATGAAGTTCTGCAATGTGTGGTTAAAATTAAAAAGTTCATTCTTTTACGAATAAGGGACTAGTGACTAATTTATTTCTTTTTTCTTAGCTCCCTTCTGGACAATATACTGAAGCAGAAGAATTCTTTGTCAAGTACAAGAACTAGTACGTGATCTGTGCAAAAAGCTTGTCACCCCAAATTCCACAGGGTGGTAAAAAGTTCTCCTGGGTATCCTGGGTTGGAATGTGTCCCTTTTTTATAGTCTTGTATCCCAGATTGCTGTTTTTAATGGGGAAAAATGGCTATTCAGAGAGAAATTCAGGAATTGACATGACTCTTATTATTTCCTTGTAGGTAAGTGGGGTGAGGGTGGTTCCTGATAAAATGTCTTGTGATTCTCTTTACCTTAGTTTAGCACTAAGATCTTGCTACTCAAAATATGGCCCGTGGATCAGCAGAATTAGCATTACCTGGGTGCTTTTTAGAAATGTGGGCTTTCAAGCACATCCCATACCAGGTGGTTTGTATACAAATTAGAGTTTCAGAAGCACTGACCTAAGAGACTGTCTCACAATTTAAGCCTGTATTTGTTATGTCTGCTTCTGACTAATCCCAAAATTTCAGACAGTAGCCTGCCACCTTCTTTTACTTGCACCATGACTGGATTTTTCCATCCCCCTTAGCTCCTATCTGCATTGTGAATGGGCTACTATCTCCCAACTAGAGAAGGATAAGAGGATACATCAAAAATTAAAGCGCTTCAAAACCAAAATGGCTCAGATGAGACACTTCTTCCATGAGGTAATTAGGAATAGGTATTGCCTGCCATTTTTTTCATAGAAGCACAAATTACTGGAGTTGTCAGCCTTGGCTGATTCTTCAAAATACTTGTAATTGGTTTGTATATGTGGGTGTAAACTTTTAATTTTGGTCATTGACTTCCCTTACTTAACTGCCCTTGTGTTGTTTTCTCAGGTTTAAATATGGTTCATTTATTAGTTATAGGGTATTTTGAAATTGATTTCCTCAATGCACATGAAGTATTTTCAAAACTGGTGATACACTGACTGCTGGTCCACTTGAGACATTCTTCTTCCTCTGTCTTTCTTTAGCTATTGATGGTTTCTGTAGACCTATTATTAAGAGAGACCATTTATTTTCTCAAATTTCTAATCCAGTGGATTAGAAATAGGGATAAAGGAGCTTTAATTTCCAATATCCAGGTTTACTCCTAAACACTGGAGCAAGATGAGTGCAGAAATATGCCTGTTATATTTGCAGCGTTCATCCTTGATAAGAGTAGTTTTGGTTGTATGTTGCAAGTAGAAGAAAAAGTGGAATGGATGGACAAGTGAAAGAGATGAAGGAATGGAAATAGCATGTGTTTAAACCCTTGAAAAAGTGTAGGTATGGGGCCGGGCGCAGTGGCTCATGCTTGTAATCCCAGCACTTCAGGAGGCCAAGGCAGGCAGATCACAAGTGATCTCCTGACCTCAAGAGGTCAGGAGTTTGAGACTAGCATGGCCAACACAGTGAAACCCCGTCTCTACTAAAAATACAAAAATTAGCCGGGCGTAGTGGCAGACGCCTGTAATCCCAGCTACTCGGGAGGCTGAAGCAGGAGAATCACTTGAACCTAGGAGGTGGAGGTTGCAGTGAGCCAAGATCGCACTACTGCACTCCAGCCTGGATGACAGAGCAAGGCTCTATCTCAAAAAAAAAAAAAAAAAAAAAAGGTTTAGGTGTAAAGCAGAGTAGAAAAATAGTTGCGGGAGATGTAGAATCAAAAGAGGTCTTATTTGGAAATGTGAAATGTGGAACATATACGTGTATTTATGGCAATGACTCAGTAGAGGGATTCCTAAGAATACAAGAAGCAATGAACACCAGAGCATATATGGAGAGAAGGACGTCTGTTAGAAAGAGACACTCACTGGTAGCAGGTGAGAAGTCAGGTATAGACCCTGGTAAATTCATAGGATTTGATGTTACGAAAAAGGAGAACGCCCATTGGATAGCTTCTAATTTCTTTAAAAATTTTGAACTAGGATTCTCTGCTAAAGGTGAGGTAGAGGAGTGGGCTTACTGGACAGTGATCTTTTGGTCTTATTGTTTGGTTTCATAACTCATCTAGGATGAAGAGCCCTTTAATCCAGACTACGTAGAGGTGGATAGGATATTGGATGAGTCTCACAGTATTGACAAGGACAATGGGGAGGTGAGTTGGTGAGGCATGGAGTAACGTGAACATCCTCTTAGATTTCTGCTGGTGGGTTTGCCAATCCTTTATTTTTCGGGTATGGATGCAAAATCCCTTGGACTGAAAAGGTATTTCTAGATTTTTCTGTGGAATCCTTTGAAAGATAATTGGAGGTAAGGGAGTAGGGAGAGATGCTAAAAGGCAAGGTTTCTGTAAAGTCAAACATGTAGAAGCTAAGTACTGAAAAGTCATTCATCTTGGTCTCATTTTTCCTCATATTTTAAATAGGAGACTCTTGACATACAGTTAGAGGTGGGGTGTTGGGCAGGGGAAAGGGATACTTCACAAATTCCTAAATTTATGAATATAAAAATACTTCTACAGGCTCACTCCTAGCTTTCTACAAATAATGTTCTTGAGAATGGGCTACTTCCTGAACTCACCATTACTTAAATGTCTCTTCATTTGTCATTAAAACAGATCTGCTGGCCAGGCGCGGTGGCCCACACCTGTAATCCCAGCACTTTGGGAGGCTGAGGTGGGCAGATCACAAGGTTGGGAGTTTGAGACCAGCTTGGCCAACATAGTGAAACCCCATCTCTACTAAAAATACAAAAATTAGCCAGGTGTGGTGGCACACGCCTGTCGTCCCAGCTACTCGGGAGGCTGAGGCAGGAGAATCACTTGAACCCGGGAGGCAGAAGTTGTGGAGAGCCAAGATCACGCCATTGCACTCCATCCTGGGCAACAGAGTGAGACTCTGTCTCAAAAAAACAAACAAAAAAGCAGATCTACATTTGAATCTGTATTTTAATTAGTTTATTTTTCTCTCTTTTCTTTTTGTTTTGTATTTTGTTTGTTTGTTTGTTTTTTGAGACCATCTTCACTCTGTCACCCAGGTTGGGGTGCAATGGTGTGATCTTGGCTCATTGCAACCTCCACCTCCCAGATTCAAGCAATTCTCATGCCTCAGCCTCCTGAGTAGCTGGGATTGCAAGTGTGTGCCATCATGCCCGGCTAGTTTTTATATTTTTAGTACAGACGGGGTTTCCTCATGTTGGCCAGGCTGGTCTCGAACTCCTGACCTCAGGTGATCTCCCTGCCTCGGCCCCCCAAACTGCTGGGATTATGGGCGTGAGCCACCTATGCCTGGCACCTTTTTCATTTTCAAATGGTCATCTATGTCTTAGCCAGCAGGGAATTCAGCTTTCTTTTAAATTTACTTCTAATTTTTTTAGGCTACAAACCATCATTTTCTTAGAATTTGTCACTTTATTTTTACTTCCAGTAGCACTTTTTGGTTTAGCTTAGCAGGATCATAAAGAAAACTTTTATCACATCTGACACTTTATACAGTGACCAGTAGAGAACAGCAGAACCTTTTTAAGATGTTAGTGTTCAGTGGGTGAGCAGGGCTTTTTCATGACTTTTTCAAGTGACTTGATCCTCCCATACATCATTCTAACAGGACCTCTGAGTTAAATTCTTTCCTCTATAAAATTCCGAAGTTCATTCTACTTTATAAGTCTTCAGGTTCACTCAGAGACTCAGAATCTTAGATATCCAGGACCCGGTATAATTCATTGTCTTTAAATCCTAACAAGCATGCTTCACATAACATATTCTGCTTTTGAAGTTGGGGTGGTAGTATTGCGTGTTTGTTTGTGTGAGTTGAGTGGAGAATGGGCCGGGTTTTAGGGCAGGTTGTTAGCTACTCTTAAATTCTCATCATTTTTCAGGATCTCAGCCTTTCCAACCTTGACAGTCTTATGCTTTTTATCATATCTACCCTTCTAAAAGCAATTGGCCTTTAGTTAGGCCCCTTTGGAATGTCTTGCAAATGACATGACAGATGATAATGTTTTCATACTCTAATACTATAATTTATGCTCCCAGTATTGGCTAATACTGTTCTATATACCCATTTTCCACCCCTCTGCAAAATAAGTTTGTCATCCATTTTATATTACCTAATGGTGGAAATAAATATTACAATAGATATTATGCTGGAAATGTGTGACCTGGACAAATGGCTTTATATGGAGAGTGACCTGAGTTACTATGATAAAGAAAAAGGTAAAAGAGCAAGCAGCTGGATCAATTCCAGAGATTCGAGATCTGTGACTACGTTGAAGCACTTTCACATATTTTGTTGGCTATTTTAAGTTTTCCATGAATTGATAATTAGAGATTCTTGTTGATTACACTAGGCCCAATCTAATCCTTGCTTTATACTTCATAAGCCAAAAATGGAGATGCAGTAAGTGCAGTGATCATGTTTATTAGTGAAAACAGGAGCCATTTACCATTGGTCACTGCCCCTTCACTTTCAGTGGAATACCTACATAAACTAGTACTTACTGTAGTTGAACTTTTTAGCATTTTCTCTTCCTTCTTTACTCTTAGTACCTCTTTTTGGTGATAACCTCTTGTTAGCTCCTAGCTTCCTGGCGCTCACAAGGACATTTCTTTATCATCATATAAGTGCTCTTGAGGTGCATCTGCAATGAGCTCTAGGGGCCCAGAAGCCAGTATAAGCTGATAGTCCTCATCCTAAAGGTAGCCTAGCTGCCACTGTGTCAAATTTGGCTCCACGAGAATAGTATGGCACAGAAACATTATCTTTTAATTTCAACATGGTATAGGAAAAGATTAGTCTTTTTTTTCATCTGTTTAGTTGATGAGCATGTTTTAGTGCTTAGTGTTCTAGAAACTAGTGGGTAGAAATTTTCCTTTTAGAAGAGATTCTTATAAATTGCTTTGAAGAATGATCAAAGCCATATAGTGCATCAGAAGGTGAACTTTTGGTTGGTGTGTTTGGCCTGACTTTTTCAACAGCTTCTAGGTACTGATACTTTGTGATCTGATCTTACAATCAAATTTTTATTCTTTAACCGGAGCAGAGAACACAGAATCAGTTTCTTAAGGCTTTGGTTTCTTCTCTCCTAGCCCGTTATTTACTACCTGGTCAAATGGTGCTCTCTGCCCTATGAGGATAGCACATGGGAGCTAAAAGAAGATGTTGATGAGGGCAAAATTCGAGAATTTAAACGGATTCAGTCAAGGCACCCAGAACTCAAAAGGGTGGTAAGTACATATGCATTAGAGTATAAAGGCCTACATAAGAAATGATTAAATTTTTTCCCCTATGGAATTTTTTGTTGTTTTAGCTTTTTATTATGGAAATTTCAAACATATAAAAATCGAAGAAATGGTATAATGTACCCATCACCCACGTAACAATTATCAGTACATATCCAGTCTTGTGTCATATATTTTCCTACCCATTAATTCCGTTTCCCAGGTTATTTTAAATCAAATCCCAGATTCATTTATTTCATGTGTAAATATTACAGTGTTTTTGCCTAAAAGAAATAATACCGTTATTACACCTAAAAAATTTAATCATTCTTTAATATCATCAAGTCATTGGTACCAATCATTGCATACATTTCCCTGATTGTCTTCTAATTTTTGTTAAATCATTTAAATTTGGTTCTCAGTAAGGTCCATATATTGCTATCAGTTAATATGTCTCAAGTTTCTTTTAAGCTCCCCCTTAATCTCCTCCTCTCCTTCTAATTTTCTCATGAAGAAATCAGGTGATTTGTTTTGTAGGATTTTCCATAGGCTGAAGTTTGCTGATTACCCTTGGTACTTTTTTACATGTTCTCTGTCCCTGATATTTCACATGAATACTTAGGTTTAGAGCAACACTGTCCAATAAAACATTTTAGAGCTGTGCTGTCTAATACAATAGTCACTAGCCATGTTTTTTTTTGTTTGTTTTTTAACATTGTAGAAAGCTCTATTAGACATCACTGTTCTACAGTGATGATCAGATGAGAGAGGGAAGCCAGTAACTGCTTGATAGATGGTGGTGTGTACTTCCATCAGGTTGTGTTTTGTGATGTTGTCAGCCATTTGTGATCATTATGGACCCGTAAAGTAACGTTATGAACTCATGAATTTAAATATATTTGACATGTTTTAATCCAAACAGTGTTGGTTTGAATTGATTTTAACTATTAGAACTTACCTAGTAAGTCTTCCCTTTTGGTAATGTCTCCACTCCATTTATTCAAACGTCTTGTTTTTTAGAATCGTCCACAGGCAAGTGCCTGGAAGAAATTGGAGCTATCACATGAATATAAAAACAGAAATCAGCTACGGGAATATCAGTTGGAAGGGGTCAATTGGCTGCTCTTTAATTGGTATAACAGGTAAAGGAAAGAATGGGCCCATAAGATGTAAGCTTAGTTCTGGGATTATTTTTATTTGTTTTCTATTGAAACAATTTCTTCCTACATACTCTATTTTTTTTAAAGATAGTATCTTTTAACATTTTTTTTTCCCATGGTGAATCTGCAGGCAGAACTGCATCCTGGCTGATGAGATGGGATTGGGCAAAACTATTCAGTCCATTGCCTTCTTGCAGGAAGTATATAATGTGGGCATCCATGGTCCCTTCTTGGTCATTGCCCCATTGTCCACAATTACTAACTGGGAGCGAGAATTTAATACATGGACAGAAATGAACACTATTGTGTACCATGGCAGTCTGGCCAGCAGGCAGATGATTCAACAGTATGAAATGTACTGCAAAGATTCACGGGTGAGTTGTATGTCTTGGGAATACTATGGCTTAGAGAAAGTCGGCCAAGGTACCTGGTATTTTAGGAGCTATATATGAATAGAAGACTTTTATTGAAAGTCTTCAATATGCCTATGCAAAAATGCTTATGGTTTAAGGCATTTTTGTATAGCAGTGTGCAGGGCATTTTTTTGACTTTGCTATTTTTTTTTACCTAGTAAGACATTTGATCCAGTAGAAGTTCTGATTTTATTTATGAACATACACATTTTAAGTAGAATTTTATCAGCATCAATGAATTTTAATCACAGTATTTTACAGAAATTAAATTCCTTTAGCCACTTATTCCGTGTGGTGGTGAGTTTCTTTCTTTTCCTCTTTTTAGTCTACTGAAATTTTCATCAAGATCAGTTTCTTTTTCTAAATGGTCGGGCATGGTGGCTCATGCCTGTAATCCTAGCACTATGGGAGGTGAGGTGGGCTTATTACCTGAGGTTGGGAGTTCTAGACCAGCCTGGCCAACATGGTGAAACCCCATCTCTACTAAAGATATAAAAATTAGCCAGGTGTGGTGGTGGGCACCTGTAATCCCAGCTACTCAGGAGGCTGAGGCAGGAGAATCGCTTGAAACCAGGAGGCAAAGGCTGCAGTGAGCCGAGATCGTCACACTACACTCCATGGGTGACAGAGCGAGACTGTGTCTCAAAAAAAGAAAAAAAAAGATGCGTTCCTTTTTCCATGTAAATTTGAAAAGAAAATTGGAATTATCCATCGTGTATTAACATGAATTTTATTGTCTTTCTACTATTAGTTTTCTTTTTTTAGTTCTACCAAATCAAATCTTTTCGTCATATTTTGTAGCTTTTAATTTTGTTAAAGTGATTTCATTCTTTTGTCAATTTTTAGACATCAGCCAATATTATGTTCTGTATTAGCTATTTTCATTTTTATTGTCTTGTGTAGTTCAGCATTGTCCAGCAGTTGTGGATTTCATTGTTAATCAACAAAAGATCTAGGGCAGAGAGATACATGAGCTAGGCATACAGCAGAGTAAAAATTGTCTAGCCTCTCATTCAATGAGTCTGTCATTTTCCCAAGAAGCTGAATATGTTGAGGAAGCAATGTATCTTACATTCAGTGATATGGCACTATTTTTCAGGAAGATAAACAACGGTGGAGGTGGGTGGTGGTGCAGGTTGTATTGCCTATTAAACATGCCTTAATATAGACAAGTAATTCAGAAGAGCTCCTCATTTAGGTACATTTTTGGTTTTTTCTGACTTTACTGCCTTCATGCTTAGGGACGCCTCATCCCAGGCGCATACAAGTTTGATGCTCTGATCACCACTTTTGAGATGATTTTGTCAGATTGTCCTGAGCTTCGTGAAATTGAATGGCGCTGTGTTATCATTGATGAAGCCCATCGACTGAAAAACCGTAATTGCAAGCTGCTTGATAGTCTCAAGCACATGGACCTGGTGAGTTCCACACTGACTTGTGGGCAGAAACACCTGGAATTCACCTTAATTCCTTGCGGTATTAAAATAACCCTAGTTTAGCAGAGAAGAAAAGTCTGAATCGTGGTATTGAACAGTGGGGATGACCTATGGGAATGGTAACCTGAAAGTCATGTAAAAGTGATACACTTTAGAATAGGGAAGTTTAGTGATAACCAGAAGAGGAGGTAGGAAACTATATTGGTTACCTATTATTACTGCATAACAAAATACTCCAAAACTTAATGTCCTACGACAACTATATTTTTCATGATCTTCTAGCTCAACCACTTAGGTTGAGTTCAGCTAGTTGGTTCTTACGATGATCTTGCCTGGAGTCAGTATTGCTGCAGCTGGCAGTTGATGCTGGTTTTTATCTGGAGCACCTGGGTTCCACATGGCCTCTCATCCTCCATAGGTCAGATTGGGCTTCTTTGCGTGGTAGTCTCAGAGCAGTATTCCAAGAGGGCAAAAGTAGAAACAGCAACCTTTGAGATAGGCTCTGAAACTCACACAGTGTCACTTCTGCTACATTCTTGTTCTTGCAAGTAATAAGGCAAGCCTAGGGGTGAACCTTGATAGAAGGAACAGCAGCAAATTAATGACCATATTTAATCCAGCTCAGTTACATTCTGTAGAGGACAGCAGATTTTAGGATATCTGTGGGGAGTTGAATATGGAGAGACATATGTAACTGGAATAAACATAATCAGAATTCATTTTTAAATTTGCTTATAATATTTGTTATTTCAATACATTAATGTCGGATTTCTTGAATGCTTTGTGTTTATCGAAAGGGGAGAAATGGAAGAAAAGTTAATGGACCAGTGATCTGGTCCATTCTCATCATTTTATAGATAAAGAAATTAAAGGTTATATACGTTAAAGATTATATACTTGATAGGAAACCCCAGAAGTCCTTCATGTTTTTAAATTTTATTCTTTTGTTTCCTCCATTTCTAGGAACACAAGGTGCTACTCACAGGAACACCATTGCAAAATACTGTAGAAGAACTGTTTAGCTTGCTTCATTTCTTGGAACCGTCACAATTTCCCTCAGAATCAGAGTTTCTCAAGGACTTTGGGGATCTCAAGACAGAGGAACAGGTAGGAAATCTATCTGATGAGGTACTAACTCGGGACAAAAAAGATGAAGTTTGTACAAGGCAGACATCTGCTGTCATGGGTATCTCAAGGGCCTTTCTGAACTCCTTATAACCTTGTGCCTACATCATTTGTGGCATCATCCAAAGTATACATTTCTTAGATAGTGGAAAACTCTAATTTTTCCATGTTTCTACATAATGTGAGAATGTTTGCCCTCATCTTACTGATTTATTTTTCTCTCTGTAATGGACCACAGGTTCAAAAACTACAGGCCATTCTTAAGCCAATGATGCTGAGAAGACTCAAAGAGGATGTTGAAAAAAATTTGGCACCCAAACAGGAAACTATTATTGAAGTAGAGCTAACTAATATCCAGAAGAAATACTATCGGGCTATTTTGGAGAAGAATTTCTCCTTCCTTTCCAAAGGGGCAGGTCATACCAACATGCCTAATCTACTTAACACAATGATGGAGTTGCGCAAGTGCTGCAACCACCCATATCTCATCAATGGTGAGGGAATACTTGTTATATACCTGAACTTCTGTAGTACCCGTGTTTACTTTCTGGATGATGCTCCTTGGGGACAATGGATGCATTGACTCATCCAACCTAATTTGGGGTGCGGACTGAGGAATGGGAAATGGTTCTCCTTTTACAAAAGAGATTGTAAGCCTGGGCAACATGATGAAATCCCACCTCTACAAAAAATACAAAAATTAGCCAGATGTGATGGCAGGCATCTGTGGTTCTAGCTACTTTGGAGACTGAACTTGGAGGATCGCTTGAACCTAGAAGGCAGAGGTTGCAGTGAGCTGAGATCACACCACTGCACTCCAGCCTGGGTGACAGAGTGAGACCCTGTCTCCAAATAAAGTAAATAAAAACAATTCTTATTTGGAATGTTTTTCTGTAGTTCTTTCTACCCCTTTGATCCTACATAATCTCCAAAATTAAATAGGATTTGCTGTTTAGAATTTCATGAATAAGAGCTCAGATTAGCCACACAGTGGCATGTTCCTGTAGTCCCAGCTACTTAGGAGGCTGAGGCAGGAGGATCGCTTGAGCCCATGAGTTTGAAGCTAGCCCTGTCTCAAAACACTCTTAGGTTACTCCGTTCCTTGGATAAATGTCCTCATCAACACTCCGTTTTGCTGTTTCTGTCTTTTTTGGGTGCTGATGGTGTGTTCTATCTTAGTCCTTGTCCACATATTTACATTTTTTTTTTAAACCCAGTTATCATAGGCTTGCCTTACTTGGCATATTTTGTATGACACATCTGAGGATGATTTAAGTTTCTTCTTTTTTTTTTTTTTGAGATGGAGTTTCACTCTTGTCGCCCAGGCTGGAGTACAGTGGTGCAATCTCGGCTGACTGCAACCTCTGCCTCCCGGGTTCAAGCGATTCTCCTGCCTCAGCCTCCCAAGTAGCTGGGATTACAGGCGCCTGCTACCACACCCAGCTAATTTTTTGTATTTTTAGTAGAGACAGGGTTTCGCCACATGGGGCAGGCTGGTCTCGAACTTCTGACCTCAGGTGATCTGCCCACCTTGGCCTCCCACAGTGCTGGGATTACAGGCATGAACCACTGAGCCCGGCTGATTTTTTTTTTTTTTTTTTTTAAGGTGGAGTCTCGCTCTGTCACCCAGGCTGGAGTGCAGTGACGCGATCTCAGCTCACTGCAACCACCACCTCCCGAATTCAAGCGATTCTCCTGCCTCAGCCTCCTGAGTAGCTGGAACTACAGGCCTCCGCCACCACACCTAGCTAATTTTTGTATTTTTAGTAGAGACGGGGTTTCACCATGTTGGCCAGACTGGTCTCGAACTGCTGACCTCAAGTGATCCACCTGCCTCGGCCTCCCAAAGTGTTGGGATTACAGGCATGAGCCACTGTACCCAGCCGATTTAAGATTTTTTGGTGCTGAAATTCTGTGTGTGAGAAATGTTGGTCTTAAGTCAAATTACATTTATTTTCCGTTTGCTTTCTTAAATAGACTACAACCTTAATATGGTTCACTGGATCTCAACATAATTTGATTTTTCTTTTGGCAGGTGCCGAAGAAAAAATCCTAACAGAATTCCGTGAAGCTTGCCATATTATACCTCATGACTTTCACCTGCAGGCCATGGTTCGTTCAGCTGGCAAACTGGTTCTTATTGACAAGTTGCTTCCAAAGCTTAAAGCTGGTGGCCATAAAGTTCTGATCTTCTCTCAGATGGTACGCTGCCTAGACATCCTAGAGGATTATTTAATCCAGAGAAGGTAAGAAAAGAGTCATCCTAGCCTGTGGTTACTCTGTCCTCATAAAGCAGCAAAAAGTAGGAGGGCCTGGGTTTAATTAGAGTTGACCAATTGCAATAAGAGAAGTTTTTAAGATTCTCACTCTCAACTTGGGTTTTTGACCAGCTTTGATATGGTAGTACTGGTATTGATCCTAGCCTGCTGTTTTGGTCTCCACTTCTGCTTAGCCACCTACATTTTTTTTCTGCGATTCCCATACAGGTACTTATATGAACGTATTGATGGGCGAGTTAGAGGCAACCTTCGACAGGCTGCCATTGACCGCTTCAGCAAGCCTGACTCAGACCGCTTTGTCTTCTTACTGTGTACTCGGGCTGGTGGACTTGGTATTAATCTTACAGCTGCTGATACCTGCATCATCTTTGATTCAGACTGGAATCCACAAAATGACCTGCAGGTAAAGGAATTCATTGTCTTAGGGACTACCTAACTTGGGAGATTTTTCAACAAGAATAGGATCTTTTAGAGAGACCTTTCAGAGAGTTTGGAATTGTTTCCTTAGTTGAGGGTGGCAGTTAGGTCAGGGAATCAGCAAACGTTTTCTGTAAACGACAAGATAGTAAATGTTTTAGGCTTTGTGAGCCATTGAGTCTCTGTTGCAACTGCTTACCTCCAAGTCCTGTAGCGCAAAAACAGCCTTAGATAATATGTAAATGAATGGGTGGTCCCACCTGTGTCCCCATTGAACTTTATTTATAAAAACAGATGTCCACGCAGACTTTAGTTTGCTGACCCCTGGTCTACATGATGGGGTGATAATTTCATCTTGAAATTGACTCTTGGTTTTGAGTTGATCTCATGGCTGCTCTACAGAGGTGAAAGAATCATAAATTGGTATTTTGTATCCTTTCCCCTGCTAATTTTATGATATCTTTCTCCTTTCCTTTCATTTTTATTTTAAACCAGGCCCAGGCACGATGTCATCGAATTGGGCAGAGCAAAGCTGTGAAGGTGTACCGCCTCATCACTCGTAATTCCTACGAGAGAGAGATGTTTGATAAGGCTAGCCTCAAGTTGGGATTGGATAAGGCTGTGCTTCAATCCATGAGTGGTCGGGATGGCAACATTACTGGAGTGAGTCTTCTTAGTTTATAGATAAGTTTGTAGTAGGTCATTGTGATAGAGGGAAACAAAAGCTATTTGTACACAGGGATTTGACTACGTTGTTTGGATTCTCAATTATTATTTCTTAAAATATAATAGCTAAAATATTATGGCACGGTTAGATATTACTCTCTTGATAGTCTTTTCATCTTTCTATTGGTTTTTACAGATCCAACAGTTCTCTAAGAAGGAGATTGAAGATCTTTTAAGAAAAGGAGCATATGCAGCCATCATGGAGGAAGATGATGAAGGCTCCAAGTTTTGTGAAGAGGACATTGACCAGATCTTGTTAAGACGAACTACAACCATCACCATTGAATCTGAAGGAAAAGGTTCCACCTTTGCTAAGGCATGTTCTGTCTATGCCAGAGGCTAGAAAAACACAGATAGAGACTGGAATCTCTAGGATTTAATTATGTTTTTATGCTGGGGACGGTGGCTCATGCCTATAATCCCAGCACTTTGGGAGGCTGAAGTGGGCAGATCACTTGAGGTCAGGAGTTCGAGACCCAGCCTGCCCAACATGGTGAAACCTCGTCTCTACCAAAAATACAAAAATTAGCCAGGAGTGGTGGCTTGCACCCGTAGTCCCAGCTACTCGGGAGGCTGAGGCAGGAGAATCACTTGAACCCGGCAGGTGGAGGCTGTGGTGAGCTGAGATCGTGCCACTGTACTCCAGCCTGGGCGACAGAGCAAGACTGTGTCTCAAAAAAAAAAATGTTTTTAAAACATAATTGCTGATTTTGCACCACTTAAAAAAAAAAAGTCTGCTTTACCTCTGCATTTGTTTTTCTCTAGGCAAGTTTTGTTGCTTCTGAAAACAGGACAGATATTTCTTTGGATGACCCCAACTTTTGGCAAAAGTGGGCCAAAAAGGCTGACCTAGACATGGATCTGCTCAACAGCAAGGTGAGTTCTTCTTTTAGGGAGGAGGTATTGCAGAAGACTACACTACTTTCAGGAGTCTTTACAGCTGCTCTGATTATTTGATGCTAATTGTGGTTTATGATGGTGTATTGTATACAAGGGCTGTTGTGGATACTTTCTGCCTAGGAGGCCCAGAAAAGTAGTTGCTTTCTGAATAATTTTGCTTTCTGTAGATGATTTTACATATCATTTAAAAAAATCTCTGCGTATCTACACATGTTACATCCAACATTATCGTAATCCATAATTGTCTTATTCTTTTCCCGTGAGCAAATCATGAAGAGAATTACTTCTCCTTCTGTTCTCTTCATAGAATAATTTGGTAATTGACACACCTAGAGTACGAAAACAAACGCGCCACTTTAGCACTCTGAAAGATGATGACCTGGTGGAATTCTCTGATTTGGAAAGTGAGGATGATGAGCGGCCACGCTCCCGCAGACATGACCGTCATCATGCCTATGGGCGCACTGACTGCTTTCGGGTGGAAAAGCATCTCCTGGTATATGGGTAAGACTCCAACTTACCATTAGAGGTAGTGCATAGTGCATCTCCATCCTGATAGATACTCTCGGTTTGCCTTTCAAATTGGGGGCTATGATCAAAGAAGGGATAATGTGAAAAAATAATTGCTTTGGAGGGAGTTTATTCTGCTTATTCTGTTACTATGTTTTTTAAGATCTTTGTTTCACACCTTTTCAGAGACATGATTCTGAGGGGCAGGGGACTATCATTTCTCAGAAAAATGTTAATATAGTTTTCTCTTTTTTAGTTGGGGACGATGGCGAGATATTTTATCTCATGGACGCTTCAAGCGACGTATGACTGAACGAGATGTGGAGACCATTTGTCGGGCCATTCTCGTGTACTGTCTTCTACACTACCGTGGGGATGAAAATATTAAAGGCTTCATCTGGGACTTGATTAGCCCAGCTGAAAATGGCAAGACAAAAGAATTGCAGAATCATTCAGGTAATTATCAACTCTTTACTGTATGTTTTTCTATAGGTTAATCTAATCCTTTTCAGGTCCAAGGGTTTTTCTCAATCCAAGTCTTTGATATTTCCCCTTTCCCAGGTCTATCTATCCCTGTGCCTCGTGGACGCAAAGGAAAAAAAGTAAAGTCACAAAGCACTTTTGATATCCATAAGGCAGATTGGATCCGGAAATATAACCCTGACACTTTGTTCCAAGATGAAAGTTATAAGAAGCACTTGAAACATCAGTGTAACAAGTAAGCATAGAGTTAGCAGACATTTTCCACCTCAAACTTCTACACTGTTACTGAGCCAGCTCTTCCTCTGTCCTTTCTAGGGTACTGTTGCGGGTACGAATGCTATACTACCTGAGGCAGGAGGTTATTGGAGACCAAGCAGAAAAGGTGTTAGGGGGTGCGATTGCCAGGTAAAATTCTGCTGTATTTTTTTGATTTATGCCCTACCTTATTTGAGGAAAGATTGGTTTACTTATTTCATTTTATGCTATCTTTGGGATACCTGATAATTTAAATCTATATATCAGGTCTTTAATCCTATACTTGACACTAGTGGGAGGAAATAGGGTAGATGCATGAGTATTTAAATTAATGGATACAGGAAGATACCTATAATAACCTTTGCAAGGATTCTCACTTTAATTTCCTGCATTTCTGTGTTGACTCTGCCCTCTTATACCTTTAGTGAGATTGACATATGGTTCCCAGTAGTGGATCAACTGGAGGTTCCAACAACATGGTGGGACAGTGAGGCTGACAAGTCACTGCTCATTGGAGTCTTTAAACATGGTATGTACCTTCTCCTATTCTACTCCTTTCCTACTGAAGATTTATGTTCTCGGATGGAACATTTAGCAAAATGCTCCTGAGAAGTAACTGAGTTATCTGATTGATCTTCAATAAATTTGAGTAGGAAAGTAGTTAAATATCCAGAGCAGAGCAGTTAGTTCCTATAAATAGATGTTCGAGAAGGGCCAGATGGATAGGTAAATCTCAAGGTAGGAAGCCTCCCATCTGTTCTCTAATCACTGTTAGCAGTGTGTTACTTCACTGTATGCTATGGTAAGTTAGGGTCCCATGAATTAGGGCAGGTAATATACCCCAACTATTGTTAATAATAATCACACTTAATTTATATGACTTTCCTCTTGATGCGTGCTAGCATAACAATTGCAGCAGATCATCTTGTTGCAGTTGTATTTCTGGGCGGGTAGGCAGAGGGAAGCCTCAGTAATGTCACCTCAGAGGCAAAGCACCACCTGCAGGGTGGACTCTTTCTGGATGTTATAGTCTGAAAGAGTGCGGCCATCCTCCAACTGTTTGTTCACAAATATCAGATGCTGCTGGTCAGGTGGGATGCCCTCCTTGTCGTGGATCTTGGCTTTGACATTTTCACTGGTGTCACTCGGCTGGACCTCAAGGGTGATGGTTTTGCCTGTTAGGGTCTTTACAGAGATCTGCATCTCTCTGTCAGCTTGGGTGCCTCACTGAAGAGAAAGAGCTGAAAATCTTCTGTTTTCGTACATGTCCCATTTGTCTAAATGTTCAGCAGTCACTCTGATATAGGTATGAGCAGCAGTTTTTGAGTGAAATAAAAATAGAGTATAAGAAGGGAGACTGACTAGCCAAAACAAAAACGCAGTGAGGGTAAGAATATTTCCTTACTCTTATAGCAGTTTTGCCTAATGCCAAATCCCAGGCACTAAAAGCAGTGAGCGTTAACTTTCAGCCAAGTGAATTTGTTAATTAGAATGTCTTTTTTTTTAAAGAATACTTTTTTTTCTATAAAATAAAAGTAATGGCACTTAATCTACATCTTTTTTGAGACGTTTAATGGGATAAATAAAACTGCAGGGGCCAGGCGCGGTGGCTCATGCCTATAATCCCAGCACTTTGGGTGGCCAAGGTGGGCAGATCAGGAGATCGAGACCATCTTGGCTAACACAGTGAAACCCCGGCTCTACTAAGAAATACAAAAATTAACTGGGCGTGGTGGTGGGCATCTGTAGTCCCAGCTACTCAGGAGGCTGAGGCAGGAGAATGGCGTGAACCTGGAAGGCAGAGCTTGCAGTGAGCCGAGATCGCACCACTGCACTCCAGCCTGGGTGACAGAGTGAGACTCCGTCTCAAAAAATAAATAAATAAATAAATAAATATAAATAAATAAAACTGCAGGCAAGGCATGGTGGCTCACACCTGGAATCCTAACACTTTGGGAGCCTAAGGCTATCAGTCACTAGTTAAAAACTCTTCATGATTCTAAATTGCTATAAAAATATTAAATATAGTTGTCCAAGATAACATTCTAGGGCCAGGCGCGGTGGCTCACGCCTGTAATCCCAGCACTTTGGGAGGCCAAGGCGGGCAGATCACAAGGTCAGGAGATCAAGACCATCCTGGCTAAGATGGTGAAACCCCGTCTCTACTAAAAATACAAAAAATTAGCCGGGTGTGGCGGCAGGCACCTGTAGTCCCAGCTGCTGGGGAGGCTGAGGCAGGAGAATGGCGTGTACCCGGGAGGCGGAGCTTGCAGTGAGCCAAGATTGCGCAACTGTACTCCAGCCTGGGCAACAGAGCGAGACTCCGTCTCAAAAAAAAAAAAAAAAAGATAACATTCTAACTATGTTTTCCATTATGAGCAATATAGAACATATTTTAATTATTCCAGCAGCATATAAAGTAAGCATAAAGGCAAAACAAATCTCTCATTTTCTTCAACTATGACCCTTTTTCTTCTAGGCTATGAGAAATATAATACTATGAGGGCAGACCCAGCCTTATGTTTTCTAGAAAAGGCTGGCCGACCAGATGACAAAGCAATTGCAGCAGAACATCGAGTGTTGGATAACTTCTCTGACATAGTAGAAGGGTGAGCATCATTAATATTTATTCTTTTAAAACTCTAACTTGTGCTGTGAGATAACTCTAGCCTTGACTGAACCCAATGGGATTCTTAATTGTAATTATACTCAAAAGTGATAGATCCTTTGCAAAAATAGGACCAGCAGAAAGGACTCCATAAACTGCATAAACCACATGTTGCCATAAGATACATCTGAGGGTGAAAATGAATGTCACTTGTAAATGGCTTATTTGATGTTCTGTTTGGTTTGGTTTACAACACTCTTCTGTACAGCTACAGTAGCTGAGAGGATAACTGGTCTCTTGAAAGATAACAGCCAGCAGCTCTCATATGTTGCTTCTGTGGAAGAGCCTTAGTCACTTTCGGCCCTGGTTTATCATCTCCCAATGGTACCTGACACATAAAGGTACTTATTTTGCCTGAAAACATGTCCCGATGATGAGTTGCCATGCTAATACTGAGCCACCAGGTAGGGCAGTGTTGCCCTGGTTTGGGTGCCAGTGAGTTTAACAAAACTTCTCACATGAAGATCTGAGGGGCATGTGAAACAGTTGGCTTAATTAATGAATACCTCCCCACTCCATCATGACTGAGAGATTTCTCTTTGATGATCACACCCTCAGTTTGCCTAGTGTAGGACCCTCAAAGGAAATTGGGTTATTTATTCATTGCAAATCGTTTATGCCACCTGTCTGCTCAGAAGAACAAAGTAATAAAAAAGCATGAACCATTCAAATGAAATAACAAAAAGTAAATAGTTGGGTAGGAGGAAGAATTACACAATAAAAAGGCCTGTCAAGAAGAAGGAACTGTGTTGATCAAAGTGTTTCAAATTCAAGCAATTATGAATGGTACATTGTCAATTTCTTGTAATTATTTTTATTCCATTGGATGCTATACCAGACTGACCCAAAGTTTTGCACCTGGCCTGCCATTCCTGTAAACACAAAATTAAATACTAGGCCAGGCACTGTGGCTCATGCCTGTAATCCCAGCCCTTTGGGAGGCCACAGTGGGTGGATGACAAGGTCATCAGTTCGAGACCAGCATGGCAAAAAAGGTGAAACCCCGTCTCTACCAAAAATACAAAAAAAATTAGCCAGGAGTGGTGGCGCATGCCTGTACTCCCAGCTACTCAGGAGGCTGAGGCAGGAGAAACACTTGAACCCAGGAGAGGGTAGTTGCAGTGAGCCGAGATGGCACTACCACACTCCAGGCGATGGAACAAGACTCCATCTCAATAAAGAAATAAATAAATAAAATAAAGACTAGGCCAGGATGGGATCACTTGAGCCCAAGAGTTTGAGACCAACCTGAGCAACATGGTGAAACCCCATCTCTACTAAAAATACAAAAATTAGCCTGGCATGGTGGTGGGCATCTGTAGATCCCAGCTACTCAGGAGGCTGAGGCAGGAGAATCGCTTGAATCCGGGAGGCACAGGTTGCAATGAGCTGAGATCGTGCCACTGGAATCCAGCCTGGCCTACAGAGTGAGACTCTGCCTCAAAAAATATATATATAAAAATAAAAATAAGGCCAGGCACGGTGGCTCACTCCTGTAATCCGAGCACTTTGGGAGGCCAAGGCTTGTGAATCATTTGAGCCCAGGAATTTGAGATGAGCCTGGGCAATATGGCAAAACCCCACTTCTACAAAAAATATAAAAATTAGCCAGGTGCGGTGGCACACACCTGTAGTCCCAGCTACTCAGGAGGCTGAGGGAGGAGGATCACTTGAGTCCAGGAGGTTGAGGCTACGGTGAGCTGTGATAGGGCCATGACACTCCAGCCTGGGCGACAGAATGAGACCCTGTCTCAAAAATAATACCAAAGATTATTTCATGCTGGATATATGTGCGGCTAGGTCTTCATCCTAGGTCCCCTTAGTGATAGAAGATACATTATTAACATTTTCTTGTGCTTCTGCATAATTTTAGGGTTGACTTTGATAAAGATTGTGAAGATCCCGAATATAAACCACTCCAAGGTCCGCCAAAGGACCAAGATGATGAGGTAAGGAATTCTCATTTGAGTCTCACTTTTCTCTATTACTAAATAGTTTTAAGTCTTCAACTGTTCTCTGAATTTTGAAATATATTGGTTAATTTATAATACCAAATGGAAAATGAATTATACCATTTGAGAATAGAAAGTATTAATGGAAAGGATTGTAATGCCAATCGGGGGAGATCATAACTTTGTGGAGGAGCTGGACAGTGAAGGATATTATTTGACAAATAAATTCCTGACTTCTATTATCTTCAAGTCATTAATAGGAACTGACCTTTCAGGTTCTACTTTCTTGTTCTTTTAGTTGTTTCCAAGTTTTTGTGGGAATATATTTCTTTAGAAGTTTTTCTTGATCCCTTGGTGCCATAGAAGGACACACATAAGAAAGTGATTTCAGAGTGCCAACTTCCCCCCCTTTCCCTCCCCGCTCCATCCGATTGGGTGGATCTCCTTCTCTAGGGTGATCCCTTGATGATGATGGATGAGGAGATCTCAGTGATTGATGGAGATGAAGGTAAACTTCTAGGTCAACTAGTATAATTCTGTGTGGGGTGGTGGGTTGGGGAATTATTCACTGAATTCTGTCCTATCCTGGGATTTCTAAGAGCTTTGCCTTTGGGTGGGTTAAAATACTAGTATTGCCTCTACTACCCTTGCTATACTTTCTATTCATTCTACTTTGTTTTCCACAGCCCAGGTGACCCAACAGCCAGGCCATTTATTCTGGCCTCCGGGCTCTGCCCTAACAGCTAGGCTTCGGCGTCTAGTAACAGCATATCAGCGCAGCTACAAGAGAGAACAGATGAAGATAGAGGCTGCGGAACGTGGGGACCGGCGAAGGCGGCGTTGTGAAGCAGCCTTCAAGCTGAAAGAAATTGCACGGCGGGAGAAACAACAACGGTAAAATATAGCTGGGTACTTGTGCTGATCTGTGTTTTCAGTTATGGTCCCTATACTGAAAGCCATCTCAGGAAGGATTTATTTGGAATTCTCTACAGAGAGACCATCTTTTCTGCCTTGGGTAGTTAAACCTGTAGAAATTAAAACCTCACTTGTATGCAGTAATCATTAACACTCAGGTAGGTCCCCTGTGTAGACATTCTCATTGATATTTGCCTGTGTCTGTTTCCCCCTTGGCTCTGTAATTCTTACTCATTACAGAGTACCTCTCACTACCTCTTCTGGGCCTTTTTTTTTTTTTTGCGTCTACTTTCAATTTTTGTGTTTTCAGATATTCTAAAACACATTAAAAAATAACCAGCTTTCTTGTGTTCTTCTGATGTGTTCTGATTATTGTTGCCCTACTTTTCCTTTTGTAGATGGACAAGGCGTGAACAAACTGATTTTTATCGAGTGGTGTCTACGTTTGGTGTGGAATATGACCCTGACACCATGCAGTTCCATTGGGATCGCTTCCGCACTTTTGCTCGACTAGACAAAAAGACAGATGAAAGCCTTACCAAGTACTTCCATGGCTTTGTGGCCATGTGCCGCCAAGTATGCCGCCTTCCCCCAGCAGCTGGAGATGGTAAGCAGGATTGCAGAGTGGGTGGGGATGGATGCCAACAGAAGCAACTCTGTTAATTTCTTCTACTCCTGTCTCTTGCAGAACCCCCAGACCCTAATCTGTTCATTGAGCCCATCACTGAGGAGAGAGCCTCGCGGACTCTCTACCGTATAGAATTGCTTCGGCGCTTACGGGAACAAGTTTTATGCCACCCCCTTTTGGAAGATCGGCTGGCATTGTGTCAGCCTCCTGGTCCTGAATTGCCCAAATGGTGGGAGCCTGTTCGGCATGATGGGGAGCTTCTAAGAGGGGCAGCCCGCCATGGGGTGAGCCAAACAGACTGCAACATCATGCAGGACCCAGACTTCTCTTTTCTGGCTGCCCGTATGAATTATATGCAGAACCATCAAGCAGGAGCACCAGCTCCATCCTTGTCACGCTGCTCTACTCCACTGCTGCACCAGCAGTATACCTCACGCACTGCCTCACCATTGCCCCTGCGCCCAGATGCTCCTGTTGAAAAGTCACCCGAGGAGACAGCTACCCAGGTCCCCAGTCTGGAGTGTCTGACTTTAAAGCTAGAGCACGAGGTGGTGGCCAGGAGCCGACCAACCCCACAAGACTATGAGATGCGAGTATCCCCCTCTGATACTACCCCTCTGGTTTCCCGGAGTGTTCCACCAGTCAAACTGGAGGATGAGGATGATTCGGACTCTGAGCTGGACTTGAGCAAGCTGTCACCATCATCTTCTTCTTCCTCATCCTCATCCAGCTCAAGCTCCAGCACTGATGAGAGTGAGGATGAGAAGGAAGAGAAGCTAAGTGAGTGCATGTGACAGGCTGTTGGCCCTCTTCCCTGTTTCCCCCGCTCTTCTCTTTCCCTTTTCTAAATGCATCCTCTTGAGAGAGATTTGGATTTTGATTTGATAAAATGTCAAAAGAGTGACATTCTTTGGGCCTTTATTCAAAGCCCATATAATACCAGTACCTTATGACATTATTCTTCCATCTTTTCTCACACATTCTATGGGATCTCTTACCAGCTGACCAGTCCCGTTCAAAGCTCTATGATGAAGAGAGTCTCCTGTCCCTCACTATGTCCCAAGATGGATTCCCAAATGAAGATGGAGAACAAATGACCCCTGAGCTTCTGCTACTGCAGGAAAGACAAAGAGCCTCTGAGTGGCCCAAGGTAACAAACAGCCTCATCCCTGGACATGTAGAGTCCAGAAATACAGTGTAACATTATATCTAGGGAAAAAGGAACATATGGTTCTGTTTTTTTAAAATTGTGTTTATTGCTGCATTTTTTTTTTTTTTTTCTCCAGGAAACTTCCCAGTCGACTTAGGAATCTTAATAGTATTCCTCTTTTCTGCCTTATGATTTTTACCCATCCTGGTAGTGATGGCACTATTGAGTATCACAGGATCATACAGCTAGTACTCGGACTCTTAAAATGGTATTTCTTTCTTTCCCCATTCAGGATCGTGTCCTGATAAACCGTATTGACCTCGTCTGCCAGGCTGTACTCTCAGGGAAGTGGCCTTCTAGCCGTAGGAGCCAGGAAATGGTAACAGGAGGAATTTTGGGGCCAGGCAACCACTTGCTAGACAGTCCCTCATTGACTCCTGGAGAATATGGTGACTCTCCAGTCCCCACACCACGAAGTAGTAGTGCAGCTTCCATGGCAGAGGAGGAAGCATCCGCAGTCACCACAGCGGCAGCCCAGTTCACCAAACTTCGCCGAGGCATGGATGAAAAGGAGTTTACAGTTCAAATCAAAGATGTAAGCTCAGCATTTGGGCGTTGGGAAGTGGGGAAGGAGGCTGGAATCCTTGCTGTAACTAATTTTACTAATAGGTTACTAAACTCATTTGGTTAGCTAATTTTAAAAATGAGAAAACTGTAGATCCATTTAGGAAGAGTCATTTTTCCTGGTTGTTTTCCTTATTGAACCCTATCGATTATTAATCCTATTAATATTCAACAAAAGTTTCTTAAATTAGTATGCTTAGGAATAGCAGGATTTTGCCCCTGTGATGAGTTGCCTTGCTAATACGGAGACACCAGGTAGGGAGTTTTACCCTACATTGGGTGTTGTTGAAATAAACTCTTTCTCGTAAATGCTGAGGGGCACTAGGTGAAGAAGTGAAATCTTTCTAAGGAAAAAGTGTGTATGTTTTCTTGTATTTCTAATTTTACCCTTTAGTCAGACGGCCTTCCTTCTCACCATCATCGGGCAAGAGGATGACCTATAGCCCACATCCCTCAAAGCTTAATCTTTACTTTGAAAAACACGTACCATATGATGTCTTAGGTGGGTGGGTTGTCTTCCTAGGAGGAAGGATTGAAGTTAACATTCCAGAAGCACAAGTTGATGGCGAATGGAGTAATGGGAGATGGACATCCACTGTTTCATAAGAAGAAGGGGAACAGAAAGAAGCTAGTAGAGGTGAGTGGTAGAGAAAGTCTTTAACCTGATGATTAGATTGTCTTTTTATTTCCAATAATTGGTGAAGGCAGTGGGATTGAGGGAATGGAAAATACTAGAGTCATTTCATGACTACCATTGGCTCTGCTCCCACTCCCTCCCTCCCCCAAAGAAGAGTATGTGCTCATGGGGGTGGATTCTGGGTTTGCAGCTGGAGGTGGAGTGCATGGAAGAGCCTAATCACCTTGATGTGGACCTGGAGACCCGGATCCCTGTCATCAATAAGGTGGATGGTACTTTGCTGGTGGGTGAGGATGCCCCTCGCCGGGCTGAACTGGAGATGTGGTTACAGGGTCATCCAGAGTTTGCTGTTGATCCCCGATTTCTAGCGGTGAGTGGCAGTCCCATCCAGCAAGATTTAAAGTCATTCCTTTGATATTTAAGCTGCATGAGAAACAGAAAGCATGACATACTGTATCATCGTTTCTGTATCTGCAAGATAAGGGTAATAATAATACCCAGTCTTCCAACCTCACAATTGTTGCGATGCCCAAAATAAAATAATGTTGAAGTACTTTAAGTGCTAGGCAAATATTTACTATTGAACTATTATATAAACCACCTCTTTTGGAGAGATCCCACTTAATGGCAGTTTTCCACTAGGATGAATCCTTTATCTATGTAATAAGTGTTTATTATCAAACAAAAGACACTAGTACTTTAATAATTACTCCAGAGAAGATTTCTATTCCTCTAGGATAACTGATTTTTTCTATTGCAGTATATGGAAGATCGCAGAAAACAGAAGTGGCAAAGATGTAAAAAAAATAATAAGGCAGAATTGAACTGTTTGGGAATGGAACCAGTACAGACAGCTAACTCTAGAAATGGGAAAAAGGTGAGAGAAATTGCAGCATTACCACTCTGTTCCCAAACTAGATGTGAGATTACAAGGCTTTCAGTGATGATTGTGACTAATGTTATTTATCTTTTTTCCTATGTATGTTTGTGTGAGGAATTATCTTGAGTTCACCAATAAGGAAACCAGAGTTTTCTGTTTTTTTTTTTTTTGAGACGGAGTCTCACTCTGCTGTCGTGCAGTGGCGCGATCTCAGCCTACTGCAACCTCCACCTGCTGGGTTCAAGCAATTCTCCTGCGTCAGCCTCCTGAGTAGCTGGGATTACAGGCACCTGCCACCGCACCCGGCTAATTTTTGTATTTTTAGTAAAGATAGGGTTTCACCATCTTGGCCAGGCTGGTCTTGAACACCCGACCTTGTGATCCACCCGCCTCGGCCTCCCAAAGTGTTGGGATTACAGGCCTGAGCCACTGCACCTGGCCCAGAGTATTTTTATCAGTATTTTTGCAGTCCTGTGGTATCTTCATCTCTAGAAGAGCATAACATTCTAAAAACTAACTTTAGTACTTGATGCATATAAAAATTTAAGAATTAGTAAGATGGGTTAGAGAGAACATTCAGATCTTACTCTGTTCTTCTATTGAATAACTAAGGGATTTTGGACAAATCCTTTAACCTCTTCAGTTTTTACATCCTGAAAAGTGAGGGTTTTAAAGCAATTTCTTAAGTTTTCTGTTTTTTTGAGACATGGTCTCACTCTGTCACCCAAGCTGGAGTGCAGTGGCACCATCTCAGCTCACTGCAACTTCTCCCTTCCCTGGTTCAAGCCATTCTTCTGCCCAGCCTCTCAAGTAGCTGGGATTGCAGGTGTGCACCACTAGGCTAGGCTAATTTTTTGTATTTTTAGTAGGGACGAGGTTTCACCATGTTGGCCAGGCTGCTCTGGAACTCCTGGCCTCAACTGATCCACCCGCCTTGGCCTTCTGAAGTGCTGGGATTACAGGCTTCAGCCACCTCAGTCGGCCTTAAGTTTTCTAATTCTATATATTTTAGAAGTGTTTGGAGAGGTCTACTAAGGAAAATAGTCATGAGATTTCCCAATATATAAAGGTTGAGAATCACTAATAATATGTCAGTAATGGAAAAAGCAGAGGAAACTATGTTTTTTAATTCATAATAAATTTGTCCATTAAGTTATTCTATATTTTCAAATTTACTTATACTTTTATGATGGATAATAGGCCATTTGGTGGATTAAGTACCCACAGTTTATTCTTTCCACCAAATTACAACTGCAAAAGTTTCTCTTGGCTATGCTTACCTTACTTTCTGCAATAGTTGTATTTTTTTTTTAATTTTTTATTTTTTTGAGACAGAGTCTTGCCCTGTCACCCAGGCTGGAGGGCAGTGGCACAATCTCAGCCCACAGCAACCTCTGCATCCCCGGTTCAAGTGATTCTTTTGCCTCAGCCTCCCAAGTAGCTGGGACCACTGGTGCATGCTACCATACCTGGCTAATTTTTGTATTTTTAATAGAAAGAAGGTTTTGCCATGTTGGCCAGACTATTCTCAAACTCCCGACCTCAGGTGATCCACCTGCCTCAGCCTCCCAAAGTACTGGGATTACAGGCCTGAGCCACTGTGCCCGGCCAATAGTTGTAATTTTTTTTGTTTTGTTTTTGAGATGGAGTCTCGCTCTGTTAATTATTCCCCCATTTGATCTTCTATAGAAATCTTTATACACATATAGTCATCCCTTGGTATCTGTGAGGGATTGGTTCCAGGACCCCCGCAGATACCAAACTCCATGGATGCTCGAGTCCTTTATATATAAAATGGTGTAGGGCCAGGTGTGGTGGCTCTTACCTGTAATCCCAGCACTTTGGGAGGCTGAGGCAAGAGGATCACTTGTGCCCGGGAGTTCAAGACCAGCCTGGGGACCCCAGTGGGACCTTATCTTTACAAAAAATTAGCTGGGCGTGGTGGTGCAATCCTCTAGTATCAGCTATGCGGAAGCTGAGGCAGGAGGATCACTTGAGCCCAGAGGCTGAGGCTACAGTTACCCATGATGATGCCACTGCACTCCAGCCCGGGCAATAGAGTGTGAGACCCTGTCTCAAAAAATAAATAAATAAATAAATAAATAAATAAATAAATAAATAAATAAATAAATAAATAAAATCATGTAGTATTTCCATGTAACCTACACACTTCCTCTGATATACTTTAATCTCTTGATTACTTATAATACCTAACACAATATAAATGCTATTTAAATAGTTGTTACATGGTATTGTTTTAAAATTTGTAGTATTTTCTCTTGTTATTTTTTAGTTTCTTGTTGTTTTCAAATATTTTATCCACAGATGGTTGAATCCATGGATATGGAAGGCTATGTACATACACATATATTTATGTGTCTATATAACCACATGGAGTATCTTTTAACAAAATTAATTTTAAAGTAAACTATCAATATTTTGCATTTAACAAGTTTGAAACATAAAATATATGTAGATTTATGAGGCTTATTTTTATATTGATGGAAGTGTTACCATGGAAGAATGTTTCAGTTTTCCCTGTTAGCCTCGATGAGAACAAGAGTGCAATAAACAGAATGGTTGATATGGGAAAGGCTAGTGGCTAGAAGGCTAATGCCATCTCTGTCTTCAATTTAACATATATTAGCTTTTCCTTCACTGTTACCTATTTTTACCTCAAGTACTTCTGCTACTCCCTTATAGTCAATTGAAACTCTTAAGAAATATCATAGAAAATCACAGAAAATCCTAGTATGACTAGTACAGAATTCTTTTTTTTTTTTTTTTTTCCTTGAGACAGAATCTCATTCTGTCACCCAGGCTGGAGTGCAGTGGCATGATCTCAGCTCACTGCAACCTCCGCCTCCTGGGTTCAAGCGATTCTCCTGCCTCATCCTCCTGAGTAACTGGGATTGCAGCCATGCACGACCACACCCAGCTACTTTTTTTTTTTTTTTTTTTTTTTTACCGAGTTTCACTCTTGTTGCCCAGGCTGGAGTACAATGGCATGATCTTGGCACACCGCAATCTCCACCTGCTGGATTCAAGCGATTTTCCTGCCTCAGCCTCCCCAGTAGCTGGGATTACAGGCATGCGGCACCACGCCCAGCTAATTTTTTGTATTTTTAGTAGAAATCGGGTTTCTCCATGTTGGTCAGGCTGGTCTCGAACTCCCTACCTCAGGTGATCCACCTGCCTCAGCCTCCCAAAGTGCTGGGATTACAGGCATGAGCCACCACGGCTGGCTGACTCCCGGCTAATTTTGGTATTTTTAGTAGAGACAGAGTTTCGCCATGTTGGCCAGGGTGTTCTTGAACTCCCAACCTCAAGTGATCCGCCTGCCTCAGCCTCCCAAAGTGCTGGGATTACAGGCATGAGCCACCATGCCTGGCCCAGAATTCTTAATATAGAATTGACAGTGAATCTAGCACTACATTATTCCTGGGACCTGCAGGAATAACTTCTAGCTTCAATGAACTTAATCAGAATTTTTAGTCAGAACATCTAGAAGAAGCCATTTAAAATTCAGATATATAAGGTTTTTATCAATGTGGAACGAAAATTATTTTATTAAATTTAGTGAGGAGTTTCTGACAGTGTTTTTGGTGTTCTAGACATGTAGAAGTCTTTATCTGATCTGTCTTGAATTTACCCTGCTTTGATGTGCTAATAGAGGATATTATTGTAAATGTCAATTCACATAGTAAGAACAAGTGAACAACTTGCCATCAGGAGACACAAGTGATTTTTTAATTTATGTACATTTACTAGTTCATTCATTGTCTTACCCAGACCCCTTCTTAACAAAAGTAAGCATTTGTGAAATGGTTGACTGAAGTAAAGATACAATATAGTCATGGGGAAAAAAAGCAAAAACTGGTTAATATGAGTTTCGGTACAAAATCATTGATCTTAACTTTAGTATCAGAATGTTTCAACCAGCTAAGTCCAGCATTTCCTCCTTCCCATTACCACCACCAAGCCTAGTATGGCTATGCTTGTTTTGCCTCTTCTAAGGTACATTCAGTAAAAAAGCATTATAAGTTAGGACTCCGTTGGCTTTGGTTTCTTTTCTTTTTTCCCCTTTCTTTCTTTTTATTATCTTCTGTTCCCTCCTCCTAGGGTCATCACACTGAAACGGTGTTCAACCGGGTTTTGCCAGGGCCTATGGCACCAGAGAGCAGCAAGAAGCGGGCCCGTAGGATGCGACCAGACCTTTCTAAGATGATGGCCCTCATGCAGGGTGGAAGCACTGGGTCTCTATCTCTGCATAACACGTTCCAACACAGCAGTAGTGGCCTACAGTCTGTGTCATCTTTGGGTCACAGCAGTGCCACTTCTGCATCTTTGCCTTTTATGCCATTTGTGATGGGTGGTGCAGCATCATCCCCTCATGTAGACTCCAGCACCATGCTTCATCACCACCACCACCACCCCCACCCCCACCATCACCACCATCACCATCCAGGCTTGAGAGCCCCTGGCTACCCCTCTTCACCAGCGACTACCGCCTCTGGTACTACCTTGCGGTTTCCACCACTGCAACCTGAGGAGGATGACGATGAGGATGAAGAAGATGATGATGACTTATCTCAGGGCTATGATAGCTCAGAAAGGGACTTCTCACTCATTGATGATCCTATGATGCCAGCTAACTCAGACTCCAGTGAAGATGCTGATGACTGAAGCCCCAGCATGGGCCCCACTGCTTGGGCGGCTGCTGTATTTTCATTTACTCTGGCCCTTGGACTGTGGAAACGTGGGAGGGGCAGGGGAGATGTGGGGAAGTCCAGGACTCCAGGAGGTGAAAAGGAAAAAAAAAAATGTACCTGATTGCTCCCAATTATGAGAGGATTGGGTGGGCAGGGGAACTCCTAAAATAATACATGACCACTTCCTCATTTCTGGGGAAGGAAAGGAGACTAGAGCAGCTGGTGCGCTCACCCCTCCCTAGTCACCTCCATTAACCACAGACTATGTAGCGCTGGCCCTAGCCTCTGGCAGAGCCTGTTCCTGGCCGAACTGTGGATACAGCTGGAGGGTCAGGAACTGTTACCTTCCTTCCCCTTGGCATTAATAAATTTAAGTTAATCCTTTTCCACTCTTCCTTTGTTCTGTGTTTGCTCAAACCCAGTGTATTCATTTTTTTTTTTTTTTTTTTTTTGAGACAGAGTCTCGCTCTGTCGCCCAGGCTGGAGTGCAGTGGCGCAATCTCGGCTCACTGCAAGCTCCGCCTCCTGGGTTCACGCCATTCTCCTGCCTCAGCCTCTCCGAGTAGCTGGGACTACAGGCGCCCGCCACCACGCCCGGCTAATTTTTTTGTATTTTTAGTAGAGACGGGGTTTCACCGTGGTCTCGATCTCCTGACCTTGTGATCCGCCCGCCTCGGCCTCCCAAAGTGCTGGGATTACAAGCGTGAGCCACCGCGCCCGGCCCAGTGTATTCATTTTGAGTTGTTAATGGTGGGTAATTTCAGCACCACTTTCCTTAAGTTCAATACTATTCATACTAAATTGCCTTAGATAGAGCAGACAAGTCATCTGTACTCCTCTGAAGGGTATATATAAATGTAGACTGTCCAGCTGGCTAAAGGCAAGGGAATTATTTAAGGCAAATGGTAGGTAGGCAAACTTCTGGATTCAAACTCCAAGTTTTTAGAAAAGACGGAGCAAGAATGTCATCAGGGACCATTTATGTTTTGTTTCTAATTAACTGAAGTAATGGTTATTTGGGGGAAGCCATAGAATAGTGCCACTTTTCATGAACTGCAGCAAGGGGACTGGCCGACTGGAAGGATACTGCCAGGACTTGGGCTCAGGGGGTGGGGTTGTGGGAAGGAACTAAAAGTTTGTAGAGCCCCTCAAGTCATCTGTTTCCTCTGACTTATACCATCCCACTGCTCAGTTAAAGCTTGCGCATATTATTTTCCTTTCGAAAGCTAGGTTCCTCCCCTAGCTTGGGTCGTAGTTTATCACGAGGCTGGGCTCCATTTCCCTGGTATGAGTTCCCTGCCCCGCGGAGAGCTTGACCCGGCATCTTGGCACCCAGGATCCCTTCAGTCCTGGAGCAGTTAAAGGCTTTTGCATTCCCATCACTCCTAGGAGGGGCGCATGCCCAGTTACACTGTAGTAGTCCCACTTTTATCCCACGCTAGATCCCGCTCTTTCCACTCCCCCTTCCTTTGCAGATGGGGTGGAGCTATTACACCCGCGCGCGGCAGCTCTTGTGGGGCGGGGCAGGCACCACCTCCTTCGCTTCGCCTAGGGACTGCCGCCTCGGCAAAAAGTCTGAGGTCCTGGAAACCGCCGCTGGGCTGAGAGTTAATAAGGGCGGAGGCAGAGCGTCACGTGACGACGTCGATTCGCGTGCGGCAGTGGCGAAGTTGACAAGAAAACCCGCGAAAATCGACTCTTTGCATCGCACATTTTGTTGATTTTCCCCCGTTTTTCTTTCTCTCTTTCCCCCGTCCATCCGAAAGAGGATTGGGAAAAAAAAAAAAAAAAAAAATCCCTAACGCTGTCGGGGCCCGGAAGCGGAAAGGGCATCTTTGAGGTCGATACTTCCGGGTCATTGGGAGAGTGCGGGATTCCTGGGCCGAGAGCGGGTGGCGGAGCCGGGACCTCGCGTGATTCTCGGAACCCGAGGAGAAGCGGCGTCCGGGGCTATGGCTGTGACTCTGGACAAAGACGCTTATTATCGGCGAGTGAAGAGACTGTACAGCAATTGGCGGGTGAGGAAGATCCTGTAATTTTTCCTAGGGAGCCCCCTCAGCCATCCCATAATAACCCTGTTTCTCGGCGCCCTTTTTTCTCTTTCGGTCAGGAATTCCCGGGTTCTGTGCCTCACCCTTTTCGTTGCTCCCGAATCATTCACCGGAGGCGGCCACGAACGCTGCCCCTTAACAGGGAATCCCCCGCATTCACCCTGTCCTGCGGCCATCACCATCTTCCCCGCGTGCCAGCCTTGGTCATGCATAGCAGCACCTCTCGCAGTCTCTTCCCGCCCTAAAAGAGGCAACATCCTTCCCTCCTACTCCGTGGTCACGTCTTGCTGCCCCCTCCTGCCGTGTTCTCACGCACCCACGCACTCGCTCTGTCCCTGCAGAACCACAATATTCCACCCCTGGTCCCGCCAGGATTATAACCGTCTTCGTAAAGGAGAGATGGAAGGGCAAGGAGGATGTCAATCGGGCTCTTAGCGTTTATCGTTTGCGGGGCTTTTGCTGGAGTTAAAAAAAGAAATACTGCTCACGCGCAACCGCCTCATGTTCTAGGGCCTGCTGTGGGTTACAGAGAGGGACCTAACGCTGAAAGCCTGCAGACGTTAGTAATACCAAAACAAAACATAAACGATACCGAAAACGTTATTAGTTCCTTGGTAGCGGATCCGGGGCACGTGTTCATTAAAAGAGCTGTGGCAGTTCCCAGTTTTTTAAAGATTCGGCAGTTTTGCTGCTTTAAAAACGTCCACAGTTAAAACTTATTTTTATGATGTTAACTTACTAATTGAGCAAACCTTTGGTTGCATTCTGTGATGCAGTCTGAGTTAGCTAGCTTAAGTCTTGTCCCTGAACCCTGTCATCAAGGGAAGATACAGCTAATAAAGATTTTTTTAACCTGGAAAACGTTTTGAGAAAAATGATCAGTTCTCATTTCAGCATTGTAAATTATCTTTCAAACTGATCGTCTACTAAAACCAAGCCATTAAAATTGGTCGTTTCCTTGCCATTCATATTAAAGCTGCCTGTGCATGTTTCATCTTTTGAGGCTAAACACATTAGATAATTGAAAATAAAATTGATTCTGTGTTGCATTTTATGAAAAGCAAAAATAACTAAATGCTAGATGAATGCTGAACATTTTATTTTTTTTAATTTTTTTTGATTAATTTCTACCAAATGATTTTTTGCAGCTTCTGTCAGTGTCATTCAAACATAATCTATGTTAGAAAAACATTTTAAAACCTTGATACTTTCTAATGATCAGTAAGTACTAAAAATCCTAAACCCTCTCTTCTACCCATAAACCCTGAAACTATGAATCTTTGGTATGAAAATTGTTTCTAGTCCCACTGATTCAGATTCATCAAATAATTTCATTCTCTCTATACCATTCATGAAAACTAATCTGTAGCTCTAAATTCCTCTACATGACAAATTAACTGTGGCCTGAAGACAGGTTGGCAAACCTAATAAAAATGATAGTCTTTAAATCCATGAAAGTTATTTCCCACCCACCATTTTTTTTTGTTTCTCAAAAATCATTAAAGTTTATCTTGGCCCTCTTACTACCTTAATGACATTATCTTGGGAGAATGTTAGATATTGATAAGACACTGATGGTGTAAAGTTATGAGCCAAGTCTATGTAAAAATGTACCAGTTAACAAAACCTGTGGCTATTATGAAAAACTTACTTGAATAAGACTTTCTGCTTTTGTGTTAATGTGTCCAGAACCCACCTGTAGAAGTTCTTTGTGTATGCAGTCTTTTCAGCCTACAGTGCTTTCATTCTGATATACTTAATCAGAGATAGTAGTTTTCTGGGTTAAATCTAGTTGCTTATCCTCCTGGATATAGCAGAAAGATAGTGGGATATATAGGTGTGTTGTATACCTTTTTTCTCTTTTACACCTTTTCCTTTTTTTAATAAGAAAACTGGGATTGAAGTAGAATAAGTTGAAGTTAATGGTAAAAATTCCAAACCTGGCTGGGCACCGTGACTCATGCCTGTAATCCCAGCACATGAGGCCAGGAGTTGAAGACCAGCCTGGGCAAGATGATGAGACCCCCGTCTCTACAAAAAAAGAAAAAGCAAATAAATTAGCTAGGCATGGTGGTGTGTGCCTATAGTCCTAGCTACTTGTGATGTTGAGGCAGGAGGATCCCTTGAGCCCAGGAGTTTGAGGCTGCGGTGAGCTGTGATCGTGTCACTGCACTCCAGCCTGGATGAGACCCTGTCTTTAAATAAAAAAAAAAAAAAAAAAACTGTTATGACTAAAACTAACTAAAAAATGATTTGGGATCCACACCCACTTTTTAATTTTAAATACTCTTGATTATAAGCCCTTAAAAGCTGTAGTGGTTGAACCTGGTAGTTCCAGCACTCCAAATACAAGTACACAGGGTTGTAGAGAACTGATAAGCTACTAACCTTTTTCTTCCCTTTTTTAAAAATAAGAGTAGGAATTAACCCTTACCTATCTGCAAGTTAATTTTCAGTTAGGTACATATTTTGAGGCTACTGCAAATAAAATATTTTTTAATTATAACTTTCATAACTTATGTCCTAAAAACAATTGCAGTTATCATGTACTTTTAACTGCATAGAAATTTCAAAAATATTAAGCCTTGTGTCTAAGGCTTAATAAATCGTGTCATTTTAGAGATGGGAAAATGGAGTCAGTCAAAAATCAACAGGAGACCTTTTACAGTGACTAGAACGTACTACTGTTTTATGGCTCCTGGAGGTTTGAGTCTAGATCCAGTCTTGCCTCTTTATTTTTTAAGTGGTTTGAGTCTAGATCCAGTCTTGCCTCTTATTTTTTAAGTGAGAGCTGCTAAGAGCAGAAAGGATTTGCAGCACCTTCTCTGTATTATTAGAATATCCCAGGTGGTAGTGGTGGTTCATGGAAATGGGCTGCATGCTTCTTTGTCCTGTTATGCCTACTAGATCCTTCTTCAGGGATTGCCAGCCTTTTCATGATTACGATTATTTTTAACCAAGTAATATGATTAGTGCTGCTCATTGGGAGAAACAAAAGAGGTTGTCTACCATCCCAGGGTTCCAGCTGCCTTGAGGGCTGAGTGGTACAATATCCAGGCATATCTGTATATCATTTGAGACCTACCTGTTGGGACATTCTGATATGAGTGGACCTTGACTTCATCTGCCTTTTATTTTGAAGAATTCCATAAAATGTCAAAAATACTTGTTTTCAGAAGGAATACTCACATTCATGTGAACCTACACCAACTGTCAGGATTGAAGACTGACCCCAAAGAAATTTTATGCCTTTGAAGAAACTAATGAATTAAAGTGTCAGTGCTTCTCTTGAGTGGAGCTTTCTGGCTCTTTGCAGATTTTTATGGTGGCTTAGTTTCTTGTTCTGGGTTGTTCTATTAAGATTCAACAGCTATGTTCTGTGGCTCAGGAAGGATTTTAAAAAATACGTAGTAGCTTATGCCTGTATAATCCCAGCTACTCCAGAGGCTGAGGTGGAAGGATTGCTTGAGTCCAGGAGTTCAAGACCAGCCTGGGCAACATAGTGAGAGCCCATTTCTTTAAAAAAAAAAAAAAAAAAAAAATCAGTCTTCTATCAGTATCTGTCAGGGATTGGTTCCAGGACATACCTAGATACCTAAATCAAAGGATACTCAAGTCCCTGATACAAAATGGCATCATATTTGCATAGCCTATGTATATCCTGTCATTTTTTATTTCTAGATTACTTACAATACCTAATACAGTGTAAGTGCTATGTAAATAATAGTTATACTTATTTTTTAGGGGGTAATGACATAGAAAGATGTTTGGCCATTTTAATTTTCAGTACACAGTTGAATCCACAGATAAGGAGAGCCAGCTGTATAGGCATTTCCTGTTATTTCAGTCAGGCAGTGGATTACTTCCACTCACACTCAGCTCTTAATAGCTCCTTTATCTCTGGAGTGGGATAGAGAAAGGTTTTTTGTTTTTTTTTTTGAGTTTCACTCTGTGGCTGAGGCGGGATTACAGTGGCACAATCACTGCTCACTGCAGCCTCAACCAACCCAGCCTCAGGTGATCTTCCCACCTCAGCCTCCTGAGTAGGACCACAGGTGCATGCATGCCACAACACTTGACCAATTTTTATTATTATTATTATTTTTTTTTATTGTATTTTTTGTGGAGACAGGGTTCCACCATGTTGTCCCAGGCTGGTCTCAAACTCATGGGCTCAAGCGATCCACCCACCTCGGCATCCCAAAGCGCTGAGATTACAGGTGTAAGTCACTGCACCTGGCCAAGAAACTTTTTAATAATGCTGAGTAAGGAGGGTTAGATGGAAATAAATGCCCAGATGGATTGAGATTTTTTTAAAATATTGCTTACTCAGCTTTTATAGTCTAGTTCTTTTTTTTTTTTTTTTTGAGACAGTCTCACTGTGCCACCCAGGCTGGAATGCAGTGAAGCATTCTCAGCTCACTGCAACCTCTGCCTCCCGGGGTCAAGCAGTTTTCGTGTCTCAGCCTCCTGAGTAGTTGAGATTACAGGTGTGTGCCACCACGCTCGGCTAATTATTGTATTTTTCATAGAGATGGGGTTTCACCATATTGGCCAGGCTGGTCTCTTTAACTCCTGGCCTCAAGCAATCCACCCACCTCAGCCTCCCAAAGTGCTGGGATTACAGGTATGAGCCATCACACCCAGCCCTAGATCTCTACTTTTTGTATTTGCTTTTTATCCCTATTAACAACTACAGTGCCTGGCATATAGTAGTCACTCAGTGAACAGTGGTAACTGATTATATGGGTATTTAGCTACAACCAGACTGCAAAAATATTTTCTTTTTTTAAGGCAGTATCCGTTTGGTTCAAATGAAGATAGTTGTTCTGCTGCTGCACTATTTCTCCAACTTTTATCATCCAGATACTACCTTCACAATTTTTGCAGATTCTTTGCCACCTGTTTTATATTTTATTTAACTCTCACTTTCAAAATTATTTTAATCAGTAATAGATACAGTTTTTTAAAAATCATAGTTCTAATAAAAGCCTTAAAACAAAAAGTCACCTGTCCCAGAGGCAACCACTTTGAGTTTTTTGTTTCTTTCATATTTCTAAATAATACCTATATATACTGCTATTTCTTGATTTGTGAATTTTTAACAGTTATTAACTTATGGTAGATCTGAATTTAACTTCTTTGTATCATCACACTCGTTCCAACTTCCCTACCTCCTGATACCTTAACATTTTTCTCCTGACACATTGATATGAAAAATTTTAAAGACAGAAAAGTTGAAAGAATTTTAAGTAAACCCTATATACCCACCACCCCACACAGTTAACATTTTGTTATACTTGCTTTATCACACATCCATCCTTCTTCATAACTTTTCCCCACAATTTTTAGTAAAATCAGTAGTTACTATTTACATTGTTTATGTTCATATAGATGTTTTCACTGCTGGGTGAAGTAATAAAGTATGATTAACTTTCCTTTTTTCCTACAGTTTTTTATTTTTCCTGGCATTAATGATTTCCTCAATTTTTCTCCTTTAAAAAAAATCTCCCTAGCCTTAATTTTTTCCAATAAGTCTATTATAATGTTACCAATCTTTTATTCTAAATTTCTCACACTCATAGAATTTTATTCTGTTGCTTAAAAGCAACCTCACTCCCCACTTCCACCCCCCCCACATTATCCTGCTCCATCTGTACAGGTTACTCTTTATGCCTGTTGAACCTCGGGACTTTCCAGTATTGGGTCCCTATATCCAAGAGCCTCTGCTTTTTCTTTAGCACATTTTCTCTAAGAACTTCCTAAGAAAAGATGGGCCAGGCGCAGTGGTTCGTTCACGTCTGTAATATCAGCATTTTGGGAGGCCGAGGTGGGCAGATCACTTAAGGCCAGGAGGTCAAGACCACCCTGGCCGACATGGCGAAACCCCATCTCTACTAAAAATACAGAAATTAACCGGGCATGGTGCCATATGCCTGTAATGCCAGCTACTTAGGAGGCTGAGGCACGAGAATCGCTTGAACCTAGGAGGCAGAGGCCACAGTGAGCTGAGATCATGCCATTGCACTCCAACCTGGGCAACAGAGTGAGACTGTGTCTCAAAAAAGAATAAATAAAAAGCTCACCACTAGCTCCACTGTAACCCCATGCAAAGAAAAAAAAAAAAGGATGCATAGAATATAAATGTCTGCAGCCCTTGCATGTCTTAAAGTGTTAGTTTGCCCTCACTTTTGGTTAATAATATAGTTAACCAAAGTCAACTCTATTGGCTTTGTTAATGCAGTAGATATAAAATTCTGTGTTGAAAATCATTTTCTGCTCAGAATTTTGAAGCCATTATTTGGCTTCAAAGCTTTCAGTGTTACTTTTGAGAAGGCTGATGTGATTGTTTCCAGTATACATACATAGCCTGTTCTCTCTGAAATTTAGAATCATCCCTTCTGTTTTGAAATTGCACAGCAATGTGCTTTGATATGTCTCTTTTGGGGAAATCCTTTTAGTCTCAAGCTCACATTCTTCAGTCCTAGGATAGTGCATTATTTGATCATTTTGATCCTTGCATTTCCGTAGTGATGTCTTTTGTTTCTGAAATTCCTATTCAGTAAGGTTCAGACCTCTTTGGTTAAATCTGTTCATTGTTTCTTTTTTTTTTTTTTTTTTTCTTTTTCTTTCTTTGAGACAGAGTGTCACTGTCGCCCAGACTGGAGTGCAGTGATGCAATCTCGGCTCGCTGCAACCTCCGCCTCCCAGGTTCAAGAGATTCTCCTGCCTCAGCCTCCCAAGTAGCTGGGATTACAGGTGCCTGCTACCATGCCCGGCTAATCCAGGTCTTCAAATGGCTAGTTTAGTTTGCTACTGAAATACGTATTCAAGTGCTTTTCCTTAGCCAACCATCATAAATTCACTGCACACAGAAGTGGTTTATTTATACTTCTTATTTCTTTACATAGAATATTAAAAGAGAAATGCAAGGGTTTGGGATTTTATAATTATAATCATTTTTACTTCTTCAAGGACTTTTAAGTGAAACTGGCCTTTTTTCCTGAGTGTGTAGTAATGAGAAGTAGTTTGGCGCCACTACCTTGATTCATATAAAGGGACTAGCAGTTTTAACTACCATTACTGTTTCACTATCATGAGAACTAATGATAAAACTTTTTACCAACCTGAAGGAAAACATTTCTTACTGAAAATCAATGGGGAAAGGCATGTAATTTCTGTGTAGTGACTTCTTTGCATAACATATTTTGTTGTGGTAGAGAAGTACAACAGAACACTCAGTTGCTATCATATATCCCTATTAACAAGCAGAAGCCTTAAAAATGTGGAAGAGTCTTATATGTGCATTTATCTTGTCTTTATAGGGGAAGTCAGAATTATAGCTCAGAATGACCAGTCTTTTGGCTTTATAGAGCTATTGAAGAGTATCTGATGGTTGGAGAACTCACACATCTTGATTTCAAAACTTACTACAAAGCTATAGTAATCAAAACATCATGGTACTGGCCTAAGGATAGGCATATAGAAGAGTGGAATAAACGTGAAAATTCAGAAATAAATCCTCACGTTTATGGTCATTTTATTTTTGACAGGGATGTCAAGATAATTCAATGAGAAATGAATAGTCTTTTCAACAAATGGTGTTGTAATAACTAGATATTCAATGTAAAAGAATGAAGTTGGGTTAGTCCTTAGACCATACAAAAAAATTAATTGAAAGTGAATCATAGACCTAACTGAAGCTAAAGCTATGAAACCCTTGTAGAAGTATAAAGTAAATCTGAGTGACCTTGAATTAGGCAGAAACTTCTTAGATATGACACTAAAAGCACAAGAAAATAGATAGGCCAGGCACAGTGGCTCACACCTGTGATCCTAGCATTTTGGGAGGCCAAGGCAGGCGGATCACTTGAGGTTAGGAGTTCAAGATCAGCCTGGCCAACGTGGCAAAACCTAGTCTCTACTAAAAATACAAAAATTAGCCGGGCATGGGGCAGGTGCCTGGAGTCCCAACTACTTGGGATGCTGAAGTACGAGAATTGCTTGAACCCAGGAGGCGGAGGTTGCAGTGAGCCGAGATCGTGCCACTGTACTCCAGCCTGGGGGATAGAGTGAGACTCTGTCTCCAAAATAAAAAAGAAAATAGATAAATTGTACCACTTCAAAATTAGAAACTTTTGGCCGGGCATGGTGGCTCACGCCTGTAATCCCAGCACTTTGGGAGGCCGAGGCGGGTGGATCACCAGGTCAGGAGATCGAGACCATCCTGGCTAACACGGTGAAACCCCGTCTCTACTAAAAACATAAAAAAATTAGCCGGGCGTGGTGGCGGGCTCCTGTAGTCCCAGCTACTCGGGAGGCTGAGGCAGGAGAATGACATCAACCCAGGAGGCGGAGCTTGCAGTGATCTGAGATGGCGCCATTGCACTGTAGCCTGGGCGACAGAGGTGAAAATAAAATGCACAGAATGGGAGAAAATGTCTGCAGATCCTGATAAGGGACTTGTGTCTAGAATATAAAAACTCTTACAGCTCAATAATAAAGCAACAATTCGGCTACAAAATGGCAGAGGATCTGAACAGGCATTTCTCCAACAGGTATACAGTTGTCAGTAAACATATGAAATGATGCTCAACATCATTAGCCATCAGAGAAATGAAATCAAAACTACAGTGAGGGCCGGGCGTGGTGGCTCATGCCTGTAATCGCAGCACGTCAGGAGGCCATGTGGGGGCAGATCACTTGAGGTCAGGAGTTTGAGACCAGCCTGGCCAACATGGTGAAACCCCGTCTCTACTAAAAAATATGAAAATTAGCTGGGCGTGGTGGTGCATACCTGAAGTCCCAGCTACTTGGGAGGCTGAGGCATAAGAATCGCTTGAACCTGGGAGGCGGAGGTTGCAGTGAGCCAAGTTTGCACCACTGCACTCCAGCCTGGGTGATAGAGCGAGACTCTGTCTCAAAAGAAAAAAAGAAAGCAGGATACTAATTTACACTCATTATATGGCTGTCATCAAAACGACATAAAAACTGTTGCTTAATGTGGAAAAATTGGAACCTTGATACATTCTTAGGAATGTGAAATATTGACTAGTGCAGTCATGGTGAGAAACAGTCTGATGATTCCTCGAAAAGTTAACCATATGACCCAGCAGTTCATCTCCTAGGTATATACCCAAGAGAAATGTCCATACAAAACATATTCAAATGTTCGTGGCAACATTTTTTACAATAACCAGAAAGTGAAAACCCAAGTGTCCTGCAACTGATGAATGGATGGATAAAATGTGGTATATCTACAAAATGAAATATTCAGCAGTAAAAGGGAATGAAGTATTGATGCGTTCCACAACACAGATGAACCTTGAAAACAAGTGAAAGAAGCCAGACACAAAGGCCACATTTTATTTGATTCCATGTATATGAATTGTCCAGAATAGACAAATCCATAGAGACAGGTTAGTGGTTGTCTAGGGCTGAGATGGAGATAGGGGGAGTTGGGGAATGATTATACTCAAGGACACAGAGTTTGTTTTTGGAGAGATTAAAATGTTCCAAAATTGTGATGGTTGCATAATTCTGCTAAAAATCATTACATTGTATACTTTTGAATTTTATGTGAATTCTGTCTCAATAAAGCTTTTTAAAAAAATAAAGAACTCCCGTTTCTCCATCAGCCAGGAAGGACATTGGTATTGAGGTTGACAAAACCTCTAAGGACAAAAACTACCGTGGCTTCCAGTGCTTTCATGAAACCTCAGATTATGTGGCCTTCTGGCCAGGCATCTGTGATTTCATGTTGTTGAAGTGTTCATTTTGCCCTGGGGTTACATCTCTCTATTAAAATTTCTGTGGCTGAACCAAAAAAGAAGGCATATGTAGATTTCTGCATAAATTTTGACTCCTTGAAAGATTCTGAGATGAAGGTGGCTTATCTTTGAGAGTGCAAGATAATCTTGGAATATAAAAAATTAGTTTGGGCCAGGTATGGTGGCTTATGCCTGTAATTCCAGCACTTCGGGAGGCTGAAGCAGGTGGATCACCTGAAGTCAGGAGTTTGAGACCAGCCTGGCCCACATAGTGAAACCCTGTCTCTACTAAAAATACAAAAAATTAGCCAGGCGTGGTGGTGGGCACCTGTAATCCTAGCTACTGGGAAGGCTGAGGCAGGAGAATTGCTTGAACCCAGGAGGCAGAGGTTGCAGTGAGCCAAGATTGCACCATTGCATTCCAGCCTGGGCAACAAGATCGAAACTCCGTCTCAAAAATAAATAATAAAATGTTTAAAAATAAAATATTTCTTTGAATTACATAGGACGTTTGTCACTGATCTGTGTTCCTGAACTATGAAACATAGATCTGGGGGCTAAGGAAAAATTCGTCTTGATATTTATCAACAATTAGCAAGTACTGTATAAACAAAAAATAGAATAGCTGTAAGACTGCCAAGCAGGCATGTACCTTAAACTTGAAATTTCTATCAGGAAAAAATTATGCATGTCCTAAGTAAATATTGACGTCTGTATTCCTGTTTTGCTAGTGTGAAAAATTAAGTGATGATTACCCACTCTTTTCAGAAAGGAGAAGATGAGTATGCCAACGTTGATGCCATTGTTGTATCAGTGGGTGTTGATGAAGAAATTGTTTATGCCAAATCAACTGCCTTACAGGTGAGAGATTTACAGCAATTTTTAGCACTTAGAGTTGTTGGATTATCTGCTGCACTGTTCAGTATGGTAGCCACATTAAAAATTAAATTCCTGGCTGGGTGCAGTGGCTCATGCCTGTAATCCCAGCACTTTGGGAGGCCGAGGCAGGTGGATTGCTTGAGCCCAGGAGTTCAAGACCAGCTTGGGCAACATGGCAAAACCCTGTCTTTACAAGAAATACAAAAAAATTAACCAGGTGTGGGGGTGTGCACCTGTAGTCCCAGCTACTCAGGAGGCTGAGATGGGAGGATGGCATGAGCCCAGGAGGTAGAGGTTGCAGTAAGCCAAGATTGCACCGCTGCACTCCAGCCTGGGCAACACAGTGAGACCCTGTCTCTTAAAAAAATTTCAGGCCGGGCACAGTGGCTCACGCCTGTAATCACCGCACTTTGGGAGGCCGAGGCGGGCGGATCACAAGGTCAGGAGATCGAGACCATTGTGAAACCGCGTCTCTACTAAAAATACAAAAAAAATTAGCTGGGCGCGGTAGCAGCCACCTGTAGTCCCAGCTACTCAGGAGGCTGAGGCAGGAGAATGGCATGAACCCGGGAGGCGGAGCTTGCAGTGAGCCGAGATCGCGCCACTGCACTCCAGCCTGGGTGACAGAGCGAGACTGTCTCAAAAAAAAAAAAAAAAAAAAAAAATTTCAATTTCTCAGTCCCATCAGCTGTGTTTCTGGTACTCGGCAGTGGCTACCATATTGGACAGAGCAGATAAATGGTATTTTCACCATCACATAAAGTTTAATTGGATTTAGCAGTGATTTAGGACATAAGGAAAAAGAAGTATTAATAATCAATATGGATTTAGCTGCTATAACACAAAAACCTAAGTAACAGCGAGTTAAACAAAATATTCTTTTCCTTATGTATAGTCTTCACGGACCCAGGCTTTTTCCAGTTCTCTGTTCTGCCACCCAAAGAACATAGCCCTCTTGCACATGGTACAGAATGGCTTCTAGAACTCCAGGTGTTTCATCCACATTCCAAGCAAAAAGAGAGAGACAGGGAAGAAAACAGGAGGCCACCTTTTCTTTTTAAGAAGACTTGCTTGAAGCTCCACACAGTACTTCCATTTTTGACTTATTGGCCAAAATTTGATCTTAAAGACCATACTTACCTGAAAGGAAGGTAAAATATCAGTTCTTTGAGAAGGAGAAATGAATAATTGGTAGGCAACTGGTAATTGAGGAGGTAGTAACGCAGGGGTCTGTATCACTCTGTCCCTTGTTTTATGCATTTCTGTATTACTAAACATTGATATACTTCCTATAAACAAATTGTTCAACTGATGTGATGGTTTTAATTATAGAAAGTTCAAGCATATAAACGTAGAGAAAGTAATACATTGAACCCCATTGTCCTGTTCTAATAAATTGTCAATTCTTGGCCGATCTTGCTTAATTTGTATCCACTCCAGACTCCCCAGCCTGATTACCTTGGAGTTAATTTCAGACATGTTATTTTTGTCTATAAGTATTTCTATATATCTATATGAGTCCATTAATTTTTGTATCTGTAAATACCGTTGTCACTGTTTTCTTTTTCCATAGACATGGCTCTTTGGTTACGAACTAACTGATACTATCATGGTCTTTTGTGATGACAAAATCATCTTTATGGCCAGCAAGAAAAAAGTGGAGTTCTTGAAACAGATTGCCAACACTAAGGGCAATGAGAATGCTAATGGAGCCCCTGCCATCACACTGCTAATACGAGAAAAGGTCAGGATTAATAAAGAATGTGTCATAAATGTGGAAGAATCTTCAAAAGGGATGAACAGAAATGTCTTATAGGAGTTTGAAAGAATGCGCAGGGGAAATTATAGGTGGCTGTGGTTGTAATTACAAAGTTCTGTCATGTCTTCATTGTTAGGAGGAAAAGAATTCAATAATCCTATCAGTTCTGCAGCAAAACAAATGAGCTATGAAATTCTGGTGAACACTGATTTTATGTCTCCATTCTTGAGGACACTTAGTTTGTTTTCATCTGTGTGCCTTAATTAGAGCAAATAACCTTAAATGTCCTTAAGGAAACTTAGATATACATCATTTCCAGTTTTTATCAAATGTGAATTTTTTTTGTCATACTGCCCACCTAACATAGGATGTTTTCTCAGAATATTGTTCACTTATGTGTTTGAGTTTCTTAACTGTTCCTGAAGAAAAAGAATAGTTGTATCAGGCGTGGTGGCACACAGCTGTAGTCCCAGCTACTCAGGAGGCTGAGATGGGAGGATTGCTTGAGCCCAGGTGTTTGAGACCAGCCTGGGCAACGTGAGACCCCTTCTCTTAAAAAAAGGAATAGTCTGGTCAACTTATGGCAGCACTTTCACCTGAGTATATAAAAATATCTAAAGAAATGTTTTGCTCACTTTTGGTATATTACAGTCTTCCTTAAAGATGGGAAGGCATCTTACAGGTGGGCCAGGCATGGTGGCTCACAGCTGTAATCCCAATACTTTGAGATGCCGAGGCGAGCACTTGAGCGCAGGAGTTCCAGATGAGCCTGGGCAACATGACAAAACCCCATCTCTATAAAAAATACAAAAATTTTTCAGGAAGGCTGGGTGCAGTGGATCACTTGAGGTCGGGAGTTCAAGACCGTCCTGGGCAAGATAACAAAACCCCATCTCTACCAAAAATAAAAAAATTAGCCGGCATGTTGTCACACACCTGTAATCCCAGCTACTTGGGAGGCTGAGGCATGAGAATCACTTGAACCTGGGAGGCTGAGGTTGCAGTGAGTGTAGATTGCGCCGCTGCATCCGCTGCACTCCAGCCTGGCAACAGAGCAAGTCTGTCTCAAAAAAAAAAAAAAAAAAAAAAATTTATCCAGGCATGGTGGCATGAACCTGTAGTCCCAGCTGCTTGGGAGGCCAAGGCAGGAGGATTGCTTGAACTTGGGAGTTCGAGGTTGCAGTGAGCTGTGATCACACCACTGTGCTCTACCCTGGGGGTAGTAGAGCAAGACCCTGTCTCTTTAAAAATAAAAAGTAGGTGGGGATGGGAGGAGAATTTATTTTTTCCATAGTTTAGAATAATCTTCTACCTGTTACTGGTAAAACATATGTGTCTAATGAACAGACCCCTTTTCTTCCCTATGACACTGACAGAATGAAAGTAATAAGAGTAGCTTTGATAAAATGATTGAAGCCATTAAAGAAAGCAAGAATGGCAAGAAAATTGGAGTGTTCAGCAAAGACAAATTCCCTGGAGAGTTCATGAAGAGCTGGAATGACTGCCTCAACAAAGAAGGCTTTGACAAAGTAAGAATACTACTGGAAATAGCAAATCAAGAGTTGAGAAGACAGAAATGTGATGGGCTTCCATAACAGATAGTGCAGGACGTTTGTTTTGGGAAAATTGTATGTTTGTTTACATTTTATCCCCTTTGGCTGAGCAGTGTGCCAGTTTTACTTTCCAGCCGGTAGATAGGACATTCAGGAGATATTCCAGCCACTTTAGAGTTGGAAACAAAATTTCTTTAAAAAAAAAAAAAAAAAAAGTTTTGTTTCCCTGCCTTTCTTCCATCTGCCTTTACAAAAAACATCTAGAGAGGGCAGTTTACATTTTAAGTGGCACATTAGCTTAACACCTCTTGTAATACACACAATGACCTGGCAAAGAGCTATTTCAAATGTTTATTCAGTTCAAGAACAGAGTATTTGAATATTCTGCAGACCAGTGATAGTTTGCTAAATAACAGAAATATCACTGGTAATATTCAAATTGGAGAGATGTATTTATTTTGTAATTCTGTATTTGCATGTTAGAAACTCTTGTCACTTTGACTGCAGATAGATATCAGTGCAGTTGTGGCATATACCATCGCTGTAAAGGAGGATGGGGAGCTCACCCTAATGAAGAAAGCAGCCAGCATCACTTCTGAAGTCTTCAACAAATTCTTCAAGGAAAGAGTCATGGAAATAGTTGATGCAGATGAGGTAAATAGAGATGAGAGGGTCTTTTTACTGTTTTAATGAAGCAGTAATAAGTCTACCATACAAATCTGTTGGTGTGTCTTCAGCTTCCTTTGAAATTAAGACTGACACTTAAGTTGGTGGTAATTACATCATCTCCCTTTCAAAATAATGGTAAGCCTGCGTTGTGTTTTCTTGAGGTAACCTATTATTTTACTTGAGAATCATAGGAATAGCTGTAAGTCCTACATATTGTTCTCCAAATGTGTTTTGCCTGCATACCAATATATTACCTGGTGCATAAATCATTTCCTAAGACTTACACAAGGATACATTTTGTCTTCAAATCATAGTGTCCACACACCCCGCTTTGCTACCCTCTAGTAAGTGTTACTTTATTTCTGGATGCTCTTACAGAAAGTTCGACACAGCAAACTGGCTGAGTCTGTGGAAAAGGCCATTGAAGAGAAAAAATACCTTGCTGGGGCAGACCCTTCTACTGTGGAAATGTGTTACCCTCCTATCATTCAGAGTGGTGGCAACTATAATCTCAAGTTCAGTGTGGTGAGGTAAGTATATGAAGACTTCATAATATAGCATTTTGACTTTAGCCTATTTTTTCTTTTTGTTAAATCTGTACAAATTTGTGGGGTACATTGAAATTTGGCTACAAGTATATAATGTATAGTGTCACCAAGTCATTATCTTGGGTGTCCATCACCCAGGTGCAATACATTTTTGTTAAGTATAGTCACCCTACTCTGCTGTCAAACACTGAATTTATTCCTTCTATCTTACTTTATGTTTGCACCTTTTAACCCACCTCTTTTCATCCTCGCCTGCCCCCCCCCCACACACTTACCCTTACCAGTCTCTGTTATCTATTTTTTTCCCTCTCTATCTCCATGTAATCCAATTTTTTAGTTCCCACATATAAGTGAGAACATTCAGTGTTTGTCCTTTTATGTCTGGCTTATTTAACTTAAGACTAATTACAACTCACAATTCATAGAGGACTAGTGTATAAGTGACTCCTCACAACCCCACAATTAGACTATAATGTATACAATTCAGGACATAATTTGCATTTTTATATCCAGTACTCACTTTCTCACTGAATTTCTATCCTAAAAGTTTTGGTCACTGACTTTTACTCCAGAGCCTTTATAAACTGGTTTGTTTATTTAAAACAAAACACAAAAAGTTTAGGTCCTTATTCAGCCACAGCTTTGGAATATGGCAGGGAAAAGTAATGATTATTGATACTGTGTCCCGTTAATACCAAGGACTTTGCTAGTTTTGGTAATGAAATGTTTTCTTTCTTTGTTGGTCTCTAGTGACAAGAATCATATGCATTTTGGGGCTATCACTTGTGCCATGGGTATTCGCTTCAAGTCTTACTGCTCCAACCTTGTTCGCACTTTGATGGTTGATCCTTCTCAGGAAGTTCAAGAAAATTATAACTTTTTACTCCAGCTTCAAGAGGAGCTGCTGAAGGAATTAAGACATGGTGAGGTGCCTTAGAAAAGGAGGTTTGGAAGTTATGTAACAAAAATGTCATTGGCCAGGAGCTGTGGGTCACACCTGTAATCCCTACACTGGGAGGCCGAGGCAGGAGGATCGCTTGAATCCAAGAGTTCGAGACCAGCCGGGGCAATGAGGCCCCCATCTCTACAAGAAATTTAAAATTAAAAAATTAGTTGGGCATGGTGGTGCACGCCTGTGGTCCCAGCTACTCAGACTGAAGTTGGGGAGGATCGCTTGAGCCTGAGTGGTCAAGGCTGCAGTGAGTTGCGATTATACCTCGGCAGTGAGCCGTGATTGCGCCATTGCACTCCAGCCTGGGAAATGTCATTAGTGTTATGTTTATGTCTCTGAGGCTCTCATATTAAAAACAGAATAAGATTTACAAATGTTGAATCATCCTAGCATGTAGGTCTTGAATCTGCATTTCTTTCAAGCATGAGTGATCATTGTGGTTTACATTGATGTTTATAGAAACCTCTCTGATTTGTTAGGCCCTCTATGTCCGGATCTTCACAAAATACCTTGGCTTCATTACTATTCCTTAGTTATAGAAAGTTCTGAGAACTAGTATCTCTACCAACAGGATATATAACGTTAATCCTACATCAAAACAATACGAAGGATACTGAGCTTCCAGACACCATTTTTCCACACGATCTCTAAGTCGGTCTTAAGAAGTCCTATTGGAAATGATAGCCATAGATAGTTTAATGAAGATAAAGATCCCTCTGAGGCCACCATATCTAGACTACTTTTTAGCTTGACATACCCATTCATAGTCTAGATCCTGAAAAATTAAGGCCACAGCCCTCATAACAATAATTCACTCATTTAGTGATAAATGGAACAGGCCCACCACAAGGATCTGTTTTTGGAAATGTATAATAACTTTAATGTGATACCATGTATCAACTCTTGAAGTATTTTATTAAGACCAAGTGGTGTTCCACTGTCCTCCTGGATCAGTGATTCTCAAATAGTATGATTAAGAATGGGGTCGGGGTTGGGGCCGGGGCCGGGTGTGGTGGCTCAAGCCTGTGATCCCAGCACTTTGGGAGGCCGAGGTGGGCGGATCATGAAGTCAGGACTATCCTGGCTAACACGGTGAAACCCCATCTACTAAAAATACAAAAAAATTAGCTGGGCGTGGTGGCAGGTGCCTGTAGTCTCAGCTACTCGGGAGGCTGAGGCAGGAGAAAGGCGTGAATCCGGGAGGTGCAGCTTGCAGTAAAGCAGGATCACGCCACTGCACTCCAGCCTGGGCAACAGAGCGAGACTCCCATCTCAAAAAAAAAAAAAAGGGGGCCTGGTGGAGTGATTCACACCTGTAATTCCTGCACTTTGGGAGGCCAAGGTGGGAGGATTGCTTGAGTCCAGTTTGATACCAGCCTGGGCAACATGGCAGACCATGTCTCTACAAAAAATAAAAAATTAGCTGGGCATAGTGGCGTGTGCCTATAGTCCCAGTTACTTGGGTGGCTGAGGTGAGAGGATCATTGAGTCTGGGAGGTCAGGGCTGCAGTGAGCCGTAATCATGCTACTGCATTCCAGCCTGGGTGACAGAGTGAGACCTTGTCTCAAAAAAAGAAAAAAGTAAGTGGACTATTTAGTTCACACTTTGAGAAACACTGCTTTAGGGGACATAAATTTTGATTTTAAAATGTTACTGAGTTTTTTTCCTAAAAGATATTTTAATATCTCCTTTGTGTCTTGTTATTAGGTGTGAAGATATGTGACGTATATAACGCTGTCATGGACGTGGTTAAAAAGCAGAAGCCAGAACTGCTGAACAAAATTACCAAAAACCTAGGGTATGCCATGATGTGTATTGTCATTCTTGAGTCAGTTTTCAATTAGACTGTCAGTGGTCAGTCTAATTTCTTTAGGCTAATTGATTGAGCCAACATTTATGGACTAGCAAACTATACTATGTGCCAGGCACATGATGCTATCGGAGAAAGTGAGACAGATGTAAATTCTCCCAAGTGTATAAGAGAGATTTTTCTAGACCAGTGTGGTGTTCCAGCCCGTAGGTGTTCCAGGATCTAATTACAGATGTTGGGAAATACTATTAATACATACTATATTTCCTCTCTCCATGCACATTTGCAACTTAAGTACTCTGAGATGTCCTAATATTTTATTGAGATAGGGTCTCACTCTGTCCAGGCTGGAGTGCAGTGGTGCAGTCATGCCTCGCTGCAGTCTAGACCTTCTGGGCTCCAGCAATCCTCCCATCTCAGCTCCCCCAATAACTGGGACCAAGGCACGTGCCACCACACCCAGCTCATTTTTTTATTTTTTGTAGAAACAGAGTCTCACTATGTTGCCCAGGCTGGTCTTGACCTCCTGGGCTCAAGCAGTCCTCCCATCTTGATCTCCCAAATTGCTGGGATTACAGATGTGAGCCACTGTGCCTGGCTGTTTGTTTGTTTTTTTTTGGTTTTGGTTTTGGTTTTGGTTTTAGTTTTTGTCTCTTCATTCAATCCAGCGTATTTCTCAAATGTATTTTATACATTTCTCAAATGTATTTTATCACTGAACATCTAGAAATACCTAATAACGTGTTATGGAACAAAGGACATTTTGGGAAACAAAGCTTTATGTAGGCACTCTCTTTAGATGAAAACTAGTCTATGGTATATAGTTTCTAGACTTCTCTCATGGAAATATATACCTATATAACAAGTCTTACGAATCTGGTTACCAGTGTTCCACTAAAAATTGCCCCTTTTAATCTAGTAATTACTGTCTTAGTAATGTACCCCTTAATAATCTCTATGTTGTTTATAGGAATACTACTGACTTGATTTTATGGTAGAAGGTTAAAGTTTAAATGTGAGCAAATAAGCTAAAAGTAAAAAGGCTTGATATAATCAATTAGGAAATTATTTTTCGCCATGGGATTATACAGCATGTTTAGAGGCCAAACACCGTCTTTGAATCCTCTTTTCTAACTGAGCGGTCAGCAGGGGTAAATCATTTCAAACATGTTTGCCTGTCTTATTGTGAAAGTTGAAATGAGCCGGGCGCGGTGGCTCACGCTTGTAATCCCAGCACTTTGGGAGACCGAGGCAGGCGGATCACGAGGTCAGGAGATCGAGACCTGTTGAAACCTTGTCTCTAATAAAAATACAAAAAAATTAGCCAGGTGTGGTGGCGGGCGCCTGTAGTCCCAGCTACTCGGAGAGGCTGAGGCAGGAGAATGGCGTGAACCTGGGAGGTGGAGCTTGCAGTGAGCCGAGATCGCGCCACTGCACTCCAGCCTGGGCGACAGAGCGAGACTCCATCTCAAAAAAAAGAAAGTTGAAATGAATATATTATACTTGATCCATGTTAGAGATCTTTAGCCTTTTGCTGATGTTTGTCTGTTTCTTTTCAGATTTGGGATGGGAATTGAATTCCGTGAAGGCTCCCTAGTAATCAATAGTAAAAATCAATACAAACTGAAGAAAGGTAAGTTTCACATACAATAGGAAAATACTTTTGTGAGTTATTTCCTTTAGCTTTATCTTTTTTTAGGCATATGTCTCACACCTCTCCACATTGTCACAGCCATAGACTGATCCTTGTTTTGCTGTTTTAGGAATGGTTTTCAGCATCAATTTAGGATTCTCAGACCTGACTAACAAGGAGGGGAAAAAGCCAGAAGAGAAAACCTATGCCCTATTCATTGGTGACACAGTGCTTGTGGATGAGGTTTGTATTGTCTCTAAACTTTGGAGTCTTCATGAACTAACTTTGGAGGCACGTTTGTGGACCCTGTGGTTTTTTTCTTGCTTTGTTAAATGCTAGCTAAGGGGAAGAATCCATGTGACAGCCTAACCTAATGCAGCTAGGAATAGAGACTGTAGCCCAGGTATAGGGAATGATTTAAACCATTAAGTCATATTGTCATATTGTGGCTTGAACCTTGATAATGATAATATCAGGAACTAATACTAATAATGAAACCGATTATTCTTTTTTCTTTTTAATAACAGCTTTATTGAGCTACAATTCACATACAATTCACCCACTTAATATGTACAATTTAGTGATTTTTAGTATATTCACATTTGTGTAACCATCACTACAATCTAATTTGAAAATATTTTCATCACCTCAGGAAAGAACCCTGAACCTATTAGCAGTCACTCCCCATCCCCCTTCCCTTCCCCCAGTGGTTCTTCAGGCCTAGGCAATGACTAAACTACATTCTCTGTAAGGATTTGCTAAATATCTGAGCAGTTGATGTAAATTCAGTCATACCCTATGTGGTCTTTTGTGACTGGCTTCTTTCCCTCAGCAGGAACTGATTTTTAATAATAATGAGCACAGATAGTTCAGTGTTTTTATTATAAGCTAAGCAGTTTACATTAATTCATTGAAATAGTACCTTGTGAAGTAGATAGTCTTATTACCTCCATTTACAGATAAATTGAAGGCACAGACAAGTTTAAGTAACTTGCCAGATGTCACTGAGGTAGAAAGCAACTGAGCCAGGCTTCAAATCAAACCTGTATTAACGATTACCCAATGTTGCCTCCCAAATTGTAGCTCCTGGCTGGGCACAGTGGCTCACGCATGTAATCCTAGCACTTTTGGAGGCGAAGGCAGGTGGATCACCTGAGGTCAGGAGTTTGAGACCAGCCTGACCAACATGGTGAATCCCCGGCTCTACTAAAAATACAAAAATTAAGCCTGGCGCGGTGGCTCAAGCCTGTAATCCCAGCACTTTGGGAGGCTGAGGCGGGCGGATCACGAGGTCAGGAGATCGAGACCATCCTGGCTAACACGGTGAAACCCCGTCTCTACTAAAAACACAAAAAATTAGCCGGGCGTGTTGGCGGGCGCCTGTATTCCCAGCTACTCGGGAGGCTGAGGCAGGAGAATGGCGTGAACCCAGGAGGTGGAGGTTGCGGTGAGCCGAGATCGCGCCACTGCACTCCAGCCTGGGGGACAGAGAAAGACTCTGTCTCAAAAAAAAAAAAAAAAAAAAAAAATACAAAAATTAGCCAGGCGTGGTGGTGCTCGTCTGTAATTCCAGCTACTCGGGAGGCTGAGGCAGGAGAATCACTTGAACCCAGGAGGCAGAGGTTGCAGTGAGCTGAGGTCACGCCATTGCACTCCAGCCTGGTTGACAAGAGTGAAACTCTGTCTCAAAAAAAAAAAGAAAAAGAAAAAAAATGTAGCTCCTGATGAGAGTTAGAGGTTAGAAAGATAAAAACTATATTTATTCATTGTCAAACATTTTAGCGTCCAAAAGATTCAAAGCATTGCCCAGCCGTTTACTAGGTTAGAAAATGAAATTGCCTCTTTTAAATTATGTGTCTTCATTCTCCTTTTAATTCTAGGATGGCCCAGCTACTGTTCTCACTTCTGTGAAGAAGAAAGTGAAGAATGTGGGGATTTTCCTAAAGGTAGGAAGAAGATAGATAAGTAGTATAGGAAGTTTAGGATATAAAGAATTTAAATAATATTGGCTAAAATAATTAAAATTTAATCTTTGATTATGACTTTTTCCATAGAACGAAGATGAGGAAGAAGAGGAGGAGGAGAAAGATGAGGCAGAGGACCTTTTGGGAAGAGGTTCTCGGGCAGCATTACTTACAGAAAGAACAAGAGTAAGTTTACTATTTTAAATTACATTGATCTCAGGTGTCATATGGCTCACATGTTGTGATAAATTGGATTTTCCATTCACCAGAATGAAATGACTGCGGAAGAGAAGCGAAGAGCACATCAAAAAGAACTAGCGGCTCAACTCAATGAAGAAGCAAAGAGGAGATTGACTGAACAAAAGGGAGAACAGCAGATTCAGAAGTAAGAGTTTTCATTGAGCAGTGAGATCATCTGAGGGTTCTGTGTGACTGCAGAAATTTCTCAGTTGTTTTTTTATCCCATTCCAGAGCTCGCAAATCTAATGTGTCCTATAAAAACCCATCTCTGATGCCTAAGGAACCACATATTCGGGAAATGAAGATCTACATCGATAAGAAATATGAGACTGTAATAATGCCTGTGTTTGGCATTGCAACACCGTTTCACATTGCCACAATCAAGGTACTGACATTCAATGCATCAGGTTTCATCCAAACTGTTTCTTAAAATAGTAATTGTATTTGCCATAAATAATCTGCATTCATCATGTCTCCCACTTTTGGCTCCTTCAGACTCTGTTCAGGTTACTGACATCCCTCTTGTCTTGTCATTCTCCTTCCTCTTCCAGTTTTTTTCACTTAGTAGAAAGCTAAACTAGTCTAGAAACATAATTTGCCTATCTTTCTTTCAACTTCGTTTAATCATTGTTTAACTTGTAGTTGTATTCATGGTACAGGGTACTTTGAGAATTCAGAGATTTTTTTGGGAAAAAGGTACTTCGTTATTAAAAAGATAAATTATGTAAATTTATTAGATTTAGATTAAGGTTAAGAGCAGTCAACTTGTAACTCCTAACTTAATTTTAACATCTCTGTAACTACTAATCTCTAGGAAAGAAATCTGTTTACTTTTTATGCTTTTCCTTTGAACAGAATATAAGTATGTCCGTGGAAGGAGATTATACTTACTTGCGAATCAACTTTTATTGCCCAGGCAGTGCTCTGGGCAGGAATGAAGGCAACATCTTTCCTAACCCTGAAGCGACTTTTGTCAAAGAAATGTGAGTCCCCAAGAAAAGTCATACCCAGATTCATCTTGTCTGGAGTGGTACTCTCAGAAATATTTCGTTCTGTGCTGCATTTTCCCTACCTAGTAAACGTCACAGCCTTCCTCATTGGTACTTGTTTCGGATCGCCTTCTTGACTTTGTACTATTTTCAGGATGGATCCCAATTTAGAATCTTCTTCAAGATACTATATATTTACTAAATATATTTTGAGCCTGGGTAATATAGTGAGACCTTGTCTCTACTAAAAAACAAAAAATTAACCAGGCGTTGTGGTGTGCGCCCATCACCCAGCTACTCTGGAGGCGGAGGTGGGAGGATTCCTTGAGCCTGGGAGGTTGAGGCTGCAGTGAGCCCTGATCTTGCCTGTACTCCACCCAGCCTGAGCAACAGAACAAGACCTTGTCTCAAAAAAAATAATTATGAAAATAAGTGTTAAAAATAATAAACATATTTTGCAGTAGAATCTTCAAATAAGAAAACTGGTGCCACATTGGATTCTATGATTTCATGGTGTGAAATGGGATAATTTGGGGATGTTATGCCAGATTTGAAAAATGAAAAAAGAAGGAATGGGCATGCATGGTGGCTCACGCCTGTAATCCCAGCACTTTGGGAGGCAGAGGCAGGTGGATTACATGAGCCCAGGAGTTAAAGACCAGCCTGGTCAACATGGCAAAACCCTGTATCTGCTAAAAATACAAAAATTAGCCGGGCATGGTGGTAAGTACCTGTAATCCCAGGTACTTGGAAGGCTGAGGTGGGAGGATGGCTTGAACCCAGGAGGCGAAGGTTGCAGTGGGCTAAGATTGGGCCACTGCACTCCAGCCTGGGTGACAGAGCCAGACCCTGTCTCAAAAAAAAAAGAGATTAAGCTGGTTATAAGATAAAGTAAATCAGTACAATTTCCCTGGCCTGAAAAAGAAATGTCTATAAATGCTGCTCCTTTTCTACAGTACATACCGAGCGTCAAATATTAAGGCACCCGGAGAACAGACAGTACCAGCCTTGAACCTTCAGAATGCTTTCCGAATTATTAAAGAAGTACAGAAACGTTATAAAACTCGAGAAGCTGAAGAGAAAGAGAAGGAGGTGAGCCTGAACACAGACAAAACACAAAGAAGGACATGTATTTTTTGGAGACTTGTAAGGATATGTGACAATTCATTTTAATTTTCTTCTTGCTTAGGGCATTGTAAAACAAGACTCACTGGTGATCAATCTAAACCGGAGTAATCCCAAACTGAAAGATCTATACATTCGCCCAAATATTGCCCAAAAGAGGATGCAAGGCTCACTGGAGGCCCATGTCAATGGTAGGGATGATCTCTCCTGTACCTAGGCTTTCTCTTCAGGGCACATTTGTTAGGAATGACAGATCAGATAATAAAACGACAAAGAGCCATCCGCCGGTTAGCTCAGTTGGTTAAAGCATGATGCTAATAAAGTATGACAAGGAAATGCTGGGAGGAATCTACTTACACTGCTGTGTGGCCAGAAGGAAAGGAAAGCTCTGTACAGTTGTTGGTGTTTCCTCTGACCCTGTGCAAATCAGCCAGAAGAGTTGCAGTGCCTTTTGGCCTAACTTAATTATACTGCTTGACATTTCTTCATTCTTTTCCCCAGGCTTCCGCTTCACATCTGTTCGAGGAGACAAAGTGGATATTTTGTACAATAATATTAAGCATGCTTTGTTCCAGCCCTGTGATGGAGAAATGATTATTGTCTTGCACTTTCACCTCAAGGTATACCTTTCTACTTAACTAGCTGTGAGCTCTTGGGCAAGACACTTCATTTCTCTCAGCTTCTTTCCTATAAAATAGTGATGAAAGGGCTGGGCACAGTGGCTCAGGCCTATAATCCCAGCACTTTGGGAGGCCAAGGTAGGTGGATCACCTGAGATCGGGAGTTCGACACCAGCCTAACCAACATGGTGAAACCCCGTCTCTATTAAAAATACAAAAATCAGCCAGGAGTAGTGGCCAGCGCCTGTAATCCCAGCTACTCGAGAGGCCGAGGCAGGAGAATCGCTTGAACCTGGGAGGCGGAAGTTGCAGTGAGCCGAGATCACGCCATTGTACTCCAGCCTGGGCGACAGCATGTGAAAAACAAAAAAGTGATGAAAAGATCACCTCTCACTTAAGAACATTTAAGAGGATTAAATAAAATAATGCCTCTAAAGGCCACAAGGCCTGGCATCTAGAAGGTGCTCATAAGCATGTTTGTTCCTTTGGCGTGTTATATGATGGCCAGCAAATGTTTTATACGAGATCTCCAGATTTCTCTTTCTAAAATAAAAAGGTTTTGCTTTAGATAAGATTTGTTACCAACATGATTTCCAAAGTTCCTATAATAAGTAGGAGCACAGCACTTTTTCAAATGTACACTGTTTCACATTCCCAAGCATCATTATTTATGATGACACCAGGGATGGTTTAATTATTTTTGCATGCATGCTGTGGAGGCCCAAGTTTGGATCACTGCCATTTCTATCACAGATACCTTTGTGTTTCTGACTTCTGTCTTCTTTCTGTTTTATGCCGACAGAATGCCATCATGTTTGGGAAGAAGCGGCACACGGATGTGCAGTTCTACACAGAAGTGGGAGAGATAACCACGGACTTGGGGAAACATCAGCATATGCATGACCGAGATGACCTCTATGCTGAGCAGGTTTGTGAAATTTAGTATTGTATTTGCAGGATAGTGAGGGAGGATGAGGCCAAATCCAAGCTCAGGGATTGTAGTTTATAAACAGCCTGGGCCGGCATGGTGACTCACACCTGTAATCCCAGCACTTTGGGAGGCAAACATGGGCAGATCACCTGAGGGTCAGGAGTTCGAGACCAGCCTGGCCAATGTGGTGAAACCCCTTCTGCACTAAAAATACATAAATTAGCTGGGTGTGGTGGTGTGCACCTATAGTCCCAGCTAGTCGGGAGGCTGAGGCAGGATAATCACTTGAACCCAAGAGGCAGAGGTTGCAGTGAGATGAGATAGCGCCACTGCGCTCCAGCCTGGGCAACAGAGTGAGACTCCACCTCAAAAAATAAATAGCTGGGCGCAGTGGCTCACGCCTGTAATCCCAGCACTTTGGGAGGCCGAGGCAGGCAGATCACGAGGTCAGGAGAACGAGACCATCCTGGCTAACACGATGAAACGCTGTCTCTACTAAAAATACAAAAAAATTAGCCGGGTGTAGTGGCGGACTCCTGTAGTCCCAGCTACTCAGGAGGCTGAGGCAGGAGAATGGCGTGAACCCGGGAGGCGGAGGTTGTGGGCCATCGTGCCACTGCACTCCAACCTGGGCGACAGCGAGACTCCGTCTCCAAAAATAAATAAATAAATAAATAAGCAACCCTGAATCTGTTTGTGCAGAGCAACTCAAGTATCTGCTGAGATAGAGTATTACAATAGTTTAGGCTTAGGTTGCAGACTCAGCTGGATGGTTAATGGCATGGTGGCCTTAAATAAGGTGTATGTACATGTTAGTTTCATAGTTATGAGAATGAAGGACAACAAAAGTACTTCAGGGATGATCTGTGCAGCAAACCACCATGGCACACGTTTACCTACGTAACAAACCTGCACATCCTGCCCATGTACTCCTGAACTTAAAAGTTGGAATTTTTTTTTTTTAAAGCACAAAAGCACTTCAGATTTTTTGAGGGGAGGTACTATTAACAAATGTGATGGCTATATTTGATATTTTTTCCTTCTACAGATGGAACGAGAAATGAGGCACAAACTGAAAACAGCCTTTAAAAATTTCATTGAGAAAGTAGAGGCTCTAACTAAGGAGGAACTGGAATTTGAAGTGCCTTTTAGGGACTTGGGGTAACATATCTTCTTTTTGGCCTGAAGTTTCACTGGTCTGTCTTTTGGTACAATAAATTATTCTTCCTTTAATAATAATTTAACATATCATATCCTTTTTTCCTGTGACTAATAATCTTTGAGACATCCATTTCTTCTTGAAAATGTTTAAGGGTTTAGGTGAGTGGCTAACTCTTAAGAGGCTTCCTCTGGATGAGTCTCCAGTGAGTATGCTGGAGCTGTTTGGAATGGGGAGAGGGAAGAAGTTTGTCTGTTGTGGCAGCAGCAGTCTCTCTCGTGATGAGCTCAGTGTTAAAAGTTTCTCTCTTCCAGATTTAACGGAGCTCCCTATAGGAGTACCTGCCTCCTTCAGCCCACTAGTAGTGCGCTGGTAAATGCTACGGAATGGGTGAGTGTTCCTTACCTTCTTTTAGTAAGAAAATTGTTAGAGAAAATAAAGGAGGATAGGTGTTTTTTATCCTAATTATTGTGATTTTCATTTTCGATATTTACTTAGACTTAAAACTCATTGAACAAATGTTACTTTTAAAGTTTCTTTAGGGCAGGCATGATGGCTCACACCTGTAATCCCAGCACAATTAGAGGCCAAGGGGGGAGGAACACTTGAGGCCAGGAACTCAAGACCAGTCTGGGCAACATAGCAAGAAGCTCTCTGTCTTTTTTTTTATTTTTTATTTTTTAAGATAATGTCTTTTTAAATAGTTTATTTTAAATGGTTCCTTCACATAGTTTCCTTGAGTTTATTCTCCGTGAGGGATGATTTTTGTATCTTGCAGATCCTTTTTCTGTGGCTTCTTAGTATGTTGTACTGCCTCAGTCTTTCCAAAAAAAACCCCAAAAAACAGCTTAGTTATGTTTTATGTAGTGATTTCGATCATGAAAGTTACTTGAAATATTGCTTTGGGGGAAATACTTATATGCTCATGATTCAGTTTCTCCCTGACAGCCACCTTTTGTGGTGACGTTGGATGAGGTAGAGCTGATCCACTTTGAGCGGGTCCAGTTTCACCTGAAGAACTTTGATATGGTAATCGTCTACAAGGACTACAGCAAGAAAGTGACCATGATCAACGCCATTCCTGTAGCCTCTCTTGACCCCATCAAGGAATGGTTGAAGTAAGTAAATCTGCCATCAGTCTCCCATTTATCCCATGAACCCTGTATTATAGAATTTGAATGTGCTATGTTGTGCATAAAATCTACTGGTATACTTAAACCGAGACTGCCTTTTGGTTGTTACAGACCAGGACTTGAAAACTTGAGATCTATTAGATAACGGAGCTGTTCACTTTTTCTTAATTCCCAACAATAGTTTATGCATACTTAACACAAAGAAAATCAAAATCTAAGGTCTTTTTTGTTTTCAGTGTTGCCTAGGCTGGTCTCAAACTCCTGGGCTCAAGCGATCTTCCCACCTCAGTCTCCCAACGTACCGGGATTACAGGCACAAGCCACTACACCCAGTCAATGTACAGCATATTTACAATAGCTTTTGAAGCATCCTTTTCTGCTCTTCACCCATTATCTTTATATTTTCTACATGTTTTGTAGTGGTAGTGGTGGTGGTGGTGGTTGTTTGAGACAGGGTCTCACTGTGTTGCCCAGGCTCAAGTGTAGTGGTGCAGTCACAGCTCACTGCAGCCTCAAACTCTTGGATTCAGGCAACCTTCCTGCATCAGCATCCCAAGTAGCTGGGACTACAGGCATGTGCTACCACACCCAGCTAATTTTTTTTACTAGAGACGAGGTTATTCTAGGATGCAGTCAAGTTATTTGGATTCTGTTTGATCTTCCAAGGCTTGTTCTCAAACGTCTATTAGTGTGGATTTAGAACAGCCTTTAAAAGTTTCACTCAAAAACTTCCGAGTAATTGGCCTTACTACGAAGCAATACTCTTCAGAATCTGCCTGATACCCTGTGGATTGTGAGATCTCTCTGCTGAAGCTGGTGAAAAGGTGATGGAAATAAATCCACTGGAACACAATTTATTTCTAGTTCTTTGTGAGATTGGGAGTTGTCTGGCCTACTGCTTTCCAGTGCTGCTTTATGCAGTTCCAGTTTTCTCATGAATGTGTAGATTATCCCTCCACCAAAGACTTGAGGGGACCCCTCTGCAGATCTCTGAAGCTTTCTCTCTGGGAAACTCTTTCTTCCTGTACTCTTCTCCAAAAATTCTGGCTGTCTCAGCCTTCCCAAATCCTAGTTTGTCTCAGTTCCTGGAGACCATCAGGTTCTGCCTAGATTCTCCCTCCCTGCATAGCAGACTAGGAATTGCCTCTAGACAGAAAACTAGGGCAGATGTTCAATTAACCCTTGTTTGTTTCCTTCTTTCAGGGATTATGGTCTTGTGCTGCTTTTTATCCAATGTGTGAAAACTGTTGTTTCATATTTTGTTTTGTAGTTGTCTAAGGTGGGAAAGTAAATCTAGTCATTGTTACTCCATCATGGCTGGAAGCAGAAGTTTCCGTGTATATTGTCTAAAGTGGATTTATGCCAGTGGTTCTCAGGCAGATTTTATGGTTTGTTGTTATCCTTACTGTTGTCATTTCTTTGATTTTTTTCTTCTTACCCACTCTTAACTGATTCAGCCCTCCTCAACAGAAGTGAGTAAGAGAAAGTCATTTGAGCATTGTCTAAATACAGGGCACATTAGGTACTGGGAAAAAAAAATTTATTCCTACCTTCATACAGATTTTGCATCAAATAAACAACACATAGGAAAGCAGTGGAAGGTTGAAGAAGGCAGGCTAGGGCCATTGAAAATTGTCCCTGTTTTTTTTGTTTGTTTGTTTGTTTGTTTTGAGACAGAGTCTCACTCTGTTGCCCAGGCTGGAGTGCAGTGGCGCGATCTCAGCTCACTGCAACCTCCACCTCCCAGGTTCAAGCGATTCTCCTCTTTCAGCCTCCCAAGCAGCTGGGACTACAGGCATGTGCCACCATGCCCAGCCAATTTTTTGTATTTTTAGTAGAGACGGGGTTTCACCGTGTTAGCCAGGATGTTCTCGATCTCCTGACCTCGTGATCCGCCTGCCTTGGCCTCCCAAAGTGCTGGGATTACAGGCGTGAGCCACCACACCTGGCCGAAAATTGTCCCCATTTCTTAACTATAGTAGTGAAAAACAGAATCGCAGAAGTGGTTATGAGTTAAGACTACTTAGAAATAAGAATGGAATCAGTGACAGAGGGAAGAGCATCGGTGAATAGGAGAGAAGACTAAGTGAAGAATAGGGAAATTGGTGTTTAAGGAAGAAAATGAGAGAGGATGAGCTCAGACTCAGGTGAAGGAGAAAGCTTGTTTCAGTTGGAATGCTGGTCTGTTGTGAGGGCTAGTGCTCTAGGAGATGAAATAGCAGCCATTGGGACATGCTCTGGTGCCATAGTGCAAAGAATATCTGCTCCCAGGCAGGGCGCAGTGGCTCACACCTGTAATCCCAGCACTTTGGGAGGCTGAGGCAGGTTATTCACCTGAAGCCAGGAGTTCTAGACCAGCCTGACCAACATGGCAAAACCCCGTCTCTACCAAAAATACAAAAATTAGCCAGGCGTGGTGGCATGCCCCTGTAGTCCCAGGTACTCGGGAGGCTGAGGCAGGAGAATCACATGAACCTAGGAGGCAGAGGTTGCAGTGAGCTAAGATTGTGCTACTACACTCCAGCCTGGGCAACAGAGCAAGACTCTGTCTCAAAAAAAAAAAAAAAAAATATCTGGAAAATACAGAAGATTGATTTGACTTTGTCATGTCATTTCTCTTAGTTCCTGCGACCTGAAGTACACAGAAGGAGTACAGTCCCTCAACTGGACTAAAATCATGAAGACCATTGTTGATGACCCTGAGGGCTTCTTCGAACAAGGTGGCTGGTCTTTCCTGGAGCCTGAGGGTGAGGTGCGTGAGTGTGGGGTTTTTTTTCTGGTACACAGTGTTGCCCTCTATCATTTGGTCAGTTAGAATGGCATATGAGTAGTACATAAGGGACTAGGCCATCTGGGAGAAGCTCTAAACACCACTTGATATTATTGTTTCTTCAAATTAGTTTTACAGGTAAACGATAAATTGATTGGGCAGTGGTAACTAACTCCTGACAAGATTTCTTGGAAACTACAAAAAATTTTCCTCAATGAATTTCTTAGCATTTAGGGAAAAAATCCTTCAGGGCATTTTGCAAAAATTATTTTTTAAAAAATGGTCCAATTAACGTTTGTGTGATACGTAAATACAGAAAGTCTTTCTGTTAATTCCCCTGGGTGAGGAAGGCTAACATGAATTTTTCAGAAATGTAATAATACATAATAATAGTAAAATAATAATTGCACCTCACCACTAATTTTAAACAAGTCATTTTATCTCTTGATCCCTCAGATTTTTTTGCTGTTTTCTTCATGTAAATACTGGTATACTATGTGGGCTGAATTAATTCATTAAGTTAATAAGGTAAATGTCAAAAAAAATCAGTATTATGCTCTAACTCACCAGGGGAGTGATGCTGAAGAAGGAGATTCAGAGTCTGAAATTGAAGATGAGACTTTTAATCCTTCAGAAGATGACTATGAAGAGGAAGAGGAGGACAGTGATGAAGATTATTCATCAGAAGCAGAAGAGTCAGGTTAGTCTTACAGAGCAAAGTTCGTCCTGGCTTCCTAATCTAATGTCTTTTCTGAAAACTACTTTTTTTAGACCAAGAACTCTGTCGTTCCATTCTGTTCCTGCATGATGACTAATGCTTAATTAATTTTCTTCCAGACTATTCTAAGGAGTCGTTGGGTAGTGAAGAAGAGAGTGGGAAGGATTGGGATGAACTGGAGGAAGAAGCCCGAAAAGGTTTTTAAAAATGTGTTTTTATTTATTCATTTGTCTACGCACAAATTTCTAACACATTTCAATATTTTGAGGTGTTAGTATTGATGGCGTAATGAAAGTAACAAAAGAACACTATAAAAGTGATTTGGAGCCACAGATACAACTTCATTGACTGAAGAAGAAAATGAGGTGTGGAATGTGTCCATACTCTCCAGTGGGCAGTGCTCTGCCAAACTGGATGCTGTTTTCATCTGCACAAGCCCCCATCTTTCCTATAGCCATGACAGCCACATATTCATGTAATACTCAAGAATTAGCCTACTCAGTTTCCAAACCTAAATCCTATAATACTTTAATTTTCTAGGCTTCTTCCAGGTTAGGCATGTCTTTATAATGCTAATCTAGTTACTCTGAAGCCAAACCCCAAACGTTTAAAGCTTAAAAGGAAATAAATATTAACTGCTATGTTCCAAGCATTGGGAATAGGTACTTTTCATAGGTTACCTTATTTAACCCTTAAATAATTCTCCTTTTTGTAAATAAACCAAGGTTCAGAAAGTACTTGCCCAATATTAAAACTTGGGTCTGATTCCAAAGTGTATTCTCTGTACTATCTCATGCCATCCAGTAATATTAGGTACCTAAAGCTTACCTATCGCTAACTAATAATGCCTCTTCTATTTAGCGGACCGAGAAAGTCGTTACGAGGAAGAAGAAGAACAAAGTCGAAGTATGAGCCGGAAGAGGAAGGCATCTGTGCACAGTTCAGGCCGTGGCTCTAACCGTGGTTCCAGACACAGCTCTGCACCCCCCAAGAAAAAGAGGAAGTAACTTGTGAACTTTGGCCCTGAGCTCCATTCTTCCTCCAGCCAACCCCTGAAAATTTTACATGACATAGAAACTGTGTTTTTCCTTTTGTTTTCATTTGAAGTTTTGCCATTTGTGTTTATGGGTTTAGGGGGCCATTTGTGTGGACCAAATCTACTCGGGGAATTCCAGGCCCACCAGGACACGTGCCAATGGCCCCATTCAGATGGCAAGGGAGGAGGTGTTCTTGAAGACAGGAGGAGGCTCCCACTGTTAATAAATATTGTTTCATTCTTCTCTGTTCCTGTCACCTTCTGCCAGGACATCGATGGCTTCTGACATCTTATTATTTGGTGTCTCAAAGCTGTATTTCCAAGACAGTGGTACAAGGTGACCCTTAATTACCCGTATCATGGTTCTTGACCAGCACATTCAATCCTCCAACCCACCCTCCTGCCATGACCTTCCTCACATCTCTAAGTTTTATCTTTGCAATACTCAAGGTTCTTGGAAATTTGCTGATGGTTGTGATAAACCATACAACTTGAGCTAGTGAGGCAGATTGGGCTGGTGCCTTCGTCTGAGTTTTCCTGCTTTCCTGCCTCATGCAGATTCTGAGGTATATCTGCTGCCTTGGAAGACATAAGAAGCAGTGATACTCCCTGGTTCGATTATTTTCTCCATACAATGCACACATGGTACAATGATAGAAGGCAAAATTGCCACTGTCTTCTTTTTTTTTCTCATATATCTAAGGAAGATATATCAGGTTGTGCCTCATGTACCGCTTCTAGTGAAATCTAGAGGAAGGCTCAAAGGAGTCAACATTTAGATCTGGAAAGGACAAGTCATGCCTTGGGCCTAGAATACCCTGACAAGAAAAGAGAAGAGGAAGGGAGGCCATATCTACAACACAGCCTCTCAGCACTGCTGCTCCTTATTTTAACTTTGTCTTGCATTGTCCTGTATTTATCACAGTTTCTGTTGAACAGCTTTTCAAGTATTTGGGGAGTTTATCTTGCCATCCTCCCCTTCTGGTTCTCTGCACCCACCTGTCCCACTGCAGTTCCTTCCGTGCTCTGTGACTTTAAGAGAAGGGGGGAGGGGTCCCGGATTTTATGTATGTTTGTTTTTTCTCCTTAGCAGTAGGACTTGATATTTTCAATTTTGGAAGAACTAAAAGATGAATAAACTGGGGTTTTTTTGTTGTTGTTTGTTTTTGTAAATTCACCTGTGACCGTTCATTTTCAGTTCCTGAAAGCAAGCCTACTTCCTGCCTGGTAAAGTGCTAAGGCATTGGAGAAAAATGCCTTTATCTAGCTAGTGTTACAAATGAAACTTTCATCATTCTAAACTTTCTTCATTAGATTGAGAGACACTAGACATCACAGTAAACCAAATTCATGTTATAGTAAGCTGACTTTATAAGAGACTTTTTACTGTGGTTCCCTCAGAGACTTTTAGATTGGAATAGCACTTGTTCCTTCATGAAAACAAATCTTCAGTCATCTCCTTGTAAATAGCATGGAGGACAGCAGCTGCTTGAAGGGAAACCTTCAGCCTTCCTATTGGGGTAGCCAGATCTTCAGGGCTAACAACTGTTGGGAAAGGGAAAAAAAATAGCATCACTCAGTTAAACACTTTGATTATCGGTATTTGTCGGGTTAGGTACTGGGGACGCTAAATGAATGAAATTACTAGCCCATTTCATAAGAGGACTCAGTCTTGTGAAGGGGAAAGGAAAATGGTATAGTGTATAGGTTCTATATAATAAATGAAAGCACAAGTTGCTTTGGGGACACATAAAGAGGCATCTGCACCAGAATGGACAAATTGGAAAGGATTTCTGGAGAAATTACCAGAAACGTCTTAAGTGGATTTTCCCTATGCACATACAAATGGCATGGAGGTCAGGAAGAACATAGCATGTTTAGGAATGGGGATAGGAGTGAGTTGGAAAATAGCCCACAAAGATATGTCACTTGCCTTATGCCAGGCACTACCCTAAGCTCCTTTCTTAATCCCTTATTTAAGTGCTTCCTTAATCTTCACAACTATGAGATAGAGACTGCTGTTATTCCCATTTTATACATGAGGAAAAAGATTAAATAATTTGCTCAGGATCACAGTTGGAAAGATACTAGAGGAATATAATGAAGAATCTTATCTAACATTTGAACTTTGTAACCCTTAGGGTCTGAGGAGGAGTATTCCTCAAAAAATGTTTATAATGATCAGTAAGAATAATTTTATATCATGATTCATTAAACATTACATAAAACAAGTTTCACAAAACAATATGTGCTATGTACTCTTAATTCCTGTTTTGTTCTCTTTTTTTCTTTTTTTTGGAGACAGTCTCGTTCTGTCACCCAGGCTGGAATGTGGTGACTTGATCTCAGTTCACTGCAACCTCCGCCTCCTGGGTTCAAGCGATTCTGCTGCCTCAGCCTTCCGAGTAGCTGGGATTACAGGCGTCCGCTGCCATGCCTGGCTGATTTTTTTTGTATTTTTAGTAGAGATGGGGTTTCACCATATTGGCCAGGCTGGTCTCGAACTCCTGACCTCAGGTGATCCGCCCATCTCGGCCTCCCAAAGTGCTGGGATTACAGGCATGAGCCACCGCGCCTGGCCTTTAATTCCTGTTTTCTTTCCCACAGTTTTGGTTTGCATTTCTCAAATTTCTTTGTGATTTACTAATTCAATTTCACATCCACTAATGGGGTGTGTGTCTGGAAGTTTGAAAAACACTGGTCTAGTGGATAATCTTAAGTGTCTAAAGGTCCTAGCAGATAAGATAGGTGACATCCCAGCTATGTAAGGTAATGGGAACAGTGAAGACTGGACAGCGCAATCCCAACTAAAGGTACTCAAATACAAATGTTCTTAAAACATGCTGATCTATAGCAAACTGTAAAAGGATTTAAGAAGAAGGTAGTGATCAAATTTATTATATAGAAACATTTACTATAGTAGATGGAAACAGGGTGGAAGAAACCAGTGGCAGGAAGACCAGTTTAGAAATTACATGGCCTGGCGCGGTGGCTCACGCCTGTAATCCCAGCACTTTGGGAGGCTGAGGGGGGGCGAATCACCTGAGGTTGAGAGTTCGAGACCAGCCTGACCAATATGAAGAAACCCCATCTCTACTAAAAATACAAAATTAGCTGGGCGTGGTGGCGCATGCCTGTTATCCCAGCTACTAGGAGGCTGAGGCAGGAAAATCGCTTGAACCTGGGAAGCAGAGGTTGTGGTGAGCTGAGATCGGTCCATTGCACTCCAGCCTGGGCAACAACAAAAAAAAGAAATAGTAATTTCGTCTCAAAAAAAAAAAAAGAAATTATAGTAAGGGGGCCAGGTGCAGTGGTTTATGCCTGTAATGCCAACACTTTGGGAAGCAAAGGAGGGTGGATTGCTTGAGTCCAAGAGTTCGAGACCAGCCTAGGCAACATGGTGAAACCCCGTCTCTACTAAAAATACAAAAATTAGCTGGCGTGGTGGCAGGTACCTGTAGTCCCAGCTACTCAGGAGGTGAGGCAGGAGAATTGCTTTAACTTGGGAGGTGGAGGTTGCAGTGAGCCAAGATTACACCACTGCACTCCAGCCTGGGCAACAGAGCAAGACTCTGTCTCAAAAAAAAAAAAAAAGAAAAAAAAAATTATAATAAGGAGAGCATAGTCAATTCACAAGTAGAATGGATAAGACTTAATGACCAGTGAATGTGAGGAAAGAGGAGACAGTTGATGTCTTTTTAAGAGACAAGATGGGCCAGGTACAGTGGCTCACGCCTGCAATCTCAGCACTTTGGGAGGCCAAGGCAAGCAGATCATTTCAGGTCAGGAGTTCAAGACCAGTCTGGCCAAATGGTGAAACACGGTCTCTACTAAAAATACAAAAATTAGCCAGGCATGGTGGCACCCCCCTGTAATCCCATCTACACAGGAAGCTGAGGCAGGAGAACAGCTTGAACCTGGGAGGCAGAGGTTGCAGTGAGCTGAGATCACGGCACTGCACTCCAGCCTGGGCAACAGAGTGAGGCTCCATCTCAAAAAAAAAAGACTGGATGCATTATAATATAAAGAATGGGTATCAGCTGCCTATACAAACAAGCTCAAGACAAGTCCAAAATTCTGATGTATAAATTTGAAATGAAAATAACTTGCCTTTTTAAAAACCCCTTTTTCAAACATTGTAGATTCAAAATCAATTCTAGTTGTAATCAGGTATATGGGGGTTAAAATACACAACTGACTAATGCTGGATCCAGAAATAAATAAAGTTGTAGGGATAAGATTTCAATCCACTTTGTGTCTCATCAACTTCATAGTGATAATTATGTATTAAAGATAAAATATATTCACTATAGGATGATTTCCTTAGAAATAATTAGAACTGAAAAAAAATGACTCACTGTCTAGCTCTTGCTCTAGAATATCTCTTCCTGACTCCAGGATCTGCCACAGTTGAAGATATGCATATCCTACTTCTTCACATTCTTTCTTTTCTTCATCCAGAGGATCACTTACCACTGTAAACTTTAAACTAAAAAGAAATTGCATTCAATTCAGCACTGTTGATACTCTTAATGCTTCAAAAATAAAATAAGGATAAAGGTAATCACAAACAATACAACGTCTTCTCTGCATCACTTTTCCCTTGCCTCCATTTTACAAAATGACAATAAGCAAAAAAGTCAGGAATTGGTATAATTTAAGCAGTTAACAGTCCTTTTAGAAGAGGGAACATCATGGGATGTGCCCATGAGTTCAAGACCAGCCTGGGTAACATAGGAACACCCTGTCTCTACAAAAAAAGTAAAATAAAAATTAGCCGGGCATGGTGGCACACACCTATAGTCCCAGTTACTTGGAAGGCTGAGGTGAGATCACTTGAGCCCAGGAGGTTGAGGATGCAGTGAGCTGTGATCATGCCACTGCACTTCAACCTGGGTGACAGAGCATGACCCCGTCTCTAAAAGAAAAAAGAAAAAGAAACCCTGTACTGATTAAGCAGTCACTCCCCATTCTCCTTCCCTAGCTCCTGGGAACCACTAATCTACTTTCTATCTCTCTAGATTTGCCTATTCTTGATTTTTCATATTTTTATTAATTTTTAAAAGCAAATATTGGTAGCTAATACAGAGTGCCAGGAATAGGACTAAAAATTCAGGCTCTTAAAAGCACAGCTAAATATGATTAAACTGAAACAAAGGAATTACTTTAAAGAGATCCATTCTCAGCCCATTAGGCAATATTCATTTGTAACTATGTTTCTATGTCATTATTTAGAACTTCAACAATGCAAAGTGATAATGCTGACTCCCTCATCCCAATTTTCATAGGAAAGGGATGATAACTAGCATTACGATGTCCAGGTACAATACCAAGTGCTTTATGTAAACTATATTATCTCAATTTTATTCTCACAAGAGCCTTCAAATTAAGTAATATCAAAAAGATCAAAGAGCTAGTAAGTCAAAGAGTCTGGAATAAAAACAAGGTTGGTCTGATTACAAAGCCTGTTCTGTCTGCTAGACCATACTGGCAAAAAGAAAGCCAAAGGTAATACCAATCAAACCTAAAATTGAGTAGAAAATGATTATCACTGTAAGGGAACAAAGGAAGAGAGAGTTCTGGAAATGCTGGGGGAAAAAAGTGAAAGCTAAATGTAACATTAGCACAGAAAGGAAAGAACCAAATCGCTTTCCATTTCCAAAAGTTCTCTGTAAGCTTACATCTGTTTAAGCCCACAGTGATGCTGAAGTCAGAGTCACTGTTTATTTCATCTGGCTCCTTTTTCAATTCTTTCTATGACTAACCAAAGACAAAGTAAAGGCAGATGAAACAAAAGTATTGGGCCTTTCAAAAAGTAATTAAAACACCAGGTCGGGCACAGTGGCTCATGCCTGTAATCCCAGCACTTTGGGAGGCAGGGCAGAAGGACTGCTTCAGCCCAGGAGCTGAAAGACCAGCCTGGGCAACATGGTGAGATCCTGTCTCTAAAACAAACAAACAAAAAATTTAAAAATAAGATAAAACACCAGCCCCATATTATTTCTTATGCACACACATGCACAGGCGGTATGGACAACAGATTTCAAAAACAAAAACCATATGCCTACTTAAATTTGAATTTCAGCTAAACAACAAATAACTTTACTTTTTTCTTAGAGGTAGAGTCTTGCTTTGTCACCCAGGTTGGAGTGCAGTGGCACAATCTCAGCTCACTGCAACCTCCACCTCCCAGATTCAACTGATTCTCATGCCTCAGCCTCCTGAGTAGCTAGAATTACCGGCATGTGCCACCACGCCCAGCTGATTTTTTTTGTTTTTTTAGTAGAGACGGGGTTTCACCATGCTGGCCAGGCTGGTCTCAAACTCCTGGCCTCAAGTGATCTGCCCGCCTCGGCCTCTCGGATTACAGATGTGAGCCACTGCACCCGACCAAATAATTGTTTTTAGGATAAGTATGTCCCACATTTTATCTGGAAACTCTAAAAGGAGGCCTTCTTCAGATTATTGGAATAATAAGGACAACCAGCTTTCCTAAAACTTTAAAGGAGATCTAAAATTTACTTAGTTATGTCAACATCAAAAAATTCCTGTTGGCCAGGTGTGGTCACTCACACCTGTAATCCCAACACTTTGGGAGGCTGAGGCAGAAGGATCACCTGAGGTTGGGATCAGTCTGGCCAACATGGCGAACCCGTCTCTACTAAAAATACAAAAATTAGCTGGGTGTGGTGGCGTGCACCTGTAATCCCAGCTACTTGGGAGGCTGAGGTAGGAGAATCGCTTGAACCCAGGAGGTGGAGATTGCAGTGAGCCAAGATTGTACCACTGCACTCCAGCCTGGACAACAGAGTGAGACTCTGTCTCAAAAAAAAAAAGAACGTCAACACTTTTTGTTCATTCCATTTGGGTATTGTCAATATTCAAGTAAACTGCTGCTACAAAAAAAGGGCCCATCAGGCTGGCATGGGTGAGAAATGAACTAAACCTATAAGATTATGGGCTGGGCACGGTGGCTCACGCCTGTAATCCCAGCACTCTGGGAGGCTGAGGAGGGCAGATCGCTTGAGCTCAGGAGTTCGAGACCAGACATGGGCAACATGGCAAAACCCTATCTCTACGACAAACACAAAAAATTAGCTGGGCATGGTGGCACATGCCTATAACCCTAGCTACTTGGGAGGCGGAGGCACAAGAATCCCTTGAGCCTGGGGAGGCGGAGTTTGCAGTGAGCCAAGATCGTGCCACTGCACTCTAGCCCGGGTGACAGAGTGAGACCCTGTCTCAAAAATAAATAAATAAATAAATAAATAATAAATAAATAAATAACCTATAAGATTGGGTAATGGATTAGGTAGTCACAAACATAAGTTAGGCTCAAGTACATAGGAAATTCATTAAGAGTAAATTAACTCAAAAAAGTTATTAAAATATTCAGCATCAGCACAAAACCAAACTCAAACTTTTGAATTTCTGTCTCAATATCTCCTTTGTTTCAAAGTGGAAAGCAGATGCTTACCGTCCTTGATCAGGATCTTGTCCATTCAGCATGTTGAACAGAAACTGCCTTCGGCCTTGCTGCTCCTGTGGGTCCAGGTCTATGACTGTATTAAGGGGAAGAGAAAAAAGCAAAGAATCATATACTGTTGCAGTGTGAGCCCCAAGACTTTCCTAAGTGGTATTCATGGTAGTTTTCATGAAAAGATTAGACTCCTTGCCTAGATCTAGAATAACATGGACCAACTGCTTTGAAAACCATGTGTGTGTGTGTGTGTGTGTGACAGATTCTTACTGTGTCAGGCTAGAGTGCAGTGGCGTGATCTTGGTTCACCGCAGTCTCCATCTCCCAAGTTCAAGCTATTCTCCTGCCTCAACCTCCCGAGCACCCATGGCACCCCTCATGCCCGGCTAATTTTTGTATTTTTAGTAGAGACAGAGTTTCGCCATGTTGGACAGGCTGGTCTCCAACTTCTGACCTCAAGTAATCTGCCTGCCTTGGCTTCCCAAAGTGCTGGGATTACAGGCATGAGCCACTGCACCCAGGCTCCTTTGAAATTCTGAATGAAAAAGATTTCCACACTTGAATCAAATATGAGGGTAGGAAAAAAAGATTTCATGCATGACTTTCTCAAATTTTCACTTATGATATGCCCTTTCTTTAAAAACTACTGAAAATATGATCCATTAAAGTAAGAAAATAAATGAGGATAACCAGGAGATAAGAAATCTGGTATAGGAGAGAACTTGATCATATTCTCCATGAGCAGCAGTAATAATGAAACAGTGGGCTAGGGCAGAACAAGAGGATAGAGAGAGGTCTTCAGGAACAAAATGGATGAGTAGATAATTCAACAGGTTTGATTATTTTAAAATTTGGGAAGGCTGTTGAAGGACATGAAAATAATTACAATATGTATAATGAAAATAAGGCAAATGAAAAATTGCTGCAAAAAATACGTGAAAAGAAATATAATCATTGCATACTACTTGGTTCTACAAGAATTAATATTTACGGCCGGGCGCGGTGGCTCAAGCCTGTAATCCCAGCACTTTGGGAGGCCGAGGCGGGCGGATCACGAGGTCAGGAGATCGAGACCATCCTGGCTAACACGGTGAAACCCCGTCTCCACTAAAAATACAAAAACTTTAGCCGGGCATGTTGGTGGGCGCCTGTAGTCCCAGCTACTCGGGAGGCTGAGGCAGGAGAATGGCGTTAACCCGGGAGGCGGAGCTTGCAGTGAGCCGAGATGCGCCACTGCACTCCAGCCTGGGGGACAGAGCAAGACTCCGTCTCAAAAAAAAAAAAAAAAAAAAAAAAAAAAAGAATTAATATTTACATATCCATAATAACAGAACCAATTTAAATGGATTTAAATAAAAATTATGATACAATTATAATGGGAAGGAAAGGGACATGAGTGTAGTACAAAAAAGCTAACTTTTAAGGTCCAAGATAGGAAGTCTAAGGCAGAAGAATCATTTGAGTCCGGGAGTTTGAAACCAGCCTGAGCAACATGTTCAGACTCCATCGCCAAAAAAAAAAAAAAAAAAAAAAAAAAAGAGGAAGAAGAACAAAAATCAAATCAATACTCAGAAATATGATGGAGGTAAATAACAGAAGAAATGGCTGGGATAGGATGGGCTTGGTGGCTCACGCCTATAATCCCAGCACTTTGGGAGGCCAAGGCAGGCAGATCACTTGAGGGCAGGAGTTTGAGACCAGCCTGGCCAAAATGGTGAAACCCCGCCTCTACTAAAAATACAAAAAACTAGCCAGGCATGGTGGCGCACACCTGCAATCCCAGCTACTTGGGAGGCTGAGGCACATGAATCGCTTGAATCTGGGAGTCAGAGGTGGCAGTGAGCCAAGATCACACCACTGCGTTCTAGCCTGGGCAACAGAGCAAGACTCCACCTCAAAAAGTAAAAATAAATATAGCTGAAATGTGGAAAGTGGTGGATTGAGGAAGGGTGGGAACAGGGGAAGTGATTTGTGAAGAGGTGGAACAAAGGACTGCTTAGTGTAAAATGTTTAGCCCCATTTGATGTTTTTAAACCATATGCACACAATACTTTGAACAATAAAATAATAAAGTGAAATGGCTGGATTCACCCCACAAAAATCCAGAGTAATTCTGACCCTCAGTCTCAATGTTCATCAGACTTCCTCACCCCAATAACCACACAGGATGCCTCACCTTTGCTAAAGTGAAAGTGGATTTCTTCTCCTGCCCTAGGCTTCCTTAGGGACACTGGAGTCTCTGTCTCCGACAAGGGTAGGTCGTAGAATTTGTACTCCACGTACACCTGTTTTATGTTCTCATCAGACATCACTTCTGCCTCTGGGTAGAAGGCCAGGGAGACAATTTCAATGCACATCTTCTCTGAATCCTGATAAAGAAAATGTTTATTTAGTTCCTAAAGGTTAGTGAGGCTCCAAGTGCTTATACGCCATCCAATTAACACATTACGGTACTCTCTAGAAATCAACCACAGGCATAATCTACTATATTATTCCCTGAGAATCCTTTTATAGGTAAAACTGGCATCAAAAGACAACTTGACTTAATTGCCATAGTTAATCGATAGGAAATTTATAAAGAGAACCCAGCTCTTCTCTCTCACAGTCCAGTAGATCATTTCTCCAGGCCAGCCTTTCTCAGTCATCTCCACATATAGAAAGAATTAAAAAAAGTCTGATTCGGAGGGGTGGGGAGGGTGGATGATGGGAGGTTGCTTGGTGGGAACAATGTGCGTTGCTCCAGGCTTCACCACAGTGGAATATATCAATGCAGCAAAATTGTGCTTGTACCTGATGATTATATACAAATAAACAAATTTCTAAACAGCTATTTTTCAACTTTTTTTTTTTTTTGAGACAGAGTCTTTTTTTTTTTTTTTTTTTGAGGCGGAGTCTCGCTCTGTCGCCCAGGCTGGAGTGCAGTGGCGCAATCTCGGCTCACTGCAAGCTCCGCCTCCCGGGTTCACGCCGTTCTTCTGCCTCAGCCTCTCCGAGTAGCTGGGACTACAGGCGCCCGCCACCACGCCCGGCTAATTTTTTGTATTTTTAGTAGAGACAGGGTTTCACCGTGGTCTCGATCTCCTAACCTCATGATCCGCCTGCCTCTGCCTCCCAAAGTGCTGGGATTACAAGCAGAAGCCACCGCGCCTGGCCAGAGACAGAGTCTTGCTTTGTTGCCCAGGCTGGAGGGCAGTTGTGTGATCATGGCTCACTGAAGCTTTGACATCCTGAGCTCAAGCAGTCTTCCCACCTTAGCCACTCAAGTAGCTAGGACTACAGGTACACCACCACATGGGGACAATTATTTATATATTTTTTAATAGAGATATGGTCTTGCTATGTTGCCCAAGATGGTCTAGAACTCCTTGACGCAAGTAATCTGTCCACCTCGGCCTCCCAAAGTGGCTGAGATCAGAGGCATGAGCCACTGCAACTGGCCACAACTTTCTTAATGAAAAATAAGCTAGTATTTTCCTGAGGTTAGGACCTAAAAGACCTCCTGACTGATACTGGAGATTCAGTAGCTGCTTCAGCCACTATAGCAAACAGCTGCCCAGGGCTTCCCGTGCCCACCCAAGTGCATGCCACTGAGGAGACCACCAGACCGCCCTGCCCTCACACAGGAACTCCAATCTTTTTTTTTTTTTTTTTGAGACGGAGTCTCCCTCCGTCGCCCAGGCTGGAGTGCAGCGGTGCGATCTCGGCTCACTGCAAGCTCCGCCTCCGGGGTTCACGCCATTCTCCTGCCTCAGCCTCCCGAGTAGCTGGGACTACAGGCACCCACCACCACGCCCAGCTAATTTTTGTATTTTTAGTAGAGACGGGGTTTCACCTTGTTAGCCAGGATGATCTCGATCTCCCGACCTCGTGATCCGCCCGCCTCGGCCTCCCAAAGTGCTGGGATTACAGGCTTGAGCCACCGCGCCCGGCCAGGAACTCCAATATTTTCAATCCCACTTCAGAGTCGCTGCCATCACCCTGTCCTTTCTTTTGATTGTGCCTGTGTCCATGTTGACATCAGGGATACCAGGAGGAGGTTTCCAGAAGTACACCAAGGCCAACAGAAGTCTCCTCCTTCCACAGTGTGGCAGGCAAGTCAGTATCGTGACACCAGTAATGAGTCAATCCAGGATGGTTCCCTACCAGCCATAGCTCTCTCGCCTCCATCTGTGAGTGCCCTCCTGTATGCTTCTTTTCGCTAGCTGGCCAGGCCAATGCCCTTACTTCTCCAAAGACCGGCTCTTACCCCGTCTTTTCTTCTCTTAGAAAGCAAGTGGAGCTCCTGTGCCTGCCCCTAAGAAATTCAGCAGGCAAGATCTCTCAGTGATTCTGCATCAGAATCATCTGGGGTGCTTCTTAAAAATGAAGATATTTGGCGGGGCTCAGTGGCTCACATCTGTAATGCCAGCACTTTGGGAGGCCGAGGTGGGCAGATCACCCGAGGTCAGGAGTTCAAAACCATCCTGGCCAACATGGTGAAACCCCATCTCTACTAAAAATACAAAAATTAGCCAGGCAGGGAGGCTCATGCCTGTTGTCCCAGCTACTTGGGAGGCTGACGTGAGAATCGCTTGAACCTAGGAGGCGGAGGTTGCAGTGCCACTGCACTCCAGCCTGGGCAACAGAGTGAGACTGGGTCTCAAAAAACAAACAAACAAAAAAACGATATTTGACGTTTTTCTCTTAATAACCCTCCCGCAACATCCAATTCTCCCACACATCAAGAAAACTATTGACTATACAGTGTTTTCAAAAATCTGGTTTTTTTGACACTTTGATGGGTCATATTAGTGGGTTTCACTAGCTTTTTAAAAAAGAAACAATAGAGGCCGGGCGCGGTGGCTCACGCCTGTAATCCCAGCACTTTGGGAGGCCGAGGCGGGCGGATCACGAGGTCAGAAGATCGAGACCATCCTGGCTAACACGGTGAAACCCCGTCTCTACTAAAAATACAAAAAATTAGCCGGGCGTGGTGGTGGGCGCCTGTAGTCCCAGCTACGCAGGAGGCTGAGGCAGGAGAATGGCGTGAACCCCGGGGGGCGGAGCCTGCAGTGAGCTGAGATCGCGCCACTGCACTCCAGCCTGGGTGAAAGAGCGAGACTCCGTCTCAAAAAAAAAAAAAAAAAAAAAAAAAGAAACAATAGGATAGGATAGACAGGATAAGACAGTATATAGTGGAATAGGAGAATGCATGACAAATGTTAATAGTAAGCCCGGTTTCTTGAAACTTTGTTCTTTTATAAAAGTATTGGATAGTGCAGAAATGTATTTCTCATAGTGATTGCTATAAAAAATGTATAAAATCCTCTGTGTTATATCAGACTGTCTAGAGTGGCTCCTGGGAATCTGTATTTATTTATTTAGCGATGGAGTCTAGCACTGTCATCCAGGCTGGAGTGCAATGGTGTGATCTCGGCTCACTGCAACCTCCGCCTCCCAGGTTCAAGTGATTCTCCTGCCCCAGCCTCCTGAGTAGCTGGGACTACAGGCATGTGCCACCATGCCCGACTAATTTTTGTATTTTCAGTAGAGACAGGATTTCACCATGTTGCCCAGGCTGGTCTCGAACTCCTGGCCTCAAGTGATCCGCCTACCTCGGCCTCCCAAAGTGTTGGGACTACAGGCGTGAGCCATTGTGCCCGGCCCCATTAAAGTCTATACCAAGTATCTAGTGCCTGGCACAATGCCTGGCACAATGCTTGGCACACAGTATACACTCAGTAAAACTGTATTAAATAGGCCGGGCGCGGTGGCTCACGCTTGTAATCCCAGCACTTTGGGAGGCCGAGGCGGGCGGATCATGAGGTCAGGAGATCGAGACCACGGTGAAACCCCGTCTCTACTAAAAATACAAAAAAATTAGCTGGGCATGGTGGCGGGCGCCTGTAGTCCCAGCTACTCGGAGAGGCTGAGGCAGGAGAATGGCGTGAACCCGGGAGGCGGAGCTTGCAGTGAGCCGAGATTGCGCCACTGCACTCCAGCCTGGGTGACAGAGCGAGACTCCATCTCAAAAAAAAAAAAAAAAAAAAAAAAAACTGTA